>NW_006921761.1:4755862-4808846 GCF_000298275.1 Orycteropus afer afer
CCCCACCCCCGCCATACCCTTCAGGGAATCATCCCCACCCACCTCCTCCCCCAGGGATGGTGCGTTAGTCAGTCACTCACACTCTAGAGTGAATTAGGTGGCAGTCAGCAGCATCTACCCACTTCTGTGTCTGGATCGCTTGTTCCATGTGGACGTCTCCTGGGTGGGACCCTGCAGCGTGTGGCCTTTCATGTATGGCTTCTCACACTCACACGGTGTCCCAGCCCAGACAGTTTAGATGCACATCAGCCCTCTACTCCCTGGATATCAGGTCGTGTGCCGCTGGCCAGCAGGGGCCAGAGGTAGCTGGGGTAGAGGGGCGCCCAGGAAGGCTCCTAGAAGACTGGGTGCCCGTGTCTGGGCCTTTAAGACCACCAGCCACCACAGAGTTACTTTGAGTCAGGCCCTGTTTGTCCTGGGGACACAGGGCCCACGGCCTCACTGCTGTCATAGTACCGTGTCTCGGACCCCAGCTCGCGCTGTCCCCTAGCCTCTGGGCATCCAGGCTGGGGCTCCACCGTGCTGGCGAGGCAGGAGTTTGGGCCGGGTGGGGAGGCCTTTCCCAGCCCTCCATAAGGCTGTCCTAGGAGGGGGATTTGAGAAGCCTGACTGAGTCGGGGGCAGAAGCCAGTTTCCACTTCCATTGCTGACTGGTGCTGCGGGGCCTCCCACCTGGTGGGCCTGCTGCCACGAGGCTACCCAGAGGAGCTGGCTGCAGTGGGGTCGAGGGCAGAGGTTGGAGCAAGGGGGTATGGGGAGGGAGGTGAGGCCAGGCAACGGCCCTGCCCATGTCTCCTGCCAACCTCGCCCTCTGCACTGGGAGCTGGTGGCCAGCCTCTAGACCACTGCTGTGCTTGGCCTGGGGTCAGTTCGGAGCCCTGTGTGAGGCGGGAGAGGCCAGCCTGGCCCCTTGTCTTAGACACATGGGGTCCCGTCCTGTGCTCTCTGCCATGCCCACAGGGCACACAGTGGCCAGTGGACCCTGGTGGGTGGCTGGTCAGGCAGCTACATGACTTCTAGGATCTGGACATTTGTCACCAGGGGCAGTGGAGTGGGAGGGCTGCCTTTTGTACACCTCCACGGCCTGTGGGAATTCTGGGAATAGACACCCCCACTGTATTTCCTGGGAGCTCTGGTAGCATAGTGGCTAAGACACTTGCCTGCTAACCAGACAGCTGGCGGTTCAAACCCACCAGCCACTCCTCGGAAGGAAGGTTGGGCAATCCTACTTCCGTAGTGATACTGCCTCGGAAACCCAAGGAGGGGTCGCTATGAGTCGGGTTTGACTCGACGGCAAACAACAACAACAACAACAACTATTTCCTGGGAGAGGCGCTGCCCTGACCCCCACACCCACCGCCCAGGACGGGGGTCTGCTGGGAGAGGTGCTGCCCTGACCCCCCACCCACCGCCCAGGACGGGGGCCTGCTAGGGGAGGCGCTGCCCTGACCCCCACACCCACCACCTGGGACGGGGGCCTGCTGGGAGAGGCGCTGCCCTGGCCTCTGGGACGGGCCTCTGGGATGGGCCTCTGGGGGAGGTGGCACTTGCTGCCATGGGCCCTCAGGGTGAGGTTCTTCTTCGGCATGACTCTCCCTCCTGATGCAAAGCCGCTGCTTCGGAGCGGGCACCGTCGGGGATGGGACGTCCTCAGGGCCTGGCTCTCCCTGCAGACAGCCCAGTGCTCTGTCCCCTCGGTGGGACATGACCCCCCTGGAGGCCCTGGCCCCTCGGCCTCCTCTGGGACCTGGGGAGAGCTCTGACCTGTGCGAAGGCCGTCCAGCCCTCTGTGCACGGGGGACTCTCCTGCCCCTGCGCTCGACCTGGCCCTGCCCGCCTCTGGGCCGGGGCTGGGGGCTCAGGCCATGCCCGCTCTGTGGCACACAGGAGATTTGCCCTCACCCTGCCCCACACCCCGTCACTGGCTGGGTGTCTGTGGTCTCAGTCAGCTGGGCTTGAGCTGGTTGCCCTGTCAGCTGGGGACACGGTTCCCTGCTCCTGCTGTTGATGCCAGGTACACACTTTCCCCACAGGTAGCGGGGCCGGCCTTGGGGGCTCTGAGGATCCCCACCCCCAGTCCTCAAACCCCTGGGAACTGGGTGTGGGTTGCTGGTTGCCTGTGTCCGTGGGCCTGGAGGAATCAGACACTGGTCCTCTGTGCCGAGGGTGGGGCTGGGATGCTCAGTGTCCATCTTGGGGCTGCAGGGACCCGGGCAGGGGCCTGGCTGCTCCCTCCCATTCTCCCCTGTGCTGGCCCCAGTGTTGGTCATAGCTGAGCTTTGGCGCGAGAGTCATTCACCCTCACAGAGAAACCATTTGACTTCAGTGACTCCCTGGAACAGGTGCCCTGAAGTGGCAAGCGGTTACTCAGACGAGTGGCGGCCTGCAGCCCCACTGGAGACCCTCCCTTGATGGGTCTCGCGCCTGTAGTTGCGGCGCCTGGCTGTGACGACTGTGCACATGCATTCACAGTGTTTCCTGGGCCCTGCCCGGTCCTCCCCAAGGCCGGCCAAAGCGGTCCATGGGTCTTCAAGAGCCGCCGGTGAGGCGGACATGTGGCCAGAGTGGGTGCTGAGAGCCGCCACCACTGCCTCTGGGAAGACCCGCCCCAGGCTGAGGGCGGGCAGGGATGGCGTTGTGGGGCCCCAGGCCTGCCCCCCACCGTTTCCTCTTCGTGTCGGTTGTTGATGAACGGAAACTACGCAGTTACTGGAAATGAGAGCTGGGGAGAGCCAGGCTGTGGCCCGCGCCCTCCCAACCACACCGTGTCATGGGTTCTGAGCTGAGGCTGGGGGCGGGATGGGCTCTGTCCCCATCCTTGCAGTGAGGGGCCACCCTGCAAGCCCTCGACCTCCTGGTCAGCCTCTCTCAGGAGGCCTCCATCTGTCAGCCGGGACTGTACTTCCCCTGCCAGGGTCAGAAGGGGCGGCCTCTGCCCGCAGAGAGGCCTGGCAGAGCTGTCTATCTGAGCCCCCAGGGCTCAGACTGTGTCCTTCGCTGGGACCCCAAGAGTCCAGGCCCCAGCCCTCAGCCAGTACCTGTGGTGGCCACACCTGGGCAGGGATGGGAGGCTGGAGCAGCCCAGGTTCCTGGAAGGCGTCCAGCTGTGGGGAGCCGCATCCAAGCCCGTTGGCAGCGCTCTGGACTTTGGCTTTGGACTAGGCCTCGTGATAGCACATTCCAGCTGGTGACTAGGGATGGCTAACCCACCGTGCGAGCCCAAGACCCCCTCACAGGTGGGGCCTCGGCGAGGACAAGTGGGTGTCCCGCGATGTCCTTACCATCACTGCAGACCCTTGTGCAGTGTAGGAATGAGACCTTGTCCCACGTGCCCTGCACCGTTTTCCCCAACAGGAGTGCGTCAGCTCGTTTGACTCAACGCTCACCCAGAAAGCTCTCAGCCGGGGCCCAGCCCCAGCCATGGTTCGCAGACGACAGTGTGCGGGGCTCCGGAGAGATGCGCGGGGCTCCAGGGGGTGTATGTGGCTCGGGACAGGTGAACAGGGCCCAGACAAGGTTGTACGGGCTTTGAAAGAGGTGTGTGGGGTTCGGGAGAGGTGTGTGAGGCCCAGGTGAGGTTGTGTGGGGCTCAGGAGAGGTGTGTGGGGACCGAACGAGGTTGTGCAGAACTGGGGGGAACCCTAGATGAGGTTGTGCGGGGCTCAGGAGGGGTGTGTGGGGCCCAGATAAGGTTGTGTGGGGCTCGGGAGAGGTGTGCGGGTTAGGGAGAAGTTATTCGAGGTTGTGCCGGCCGGGAGCAGGTCGGGCTCTGCCCCTTGTGTGGCCAGAGAGGGGCAGTAACACTGGCAGGAGGCGTGGCCCTGCCCCAGCTGCCACCCCAGGCCTCTGGGACTACCCGAGAGCCCAGGGGCCTCCTCAGAGCCTGCGCTGCAGCCCGGGCAGAGGGTTTCTAGGAAGCGGTGGAGGAACGCGGGAGGGGGCTGCCTTTGTCTGCTCCTGGCTGACAGCTCTCCTTGCCTGCCTGGAGGCCGCCGGAGCCAGAGCGGGCTTTGGGGTGCACTGCATCCCCTGTGCTGAGGACAGCGGGAGGGCCCCACAGCTCCGGAGAAAGTGGGCCTCTGAGCCCAGTGTGGCGGACCCTTCTGCGGGGTGGGGTGAGGGTTCGGAGCACCTGGAGGGCCCCAGCCCCGCCCCCAGGGTAGGGTTTCAGCTGCCGGTGGGTGAACTGCATTGTCCCTGGCCTGGTGGCTCTGAGGATCAGGTAATCAGACATGAAATCCAGGCGGGGGGTGGGGGGGTCAGGGACACAGCCCTCCCACCTCTTTCCCAGGTGCTGCGGGAGCGTCTGCTCCCAAAGGGCCGGCGACTGGCCCCTCCATGGCCGTGGGGGTTAAGGGCTGCTCCCAGATCCAGGCCCATGGGCATCACCCCTGAGGCCTGGTTTCTTCTCTGAGCAACGAGCCTAACATGAGAGTCCCCGAGGTAGGCCCACAGGGCCAGGTGCCAAGTACTCTGGTGTCCACTCAAGGACTGGGGGTGCCAGACAGATGTGAGGGTCCTCGGTCTCCTCCTTCCCTGTGTTCTTGACAGGGAGGGGGCCCCGGGCAGCCCCCCAGCCCTGGAGACCGTACCTGCTCCCCCGAGCAGTTGGGGGACGTTGCCAGGATCTCGTCGGTAGTGTTGAGAAGCCCGGCCTGAGCTCCTGACTTGATTGATTGACTCCAGTTGGGGTCTCCCAGCGGCCCAGCCTCCACCCCCATCGATCACCTGCCTCTCGCCAAGCATCTTTGGGGTGCAGCTCTGGGCTCCGCCTTGCTTAGGAGCAGGGGCGCCAGGGGAACCCTGGTGGTGGGGGTTCACCTTGTGGCTCTTGGGGACAGTCAGGGTGGTAGACCCTCGGGAGAGGCTGAGGGACCACCAGCTTGGGGCACCGTCATTTGGGGGACCAGTGGGGAGTGGCCCTGTGGTGGAACAGGGGCGCAGGCAGGCTTTTGTCACACTGTCCCAGCAACCTGAAGGGCTCGTTGGTGACAAGTGAGCTAGTGACCAGGGCTGGGTGGGCTGAGCCTTTGCAGATCGGGGGTGCTGGTCAAGCAGGGTGCCCCTTGGGTACAATCTCCGGGAAGTTGCCTGACCCTTGCTCCAGGCCTTTCCGTCCCCTCAGACAGGACACGCCACTTCCTGCGCCCAGGCCCTGAGCAGAGTGGGGACAATGCAGCATGAGGAGCACTGTTTCCTGCCCTGGTGGGAGAGGCCGCTCAGTGGGCAGGTTCCGTCCGCTCCCACACAAAGCGCATCCCTGCTCCCCGCCCAGCCGGGGGCCCCCAGGAAAGCTGCCCTCTCCCTGTCCTCCCACCAGCAGGTCTTAGCCCTCCTCCGGGCCACTTAGGGAGAAGGTTCCAAGACACAGATACACCCCCACCCCACCCTCAGACCCATCATCCCTCCCAACACTGCCATCCTGGCCCAGTGAGTGGCTGGCATCTGGGGTCAGGGTCTGAAGGTGAGCTGCCCACCCCCCTTGAGGCCCTGGGAGCCAGTGGTAGGCCCCTGGCACCTCTGAGTGCCCCCACCTGCCGGCTGCAGAGGCTGAGGTCTGCTTCTGGGCTGGTGGGCCGCAGCAGAGGTTGGGGACCCCCATCTCCTGGTCTGCACCCCTCCAGTGCCCCTGGGGGTCTGCACCCTGCCTGCTCCCAGGTGGGAAGGAAGCTGAGCAGAAGGGGGGCCAGATACAGACGGACAGAGGGCTTGGCTTTCAGCGCCTCCCCCTACAGAACCCAGGCGCCGGGACACGATCCCCGGGCAGGTGTGGCGCAAAGACCCCAGAGGGCTGGGATGGCCCGGGAACCTTTCCTGCCCGCCTCGGTGTCCTGAGGGCTCTGGGCAGGGTGACCCTGGGAGGTGAGGGGAAGGGGCGTTTGGAGAACCTCATGCTTGCCCCTCTGCTTGTCGTGGCTCAGTGCTCAATGCCTAGCTGCTGCACCAGTCCTACCGGGAAAGGACCCCAGGGTGGGGTCACAGTAAGGCCAGCTGGGGTCACTGAGCCCTGCCCCCCACTTGTTGAAGGCTTGTCATTCCTGCGTACCCAGGTCCCTGGGAGGTGGGGAGGCCCCTGCTGAGATTTGGCGGGTCAGAGTGGCACAGTGGTTAAAGCATTCAGGTGGTAACCAAGAGGTTGGCAGTTTGAACCCACGAGCCACTCTAAAAGAGAAAGATGAGGCATTGTCCTGTAAGGATTTACAGCCTGGAAATCCTCTGGTATAGTTCCACCCTGTCATCAAACGCCAAGTCCAAAGCCACTTGATAGCAGTGGGCTTGCTTTTGGTTTTAGAGTGGCCTAGACCCGAGGGAGGGCTGAGGCCCTGAAGCCCTGGCTGAGATGTCTCACCTCCAGGTGCAGCTGTTCTTAGCTCTGCCGGCCTCGGAGGAGAGGCTCCACCTGTGGGACCCGGTCCTGGTCCCCCCACACCCTAACGCAGCCCTGGCCTCAGTTTCCCCTTGTTTGGTGGTGATGACAGCCCCTCTGCCGCTTGCCTGAGCCAGGGGATGGATGGTTCTGTCCTCCCAAGGCCAGGGGTCTCAGACCCTCCTAGGGTGATGTGCTTGGGGGGGACACGATCTGGGGCATTGCTGGGAGAGCAGCCCCTGGCTTTATGCCCAGAATAGGTAGCTGGGGGCGGCAGTGGCCTTACTGAGACTTTGCTTCGGGCTGCAGGCCCAGATGGGGGGTGCTGTGTAGTCCTCCATGCTCCGTCTCACCCTACCTCCCAGGGGCCACCACACACAGTCCCTGACCCCACCACCACCACCACCAACTACTACCCACGAAGCCAGTGACCTACTGAGTTGGGCTGGGACGTATAGAGCAGGAGCCCACAGCCCCAGACATCCCCTGCAGGCAAAGGCCAGGTCGTGGTGGGGAAAGGCCCCTGGGAGGCAGCCGTGGGTCTCTTTAGCGCTTTTCTCAGGGTGCAGAGAGCGTCCCCTTAGTGCCCATGGGTGACCCCCCTGCTGTCTGGGAACTTGGCGCTCTACAGTGGCACAAAGGTGGGATGTGAGCTGTTGTCCCTGCCGCGTCTGGGAGCCACTGATGTTGTGGGGGCTGAATCCATGCCAAAGGGCTTCTGGGTGTAGGGGTGCAGGGTGGGCAGCCACCTTGCCCTGTGGGCCCCCCCGGGTCCCGGGAGTACACACCCTCACTCACCCCAGAGCAGCCGGCACCTCTGTTAGCTGGGGAAGCCCTGTGGTGCCCAGGGCCACACCTGGCAACATCCCCCACAGGTGTACCCCTCGTGTGCTCAGCATGTCCCCAGGGGCCTGCTATTAAGCCTGGGAATGAAAGCCTTCTCTGAACTAGGCCCTCCGTGGTGGCAGTCACCCTCTCTGAGGGCATAGAGCATACCACTCTCTTGACCCCATGACAGCTCCCATCTCCACGGTGGGAACTAAGGCCCCACTGGGTGCCCCGAGGGTCCCACCCCACAAGTCCTCACCGTCCGTCAGTGGGAACCCCATTCAGGAAGCCCTTCCTGGGGCTGGGTCTCTCGTTCCTCCTTTGATCCCACAAGGGGCCATCATGCCCACCTCCCACCCCCACTCTGACTGTAAACTCCTTGAAGGTGGAACCAAGTAACCCCCTGCCCTCCCCCCACTGGGTGCCCCCATGCTTCCCCCACCGATTTTGGAGTGGAGGGCGCTGTCACTTGTCCCCTGGGAGTGGCAGATGGCCGCTTGGCTTAGAAAGGAAAACAACACAATTTGGAATTCGTCCCGGGTGAAAGGTCGGGGCAGCATCTGCCTCTGGGGTCTCATTTCTGCGGAGCGCGGGAAGAGGGTCCGCAGCCGGGGGCCACGCAGGGGCAACATTGAAGGTGGAACAAAGCACGAGACTGGGTAGCAGACATGGGGGCCGTTTGGCACCCTGGCAGTGCCGTCTGCCGGAAGCCCGGCCCGTCCACGATCCTCCCCCAGGGCACTTGGCAGCGCTCACCTGCTGGACGAAGCCTCCTGGGGGGGCGGGGGAGCTCGAGTCTCCCGTTCTGGAGAGAGGGCGCCCCTGGGGAGGGTGGCAGCCCTGGTAGTGGGGACCCCCAGGCTGCAGCGTGGTGTGCACCCTCAAGGCCAGGCCCTAGCAGGGGCACCGAGCGGCCCTGATGGGCAGAGGCAGGTGGTGAGGTAGGCACAGTCCCTTGGCCAAATGTGGGCACCATCTGTCCCTCAGTCGGGGCCATCGGTGCGGGGCAGGGGTGCCACCCAGGGGTGAGGGGCTTGGGGGGGTCACAAGCAGTAATGGGCCTCAGGCAACGGTCTTAGGGCTCCCCCACCTTCGCAGGGATATCTCGGTGCCGTGGAGAGGAGGTGACAGGTGTCTGGCCAGGTGGGAAGAGAGAGACACAGATGGGCATGGGCTGGGGGCTGCCAGTGGGAACTCCTTTGTGGGGATGGAAGAAACAGGGTGGTCTTGGAGCTGTGTCGCCCGTGCCCAGGCCCCCCAGCACCCAGACCCTCCCTGCTGGCTCAGCTCCCCACAACCTAGCACCTCCTGCAGCACACACCTGTCAGGCCGGTGACCCCCACGGAGGCCTCTCCACCCCTTGGTTCTGCCCAGCCCTGTGGAGGCCTGTCCTGGTGGCCATGACTGAGAGCGGCCGTGGGTGCTGGCGTGGACGGCGGGAGCAGCCGGCTGCCCGCGTGCCATCACTGTGGCGGCCGGGAGGGACAGGGACAAAGGGCTCTCAGTGTGCATTCCCGAACGGGGAGCCTCCCGCCCGCCTGTGGGTTGGCGGCTGGCCGCGCCCGCCTGGAGCAGCTGCCACAGCGTCCTCGTCTGCAGACGCACCTGCTCCTCCTTGCCCCTTTGTTGGCTGCAGACGCCTGGTTTACCAGGCGCACTCTTCCTCCTCTCCGGCCGGTGCAGGAGCTGGGCGCCCTGGGGTCCCATGGATGCCCATGGGCCCCCCGCTGAGGTCTGCATCCAGCAGGGACGCTGCCCCAGGCCGGAGGGTCTCTGGCCCACCAAGGACTCCTGGTGCCCTGTCCCCCGAGGGCTTGCAACAGGGACAGCTTTAGGGGCTGGGCCCAGGTGGCACTGGGGGGCTCCTGGGGGCAAGGCCTGCCCCATCCTGCCCCCCACAGGCGCCCCTTTCCGGGCTGCCCAGTTTGCCAGGGTGGGGGATGGGCGTGGAGCTGGCCAAGTCTGATGAGGCGGCACCCTCTGTTCGCCCCCCCCGCCCCCGGCTTTGTCAGCAGCTGGAAGGAAGAAAGACCCTTTTCCTCTGAGTGGGACCTGAGGCCGAGCTCTCGCCTACAATGGGGGGCATTGTGGGACCTGAGGCTCCCGCCTGACAATGGGGGGCATTGTGGGAGGCAAGCCCCACCCCCACGCCTGGCAGACCAGCCTGTCCGTAACTGGATCCAGGCACAGGCCAGGGGATGCTGGGGGCAGTGCCCGCTCCCCAGGAGCCCCCTGGCAGGAGCCCCGGGCCCCAAGAGGCCGGTGTGGACGTGGGGGGGCCATGGCACGAGGGGGGCGGGGGCTTCCAGGTCGGATGCGCCCCCTCCCCCGAGTGTGCGGGGCAGGGGCCATGTGAGGAAGGCCTGAGTTAACTCCCAGGGCCTGGGGGCGGGGATTGGTTTTCTTTAAACCAGTTGGTTTGGGACTTTTGGCTTCTGGCAACAGATGGTGGGCCTGAGTGGCCATTTTGCGTCCGCCGGTCCATTCACCCCAAGCCGCGGCCACAGATAAAAGCCATCAGGAAAGCAGATGCCTCCCCGGCCGCCAGGATGGGGTGGGCCAGCTGCTGAGAAACGAAGCCCCCAGCCGCAGCCCCTCGGGGCCTCTGCTCGGGGTCCGCCTGGCGGGACCGGAGCTGGCGGATGGGCAAAGTGGACAGAGCTGGGGGCGGCCTTCCCAGGGCTGGCGGAGCTGGGCGGGGCCTGGCAGGGCCGTTCTGCCTCAGAGACTCCGCTGCTGGGAAGCTCCAGGCCTGGCGGGTCCCAGCGCCTTTCCTGGGTGACCTGGGCCAATGATTTATGGCCTGGGCCCTGGAGGCTGGCCTGGCAGGTGGCGGGGGGTGGGGGAGCTCTTAGGTGGGGTGGGCAGACCCTCCCCTGCTCAGCCGCTCTGCCAGCGCCCGGGCTGTGGGGGAGGCGCAGGCCTGCTCTCGGCCCCCTGGACCAGCTCACGGAGGTGGGACCCCCCCCACAGTGTGTCATTTTCCCAGCCTGATGTGGGTGCCCAGGCCCCCTGGTGATGCTGTGGTGATGGGATGTTGTCTGGGTGTCAGGGGCCAGGCAAGGGAGATGCTGTGTAAGACCCTCCAAAGGGAAGGCTGCCACGTGGGAAAAGCCAGTTCCCACGTTCTGGGTTGTGTGGAACAGAAAACCCACGCTTCCTTCATGACCTGGGTGCTGCACACATGTTACAGCATAACTGGATACGCAGCCACACGGGGTCCCGCCAGAGTGCGGGGTGCCACGGGGTGCAGGCTTAGCGCCTGCTGGAGAACCCTGGGGTCTGTCTTGGTCACCAGGGGCTGTTCTCATGAAAACACCACCCATGGGTGGCTTTCAGAGAGGCCGTTACCTTCTCACAGTCCCAGAGGCTCCGGGGGAGGCCGTCCTTGCTTCTAGACCCTGATGTTCCTTAGCATCTGGGATGTGTGTGTGTGTGCGTGTATGTGTACATGCGCATGTATGCTTGACATGTATGTGTGGGTGTGGGTGCTGTGAATGTGTGTGTCTGTGTGCACTTGTGTGTGTGCGTGAATGTCTATGTCTATGTCTCTGTGTATTATGTACTTCTAGGAGCTCTGGTGGTGTAGTGCCTAAGGCATGTGACTGCTCACCAGAAGGCTGGCGGTTCAAACCCACCAGCTGCTCCTCGGAAGGAAGGTTGGGCAATCTACTTCCATAGTGATACCGCCTCAGAAATCCAAGGAGGGGTCACTATGAGTCCGGGTCCAACTCGACGGCAGAGAGTTGGTTTTATGCATATTTCTGTGTGTGCCTGTGTGCATGTATCTGTGTGTGCCTGTGTGCTTGTGTGTGTGTACATGCCTGTGTGTGTGTGTCTGTGTGTGTATGTCTATGTGTCTGTGTGTTGTCTATGTGCATGCATCTGTGTATATGTATGTCTGTGTTCTGTGTATTTGTGTGTATGCGTATGTCTCTGTATATATGTCTGTGTGTATGTCTATATGTGTCTCTGTGAGTGTATGTCTCTATGTATGTATGTATGTGTGTGCTTGTGTCTGTGTCTGTATGTGTATGTCTGTGTGTCTGTGTATGTGTGTAGGTCTCTGTGTCTGTGTATTTATGTCTGTATGTCTGTGTGTCTATGTGTATGTCTCTATGTATGTCTGTGTGTCTGTATATGTCTGTATGTCCCTATGTCCATGTGTCTGTCTGTCTGTGTGTATGTGTATGTTTCTGTGCATGTGTGTGTCTGTCTGTATGTCTGTGCATGTGTCTATATCTGTGCATGTCTATATCTGTCTATGTCTGTCTGTACATGTCTGTATGTCTGTGTGTGCATGTGTGTATTCTGCCCGTTTACAACTCACATGTGATTAGATTTAGGATCCCCTCTGTTCACATATGGTCTTATTAATGTGACAATAGGAAACCCCTGTGTCAAATAGGGTCACACGCACAGGTATCAGGGTTAGTTAGGACTTTGATGCATATTTTAGGGGGACACAGCTCAGTTAAAAATGGCCGACATCGCCATCAGCTCTGAACGTGAACCCTGTGCCTGGCTGTACCTGTGGGGGTGGGCTCAGTGCCGGGAGGTTCTGGGAGGATCAGCCGTGTGATGAGTTCGAGGGGCAGGGGCGGATGGGTGGTAGGTTCACCATGTGGCCTCTCCCAACAGCTGCAGCGGGGCCTTCGTGGGCCAGCGGTGCCAGGCGCCCAGTCCCTGTCTCAGTGCCCCCTGTAAGAACGCCGGGACGTGCCGGGTGCTGGAGCGTGGCGGCACCGTGGACTATGCCTGCAGCTGCCGTCTGGGCTTCTCCGGCCCGCTCTGCCTGACGCCGCTGGACAACGCCTGCCTCACCAGCCCCTGCCGCAACGGCGGCACCTGCGACCTGCTCACGATCGATGACTACCAGTGCCGCTGCCCCCCGGGCTGGTCAGGTGAGGGCAGCCGGGTCCTCCCCCGAGGCCTTGGCTGGGCAGTGTGCTTCAAAGAGGGCCCGGGGCCCAGAGTCTTGGACCCTTTCGCTGCCCTGGTTGTCAGAAGCTCAGGGACCACCTTCAGTGTCCTGGAGTCAGTGAGGAGGGGACCCTCGTTCCCCCAGTGCCCTGGCCTTGGTCAGTGTGCTGCCAGAGGGGCTCCTTTTAAGAGCACAGCTTCTGGAAGGAACAGAGCTGGTTGGATCCTGACACCACCACTCCCTGCTCACCAGTGAGCCCTGGACGGGGCTCCTTATCCTCTCAGAAATCGGGGTCCTCACATGCCCCAGAGAACCCTGTCCTGGGACCTAGGCCCTAACCCCCGCCACCCTCCCCTCAGGGAAGACGTGCCAGCAGGCTGACCCTTGCGCCTCCAACCCCTGTGCTAACGGCGGCCAGTGCCTGCCCTTCGAGGCCTCGTACATCTGCCACTGCCCACGCGGCTTCCACGGCCCCACCTGCCGGCAGGACACGAACGAATGCAGCCAGAGCCCTGGGCCCTGCCACAACGGGGGCACCTGCCACAACGAGGTTGGCTCCTACCGCTGTGTCTGCCGTGCCACCCACACCGGCCCCCACTGCGAGCTGCCCTACCTGCCCTGCAGCCCCTCACCCTGCCAGAACGGGGGCACCTGCCGCCCCACAGGAGACACCACCCATGAGTGCACCTGCCTGCCAGGTACACGTGCCTCCACCTCCGAGGAGTCCAAGAGGGTGGGGGGGGCGCCACTGTGAGGCAGGAGCACGGGAGCTGGGCGGGGTGGGAGACCCCCAGTGCGGAGAAGGGGGCACTCTAAGGGGTACCTGCCAGGAGGTGGCTCAGTCGTGGGTCCAGGCACCACTCCATCTGGGTCTGTCTGAGTGGGTGGCAGGCCCGAGCCCCCAGCACGCTCCAGAGGGGGACAGAGCCTGGGACTAGAAAGCCCACCTGTGCGTCCCCACCTGCACCCAGGCCCTCTGGGGCCCTCCCAGGCTGCCCTTTCGTCTTTCCAGTTGCCTGGAGCCCACACACGGGACAGACCCCCCCAACACTGCTGAGCACCCAGTTGGTGCCGCCAGGGGCTTCCCCACACAGCCTCATCCGGATGAGGCTGTGAAGGAGCCCTGGTGCACTGTCACTTCCCCTGGCCCCCCATGGGTGTCGCCTGGCTCCCACAGTGGGGGAGGGGTGCTCAGGCACAACCCATCCTCCCCCGCCCCCCCCCCACCGTCTGCTGTGGTTTTTGTTTGAGTCAGCTTTGCTGCTGTGTTAAAAATGACGATGAGGACGGGGGGTCGGGGACTTCTGGTCTGTTCAGCTGCGTTCCCGACAGTTAGATGGGATGGGGACCGGGCGCAGGGGCAAATGGGATTGGAGGGTCAGGGCGGAGCCAAGGGCCCTGCCGATCCAGGGGTGACCCAGAGGCCCCCCCGCCCGGCTCTGCGAAGGGGAAGTGGGCCCTGCTGCCCCTAGTCACCTTGGCCGGCTTGCAGACACTAGGCGCCTGTGTTTCCTACTACTCACCCAGGCTTCTTGTGGCAGCTGTGGGTCTGGGGGGCAGTGGCCCCCTTTCCCCAACCTGAGGAGCCAGCCGCTGGCCTCTCCACCCTTGCTGCCTGTCTGGTGGCCCCCAGGCTCTGGATTCAAATCCCTTCCCGGCAGCCTGTGGTTCCCAGGCTGACCCCTCACTTCTGTCCCCTTGGAGTGAGGGGGCCTACCCTTCACGGGCGCTCAGGGCTCTAGGAGTGGGCAGGAGGGAAGGGGTGGCCAATGGGGTCCCCGTGAGCTGGCTGGCTGCCCCTCTGATGGGTCATGGAGGGTGGGCTAGAACAGTGACCCAATCCAGGGGCAGGGGCCCACCCTAGCTCCCCCCAGCCCCTGCCAGTTCTCCTGGTGGCCTGTGCCTGGCATGGGGTCATGGGTACCCCCTGGACTCTGCGAGCACCTGGCTGCTCTCTGGAGCTGACTGGCCTGGCAGTCAGCACCCACAGCCCACAGTGGTCCCATTTTACAGGGCAGGGAACTGAGGCAGGAGCTGAGGGATGGCCCTGGCATCTCACAGTGAGGAGCGGCCATGGAGTTCCATGATGGGCTTGCTCTCACTGAGACCAGTGCCTTAAACCCCGTGGCCCAGCGCCGGCCCTGCTCCTCAGAGAGGCGTCATCTCGCCACAAGCTTGGGCGGAGCCAGGCCTCGGCCCCTTGGCTTCCAGTTGGGGCGTTGCCAACCACTCCCTGATTTGATCTGGCTCTGTGCAGCTAGTGGGGTTGGGGGGTGCTGAGGACAGGCCCAAACGGTTGGCTCCCCAGGGCAGGCGGGTTTGAAAGACACCCTGGGAGGGGCATTAATTAGTAACCAGCTGCAGGTGGCCCATTGCCAGGCACACCTTTCTGGGTTGATCATTGAGTGGGTGGGGGTTCGAGGGTTAATAGCTAACAAGGGCCTCGGTGGTGTGGTAGAGGTGGGATGGGGCTCTGGTGTGGTAGAGGTGGGATGGGGCTCGGGCTGTGGGGGAAGGGGCGGTTCCCGGCTGCCAGCCCTGCCTGGCCCTGCCCCCTGGTTCCCAGGCCCTACGCCCACCCTGGAAGTGCTTCTGTGGCCATGCTCTGGGCTGTTGTAGACCGTTCAGCCCAGCACGCAGCCACTGACAGTGCCTGGTCGGGAGTGGCAGAGCTTCTGCAACCCTGCTCCTGGGCCCTGTCTGCTCAGCTGGCCAAGGACACAGTGGCTCTTCAGAGAAGGGCATGTCCCTGTGGTGTGGAGTGGGGCCTGCCACAGACGCAGGGCCGTGGGGCAGCTCTTCTGTCTGGAGTGGGCCTGTGGTCCAGCCGGGAGAGGGTTGACAGATGCCCCCACACAGGCTTCACCGGGCAGAACTGTGATGAGAACCTGGATGACTGCCCAGGGAACAGCTGTAAGAACGGGGGCACCTGTGTGGATGGCGTCAACACCTACAACTGCCGCTGCCCACCCGAGTGGACAGGTGCGCGTAGACAACCACACAACCCCTTACCGGCTGTGCAGACGGGGCCTGGGGGGGAGGGCCCGTGGGACCCCTTAGCAGCTGTGCACACTTGGAGTGGGCCGCTGCCAACCCAGTGGACAGACACGTACTGGGGGAGTCCACACTACCCCTGTTAGCAGTGTGTACCCAGCAGGGGCTGCGGCCCACCCAGTGGATGGGCACATGCTGGAAGGGGTCCTCTCCAGCTGTGCAGATAAGGATGGTGGCGTGTGGCAGGCCCAGGGTTGGAGAGCTGAGGTTGGCAGAGCAGAACAGTGTTACTCGTCACAACATCTCTGCCCATGACTCAGGGTCAGGGGCCCCACCGGAGCCAGCACAGATGTGGTGTCAGCCAGTGTGGGGGCTGCTATAGTCTAGCCCCAGACTGTCCCCTCCCCAGTCTTAAGACAGGCAGTGAGCCTTCAGCCTGTCATCCAGGCCAAGTTTACCAAGTCCCGGCGGTGAGCAGTTTTGGGTGGGTGGGCAGGGGCCCTGGCCTTGGGAAGCTTGCTCTGTGGGGTGATGGGTGAGCATGGACCCCAACAGAACCACATCTGTGATCTGAGCAGAGCATGACTCAGGTGGCCATAGGAGAAGGGCTCAGCCAGGAGGCTTCCTGGAAAAGGAGAGATAGCCAAGGTGGCCGGGCTGACATGCCACCCCCACAGGCCAGTACTGCACAGAGGACGTGGATGAGTGCCAGCTGATGCCCAACGCCTGCCAGAACGGGGGCACCTGCCACAACACTCACGGTAGCTACAACTGTGTGTGTGTCAACGGCTGGACTGGCGAGGACTGCAGTGAGAACATTGATGACTGTGCCAACGCTGCCTGCTTCCACGGCGCCACCTGCCATGACCGTGTGGCCTCCTTCTACTGCGAGTGCCCCCATGGCCGCACGGGTGAGCACTTGGGGCCAGCCTGGGCCCAGCGGACCTCAGACATGGACAGACAGTGCTGTCCCAGGGTCCAAGGATGACCTAGGGAGCTTCTGAGCCAAAGAGGGCAAGGGAGAGCCCTCCCCTGCCGGGTCAGAAGAGCCCGGGTTGTGGGCCATGGTGGGAGCTCCTGGGGGTCCAGGCTAGGGGTGGCCTGCTGTGACCTCTGACCTGCTGCCTGGCCCAGGTTTGCTCTGCCACCTGAATGATGCCTGCATCAGCAACCCCTGCAACGAGGGCTCCAACTGTGACACAAACCCTGTCAACGGCAAGGCCATCTGCACGTGCCCCTCGGGCTACACAGGGCCCGCCTGTAGCCATGACGTGGAGGAGTGCTTGCTGGGTGTGTGCGGGGGTTGAGGGGTCAGGGAGCATGGGGAGGCCCCGGGGTGCATGGGGCAGGCTTGGGGTGCAAGGAGACACTCAGTGCCTGAGATAGGCTCAGTGTCCAGGGGGAGGCTGGGTACAGAGGCGGCTCAGGGGCACGGGGCAGGCCCAGTGTCGGGGGCAGGCTCAGGGTGCCCAGCCCCACAGGGGAATGGAAGCAGACCCAGCCTCAGGGCGCTCCAGTCTGCTGAGAACAGCAGCCTCAGCACAGTGTCCCCCAGGGCACTCCAGAGGCCAGCCAGAGCAGCCCCTCACTTGCGCCCGGTCCTTGCAGGTGCGAACCCCTGTGAACACGCAGGCAAGTGCATCAACACCATGGGTTCCTTCGAGTGCCAGTGTCTGCAGGGCTACACGGGTCCTCGCTGCGAGATTGATATTAACGAGTGCGTGTCCAGCCCCTGTCAGAACGATGCCACCTGCCTGGACCAGATCGGGGAGTTCCAGTGCATCTGCATGCCTGGTGCGTCCACAGGCCGCTGCCCTGCCCCAGCCACACCTGTGTGGGGCATCTGGGGAAACTGAGGCCAGCCTGGGCAGGAGGACCAGCACCTGATGGAGCACTCACGATCTCATCACTCCCTCCTCAGGCTATGAGGGCATCTACTGCGAGCTGAATACTGACGAGTGCGCCAGCAGCCCCTGCCTGCATGGGGGCCACTGCCTGGACAGGGTTAATGAGTTCCACTGCGAGTGCCCTACGGGTGAGTCCCCACGGCCATGGCGCCCCATGCACCCCAGACGGGGCAGCTATACTCTGTGTTCCGCCACCACGGCCCACCATGACCCGCAGTACCCAGTGAGCCCCAGACAGGGCGGCTGCACCCCTCTGGGAGTGTGGCTGGAGCCCCTGCCCACGGAGGAGGGTGTTGACACCCTGGCCCAGGTCTTGGCCTGCAGAGGAAAACCCCCACCACTGTTCCAGAGGGTAGGACTGCAGGAGGCGGCCCCAGGGGAGAGAGTGGGCCCGGTGTCCTGGTGTTCAGGGCAGCGAGCGTAGCAGCACCTTGCTGGGTGTGGGCCTGGGGGCGCTGGAGAAGCCGCATGCCCTCCTCACAGACACACAGGCTCCATTCTCTCCACTGGAGCCTCTGGTGCTTCCCCAGGAGGGGAGGGTGCCCCAGCTGTGCCAGGGTGGGCCAGGGAAGGCGTCCTGTTGGAGCCCAGAGCCTCCAGAGATCTGGACCACCACCCTGCCATGGCTGTTGCCACAGCAACCAGGAGTCCTTTGGAAAAAGGCCCCTCCTGCTGGAACAAGGGATGCAGCCTGCCTGGTGGTGGTTGCTCTGAAGGGAGGAGATTCGTGGGGGGTGTGGACACGGGCCTCAGTGGGTCTCTGAACTGCGAGCCTAGCATGAGTGGCAAGAACGGCCTGTCTGCCCACTGGCCCTCCCGACTGCAGGCTTCACGGGACACCTGTGCCAGTATGACGTGGACGAGTGTGCCAGCACACCCTGCAAGAACGGCGCCAAGTGCCTGGATGGGCCCAACACCTACACCTGCGTGTGCACAGAAGGTGCGGGGGACGTGGCGGTGACCTGTCACTGCCTGAGGGAGTGAGTGGGCAGGAGGCCTGGAGGTGCCCAGTGCGTGGACCCAAGTGGGAGACGCCCATCCCCTCCAACCCAGAGCACAGTGATGCGTGCAGTGGCCTCTGGGTGGGTGCTATGTGTGCTGGGGCCGGGCAGCCTGTGAGCCTCCTGCCCTCACCCCAGGCTACACAGGCACCCACTGCGAGGTGGACATTGATGAGTGTGACCCTGACCCCTGCCATTACGGCTCCTGCAAGGATGGCATTGCCACCTTCACCTGCATCTGCCGGCCTGGCTACACGGGCCACCGCTGTGAGACCAACGTCAATGAATGCCACAGCCAGCCCTGCCGCCATGGGGGCACCTGCCAGGACCGGGACAACGCTTACCTGTGCATCTGCCTCAAGGGCACCTCAGGTGCGGGTGCTGGGCACCGGGCGCCGGGCAGGTGGGCAGGCAGGCAGCAGGGTGGGTGCCAGGCGTGGGGGTGCTGACCCCACTGCCACCCCTCCCAGGGCCCAATTGTGAGCTCAACCTGGATGACTGTGCCAGCAACCCCTGCGACTCAGGAACCTGCCTGGACAAGATCGATGGCTACGAGTGTGCGTGCGAGCCCGGCTACACAGGTGAGCCGCCCAGGTGAGGGCTGGCCGAGGGCGCGGGAGGGAGGCTCTGTCCCTAGTGTCACAGCCCTCACGTGGGGTCAAGGCTGTGCTCAGAGGAGGGGCCGGGTCGGGGAGGCTTTGTGGTGACCGGGGCCGTGGTGAGGATGACGCAGGCCAGCTGCCTCACTGTTGAGTTACTGCCCTGGGCCAGCCTCAGCAGGGCCACGGCGCTGCTACTGAGCAGGCAAAGTGCACCCGTGACCCCGGCTGGAGGGCGGCCGGCAGTGCCAGACCAGATGCCCGAGGCCACAGTCTGGGTTCAGATTCTGCTCTACCCTGTCCACCTGCCTTGACTGCTGGCAGCCTCTCTAGGCCTCATTCTCACCTGTCAGGCGGACAGGGCACACTGTCACCCACAGTGCCTGCTCTGGTTTACGTACTCTGAAGGGCCCAAGGGAGGGGGTATCAGTTCTGGGCCAAGACAGGGAGACAAAGGCTCAGAGAGGTCAGAGCCCCACCACCCCCTCGTCCCTGCGTCTGGCTAAGCACCCTGTCGCCCCAGGGAGTATGTGCAACGTGAACATTGACGAGTGTGCGGGGAGCCCCTGCCACAACGGGGGCACCTGTGTGGATGGCATCAACGCCTTCACCTGCCGCTGCCCTGAGGGCTTCCACGGCCCCACCTGCCTGGCAGAGGTCAACGAGTGTGGCAGTAACCCCTGCATCCATGGCACCTGCCGCGACGGCCTCAACGGGTATGTGAGCGGTGGGCTAGCCCAGCACTGCCCTGGCCCCCTCGCCTCACGGATAGCCCTGGAAACACACAGCCGTGCTGACAGCAGCCGGGTTTCAGGCACCACCATGTTTCCAGACGGGCTGTTAAATGACAGAGACAGCCTTATCCTCGCTCCATAGCAGTGGGGAGGTCCTGGATGTGAGGTCACAGAGAAGGCGTGACGAACATGCCCCTCACCACCCTGGGTCAGTCCAAACCTAACAGACGCAGACCCTCACCATTGCCTTGGGCGAGGTGGGCACTGCTGCCCTGCTTGGGGGAGGAAGTTCTGAGGGTCAGAGAGGACCTATGCCTCTGTGCAGTCAGACTGTAGGATGGTGGTGGGGCCAGGGTGGCGTCTGAGCCACGTACTGCGGCTCCTCCAGGTACAAGTGCATCTGTGACCCTGGCTGGAGCGGAGCCAACTGTGACATCAACAACAACGAGTGCGAATCCAACCCCTGTGGCAACGGCGGCACCTGCAAGGATATGACCAGTGGCTACGTGTGCACGTGCCGGGAGGGCTTCAGCGGTGGGTGGCCTGGGATCTGCCGGCGCGGGTAGGGGACCGTGAGGCCTGGGGTCAGCTCCCAGGCCCCCACTCGGCCCAGGGCCGTCCAGGAGACAAGGGAGGGGGGGTGGGACGTGAGCACACTGACTGCTGTCCCCCGTGCAGGCCCCAACTGCCAGACCAACATCAACGAGTGTGCATCCAACCCGTGTCTGAACCAGGGCACGTGTATTGATGACGTCGCCGGCTACAAGTGCAACTGCCTGCTGCCTTACACGGGTGAGGGGCCGGGGCAGCGGGGGCGCAGCAGAGAAACATGGCTGGGCCTCGTCTGCAGCCTCTCAGCAAGCGTTCTGGATGGTTCTCTCCAGACTTGGGGCCCTAGGCCCTGTCTGGTCGGGCAGCAGATCTGCCTAACAAGCGAGCGCCCTGCACTGCTTATATCTGTGTCTGAGATCGG
This sequence comes from Orycteropus afer afer, assembly GCF_000298275.1. Classification (NCBI taxonomy): domain Eukaryota; kingdom Metazoa; phylum Chordata; class Mammalia; order Tubulidentata; family Orycteropodidae; genus Orycteropus; species Orycteropus afer. The sequence goes on from NW_006921761.1 coordinate 4,776,190, forward strand.
CAGTGTCCCCAGTTCTGTGTCTGGCCTGGAGGTGAGGCGGCCTGGGCCTCCCATCTGGCATCCACCTGCTGTCCACTCAGCCATGGCCTCTGAGGTCCTCCCTGACAGCCTCCAGAACCTCTTGCAAAGAACAGGCCCTCGCTGCCCAGGCTGAGCGAGGAGGGAAGATGTCCCTGGGTGGCCCACCTGGTGGTTGGCCAAGGGGTCTCAGGAATGGTCCCCTCAGAAGAGAGGTTGTTGGGGGTAGTTAAGAACGAATTCCACCACCCCCAGGGCCTCTGGGCTCTCCTGGGATCGGCAGAGGGTGGCCAGGGGTGCTCCCCCAGGGTCCCATGACGCTGGGCAGCCATGGCTGGGGCCAGGTTTTCATCAGGGGCAATGCCAGGGGCCTGAGTTTCCTCTCCCACGATGGTGAGGTGCCCCGTGGCCACTCAGGGCCTCCACCAGGGCGCACCCAAGCCTTGGACTCAACAGCTGTCGTGGCTCTGAGGGCTTGCGGGTGGGGCGACCTGTGCTGACCACTTCCTGTCTGCCGGCTTCCTGCTTCCCCTCACACAATTGTCGGAAATGCTGGCGAATTTCCTGCCTGCTCGTGTCACTGTGGAAACCGATAGAAGGAAAGGTTCTGGAAAATCGCAGGGCCGGCCGGAGAGATAGTGGCGACAAGGACCGAGTGCTTCCCCGCTTCCTTGGACCGGCCCTGGGGCTGTAAACAGGAACCCGGCAGCCCCGCTTGCCCGAGTTCCCATGAGGCATGCAGCCAGGCCCCTTCCCTGGCCTGACGCTCCCCGACGATGGGGTCCGCTGAGGTGGCACAGCCCCCAGTCGGGTGCAGGTGTCCGGCTCAGCCCTTGTCCCCCGTGCTCTGGCAGGTTCACACCAGGCCCAGCCTGTAGGGGACAAGTGGTAGCTTGGGAGCTGGGCGTTTGGTCTGCAGCCCCCCCATCTGTGTTCCACTCTCTTCTCCCGCCATCATGGTCCCAGCTCACCCTGGGTCCAGGTGCAGCGCCACCTGCCTCCTGTGGGGCTCTGAAAGTGACTACCAGTGTGTGACGGTTCACACGTGAGCAGGTGCTGTGGCTGCCCGGGCCAGTGTGGACCCCTAGCCCTTGGCCCCAGGCTTCACCGTGTGTCTCCACGCCCAGGAGCTGTGTGTGAAGTGGTGCTGGCACCGTGTGCCCCCAGCCCCTGCAGGAACGGTGGGGAGTGCAGGGCGTCCGAAGACTATGGGAGCTTCTCCTGTATCTGCCCCGAGGGCTGGCAAGGTACTTGTCAACCTATGGCCTCACTCACGTCACGTCCGGGGAAGCTGGGTGTTCGGGGGGTGGTCTTAGGGAAGCTCCGGGCAGGGGGACAGCGCACCTGTCTTTGGAGATGAGCCAGTCGGGAGGTTCTGGAGTCAGGAACAGCTTGGAGGACCTTCCCTATCCTGAGTGTCTAAAACTTTCTTGACCCAAAACTGGGGGTCGGCAACATCAAACACTTGGTGCCTTTCTTGAAGAGTGCTCAGCGGGTGGCCCTGGGGCTGAGGGGCTTCTGCGGGGGGGGCAGGGAGGGCGGAGTTGGTGACGGCACGGCACCCCCTCACACACAGGCCAGACCTGTGAGGTCGACATTAACGAGTGTGTGAAGAGCCCCTGCCGGCACGGGGCCTCCTGCCAGAACTCCAACGGTGGCTACCGCTGCCACTGCTTGGCGGGCTACAGCGGCCGGAACTGCGAGGCCGACATTGACGACTGCCGGCCGAGTAAGTGTGAGCTCGGGGGCTGCCGGGGCAGGGCTGAACAGCTGTGGATGTGCCCAGAGAGGCCAGGCCCTGGCCAGTGGCCAGCTCCACCCACCCGAGCCTGGCCTGGAGGAAGAGTCAGAGAGGTGGTCCCTGCAGCGTGGCCCAGCTAGGGGTTCCCAGGAGGTTCCGGAGCCAGACAGCCCGGCTTCAGTTCCTTCTGGGTGCATCTCACCTGGTGGCCCGGCCAGTGGCATCCTGTCCCCTAAGTGTGCCCCGTGGCGTGTCCTCGGAGCCAGCTGGGGTCCATGGTGAGCCTCTGGGTGGAGGATTCCAGCCCCGGCCTGGTCTGCAGATAGGAGCTGAGGTCTGGAGGTGTGTGCCTCACCCGGGTCACCCAGCAAGCGGGGATGGTGATGCAACTATGATTTTTCTGACGATCAAGCCCTGTGGTAGGGGTGGAAGCCCCTGGGTAAGCACAGACCCTGCGTGTAGTGAGGTACAAGGCACAGCCTGCCAGGCCAAGGGCCTTCCAAGCTGTGCACCTTTGTCACTGCAAGGACGTGGGTCCCCTAGCATGGCTGGTGCAGGCCCTCAGACCCACCCTCCGTCCCTGCAGACCCGTGCCACAATGGTGGCTCCTGCACAGATGGTGTCAACGCAGCCTTCTGCGACTGCCTGCCTGGCTTCCAGGGCGCCTTCTGTGAGGAGGACATCAACGAGTGCGCCAGCAGCCCCTGCCGCAATGGCGCCAACTGCACAGACTGCGTGGACAGCTACACGTGCACCTGCCCTGCTGGCTTCAGTGGGATCCACTGTGAGGATAACACCCCTGACTGCACCGAGAGGTGGGTGCCGTGCTGTGCAGGTTGGTCCCAAGCGCGAGGCCATAGAAGCTTGGCAGTATGAAGAGTGGGGGCCCTGAGAGGGCGTGCAGGGGCTGCACCGGTGTCCTGGCAACCTGGTGGGTATGCCGGGCAGGGTCCACCTGGCAGCCCTCAGTGCGAGTTGAGTCCAGGCGTTTGGTCTTCAAAAAAGACCATCGTCACACAGACCTCCTGTGCCTTAGAACCAAAGCACAGTGGTGTATCCTGCGGACAAATGCTTTGTAACACATCTTCTTTCCCTGTTTGCCTCGGCTGCCAGGAAGCTCGGCGTTCCACGTTGATCTTATCCGTAGTTTCTGTACAGGTTTTGGTTCCTCTTTAATTACATGTCTCATTCCTTCATGTTGTGAACCTCTCTTAATTACAAAGAAGCCAGAGGCAGGGTGTGTGATGTACTGTGCGGGCCTGAGGTCCCTAGTGTTGGGTCAGGGGCCTCCTTGCAGTCAGGCAGGCTGCCCCCGTAAGTGATCGTAGTCTGGGCCCGAGGCAGGGATGGCAGCCTGGAGGAGCCTGCGTGGGCAGGGGCTGACCACCGCAGCGGCTATGCTTCTGCTCACCCTGTCTGCTCCCCGTGTCCCCCAGCTCCTGCTTCAATGGTGGTACCTGTGTGGATGGCATCAACTCCTTCACCTGCCTGTGTCCACCCGGCTTCTCGGGCAGCTACTGCCAACACGACATCAACGAGTGTGACTCACGGCCCTGCCTGCACGGTGGGACCTGCCAGGACAGCTACGGCACCTACAAGTGCACCTGTCCCCAAGGCTACACCGGCCTCAACTGCCAGGTGGGGACTGAACAGGAGCTGGTGCTGGGCTGAGCTGTCCCCCCGGGATCAGAATGAGGTGATGGGACCCACTGCTGCAGGGCAAGGGACCAGTGTCTAGAGAGGCTGCTTTCATTCAGGGGTCCCCTGAAGCCTCAGTTATAAAAACCTCCCGGGCACGGCTGCTCGCTTCCTGGGGCAAACCTTCCTTTAAGTAAAGGCAGCAGGTGGCCTGCTCCCCAGGGGCCCCCTGACAGCTCAGGACCCCAGCCCAGGCCACGTGGCACAGTGGGGAGTGCGTGGCCTTGGTTTCCACCTTTGAGGAGTGGGGGCCGCCTGGCTTGAGGCGTGTGTCCCGTGCTACTTTGTGGGTATGTCTGGAAGTCCATTCCGGTGGGGTCCTGTGACTCCCACGCAGCTAACGCGGGAGGTCCGCCTGACACCAGCCTGCTGTCCCCAGAACCTGGTACGCTGGTGTGACTCCTCGCCTTGTAAGAACGGTGGCAAGTGCCGGCAGACCAACACACTGTACCACTGCCAGTGCAACAGCAGCTGGACCGGCCTCTACTGTGACGTGCCCAGCGTGTCCTGCGAGGTGGCTGCGAAACAGCAAGGTGACGGCCCTGGGGTCTGCCTCCAGACCAGGTGGGGGGGGGGTCCCAGCGGCAAGCCCGGCCTCACGGCCCCGCCACACCCCACAGGTGTTGACGTCGCCAACCTGTGCCGGCACGGCGGACTCTGCATGGACACGGGCAACACCCACCACTGCCACTGCCAGGCCAGCTACACGGGCAGCTACTGCGAGGCCCAGGTGGACGAGTGCTCGCCCAACCCCTGCCAGAACGGTGCCACCTGCACGGACTACCTGGGCGGCTACTCCTGTGAGGTGAGCCTGCGTGCAGCACCTGTCCCGTCTGTCACGTGGCTGGTGAAACGGGAGAGTGAACCTGAGACACAAACGTGGCTCGTCACCAGGGCTGGAGAGCTGGGGCTTCCAGGGCACTGCTTGGAGGAGATGGCCTGTGGGGATCCTGGGGGTGAGGGGTGTATGGTGAAGGGTTGTGTTCCCTCCCCCACGTGCCTGAGCTCCACTGAGGCCTGCCCTGGGCCCACTCTGTCCTATGGGACGGGTCCCAGCCCCCACCCCGGACAGTGCCTCTCAGCTTTCCAGGTTTCCCAGCCAGTGGGCCTGTGGGTGCACGGGTGCCATGTCATGTCACCACTGACTTGCATCTTCTGCAGTGTGTCGCCGGCTACCACGGGGTTAACTGCTCCGAGGAGATCAACGAGTGCCTGTCCCACCCATGCCAAAACGGGGGCACCTGCATTGACCTCACCAACACATACAAGTGCTCCTGCCCGCGGGGCACGCAGGGTGAGGGCTGAGCGGGGGCCAGGGTGCAGGTCTGGGAGAGCAGCCTGTGGGGTGTGCAGGGCTGGGGCTGGGAGAGCTGCCTGAGGGCCATGTAGGGTAAGGGCCATAGGGCATGCAGGGTGGGGGGCCGGGGCGCAGGGAGAGCTGGCAACAGAGGGCCCTGGAGAGTGTATGGCTACGCAGGGAGGCCCAAGGGGCATTCTGGCCAGGCCGGCAGCCCATGGCGGGACACGCAGGGCCCAGCCTCCACCCCCATCAGTACCTGGTCTTTCCTGAGCACCTGCGTGGCCTGGGGCTGCCCTTGAGGACTCGGGGCTAGCCGGCCAGCACCCTGACCCTGAGGGCGCTGGGCCCACAGGCATGCACTGCGAAGTGAATGTAGATGACTGCAGCCCGCCTGCGGAGCCCGGGACGCGGACCCCCAAGTGCTTCAACAACGGCACTTGCGTGGACCAGGTGGGCGGCTACAGCTGCGCCTGCCCACCCGGCTTCGTGGGGGAGCGCTGTGAGGGTGACGTTAACGAGTGCCTATCCAACCCCTGCGACGCCCGAGGCACCCAGAACTGTGTGCAGCGTGTCAACGCCTTCCACTGCGAGTGCCGGCCTGGCTACACCGGTGGGCACCCAGGCAGGGCAGATGAGGGGGCAGGGGCGGGCGGCCCCGAGTGGCCCCTCACACCCCCTCCCCACCCAGGGCGCCGCTGCGAGTCAGTTGTCAACGGCTGCAAGGGCAAGCCCTGCCAGAATGGGGGCACATGTGCCGTGGCCTCCAACACAGCCCGTGGCTTCATCTGCAAGTGTCCCCCGGTAGGTGCTATGGCCCGTGGGGGCGGGAGGCCTGGGTCCCACGCTGCCACCCAGTACCACAGTGTGGTCTGACGCTTCTGTTGACCAGCCTGCTTTCAGACAGCCTGAGGGCCACAGCCAAGTCTGTGAGGGGCTGTCTACTCTGTCCCTACCATCCGGGTGGCCCTTGAGGGGTTTGCTGCCAGAGGGAGAGCAGCCGGCCATGGGGCAGGGCTGAGGTGTGGGCCCTGGGAGCCACTCTTACTCCCTGCACCTCCCAGGGCTTTGAGGGCGCCACCTGTGAGAACGATGCACGCACCTGTGGGACCCTGCGTTGCCTCAATGGCGGCACCTGCCTGTCGGGCCCACGCAGCCCCACCTGTCTCTGCCTGGGCCCCTTCACCGGCCCCGAGTGCCAGTTCCCGGCCAGCAGCCCCTGCGTGGACAGCAACCCTTGCTACAATCAGGGCACCTGCGAGCCCACGACCGAGAGCCCCTTCTACCGCTGCGTCTGCCCCCCTAAGTTCAACGGGCTCTACTGCCACATCCTGGACTATAGCTTCAGCGGCGGCGCCGGGCGTGACATCGCGCCACCGCCCATAGAGGAAGCCTGCGAGATCCCCGAGTGCCACGCCGATGCCGGCAACAAGGTGTGCAGCGTCACCTGCAACAACCATGCGTGTGGCTGGGACGGCGGCGACTGCTCCCTCAACTTTGATGACCCCTGGAAGAACTGCTCGCGCTCCCTGCAGTGCTGGAAGTACTTTAGCAACGGCCACTGCGATGCGCAGTGCGACTCGGCCGGCTGCCTCTTTGACGGCTTCGACTGCCAGGGCAGCGGGGGCCAGTGCAAGTGAGTGTGGGGCGGGGCGAGTGAGTGGGGCGGGGCGAGTGAGCGTGGGGCAGGGCGACTGTGGGGCGGGGCCAGTGTGGGTGTGGGGCGGGGAGAGTGAGTGTGGGGCGGGACCAACGAGCATAGGACAGAGCGAGTGGGGCGGCAGGACCAGTGCAAGTGAGCGTGGGGTAGGGCGGGGCGAGTGAGCGTGGGGCGGGGCCAGTGCAAGCTCGCTCAGGGGTCTAGCAAATGGGCTTTGGGCTTGGCGTGTGAGCGCGGGGCTGGTGCATGTGCTTGCAGGGGGTGGGGCGAGCGATGGGGGTTGGAGTGGGGCGGGGACAAGGGAGTGCAGATGGGTGGAGGCAAGCTGGGGGGGCTCGGGTGGTAAGGGGATGGGGACTTGTGGGGGCAAACTAGTGCGGGGTGGTGTGGGACCAGTGCAGGTGGGCATGGGGAGGGGGTTGGGGACGGGGACAAGCGAGTGGCAGGGTCGCATGGAGCGCGGATCCAGGATGGGGCTCAGTGCATATGAGAATAGGGGTACAGGGACAGACTGGGCGAAGAATCTAGCGGCCAGGGGCCAGGGATGGCATAAGCAGAGGGAAGCGCTCCCTCGATGTGGTTCCAGGGCAACAAGACGACCAGATGCTGGCCAAGGCTGTGGCCTGGGAGGGCAAGACAGCCGGTGGAGGGGTCCTGCGGCCTTGGGTAGGCTGCAGGGCCCCGCAGAGGGCGTGGGCAGGGAGGCACAGGGGCAGGAAGCCGAGGCCTGAGCAAGCCTGCCCCGCAGCCCGCTGTATGACCAGTACTGCAAGGACCACTTCCGGGACGGGCACTGTGACCAGGGCTGCAACAACGCCGAGTGCGAGTGGGATGGGCTGGACTGCGCGGAGCGCGTGCCCGAGAGGCTGGCGGCCGGCACGCTGGTGGTGGTGGTGCTGATGGCGCCCGAGCAGCTGCGTAACAACTCATTCCACTTCCTGCGTGAGCTCAGCCGCCTGCTGCACACCAACGTGGTTTTCAAGCGCGACGCACAAGGCGAGCAGATGATCTTCCCCTACTACGGCCGCGAGGGGGAGCTGCGCAAGCACCCCCTCCGGCGCGCCGCCGACGGCTGGGCTGCGGCGCCCCGCGCCCTGCTCAGCCAGGTGCAGGCTGCGCTGCTGCCCGGGGGCAGGCGCCGGCGCAGGGAGCTGGACCCTATGGACATCCGCGGGTGAGTGACCTGCCTCGGACCGGCCCTCTCACGGCCGCCCCTGATAGACCGTGTTCTGCCTACTTGATAGAAAAAGAGACTGAAGGTCTGGCAGGACCTGGGACCTGCCCAGAGCCCAGCACGGGTGAGGGCAGACCAGGGATTCCAGCTTCAGGCTCGGGCCCTGAGGCCCTGTCCCTCCCTGCTGCCCACTGCACGGCCCACTATGCATTGTTCCTTCACCCAGTGGGGTTTGACATCCTGCCTTGCATTAGACAGTCCAGGGGTTCTTGGGCCCCAGGAGTGGCTCACTCACCATTGGTGATCACACGGTGGTCAGCGTGTTCACCACCTTGATTTGGCTGGTGGGGGTGCAAGGCCAAAGGCAGAACGAGGAATGACCTGGCCCAGCTCCCCGGAGAGGACCTGGGGCTCCTGTCCTTCCTTCCGTAATGAGAAGAGAGGGTTGAGAAGGGGGTGTCATGGGACCAAGGCAGCCACAGAAGGTGCTGGGTGGGCACGGGGAGTACCCTGATGGAGGGGTGTTGACTGCCCTTTCCCTCCAGTCCCAGCCCCGGGCTCCTTCTCCCCAACCCCTGGGCATCCCAGGGAGGATCTGACTCTCATGTCCCTGCAGGTCCATCGTGTACCTGGAGATTGACAACCGGCAGTGTGTCCAGTCGTCCTCACAGTGCTTCCAGAGTGCCACGGACGTCGCTGCCTTCCTGGGGGCACTGGCTTCACTGGGCAGCCTCAACATCCCCTACAAGATCGAGGCCGTGCGGAGTGAGTGGGCCCCACCCCCCGCCCTGCCCCGCCGGGCTTGCATCTCCTGCCCAAATGCCACTGCTCTCATGTGGGTCACCAGCCGGAACACCACGTGCCGCTGGAGGAACCCTCTGGAATTCCCCACAGCACGTCCTACCTGGCCAGGGGGACACACATCCGCCCGCAAGTGGGAGTCCTTCTCTCTCCCACCCCATTCCCCAACTCTTGTCTGCAGGGAATTATTTCAAAATCATTATAGCTTTTTTTTCAAAACAGAGAGAGAGAGAAAAAAATTGATTGGTATCACGTGAAGTGTTGAAGTTTGTATCTCGAAAATCCCCCTAAATCCTTTGTCTTACCGGCTCGATGCGAGCCCGGCAATGTGAAGTTCCTTAATCCTCCTGCCTGAAAGCAGAGGCAGCGTGCCGTCTCCAGATAGTCGGCCTGCAGGAGAGAACTTAGCGATAGTTTGCAATTCTGATGAATCTCACAGAAAATGACCTTATTTTGGGGGGCGGGACGGGAGAGCAGCCGGGCCCTGGCCGTGCAGCTAGTCCGCTGTGCGCGGCTACGGAGCCGGAACCTGATGCCTGGGCGCCGGCTGGCGGTCCCTGTGCCCACAGGTGAGAGCGTGGAACCCCCGGCCCCAGCGCCGCTGCACTTCATGTACGTGGCCGCGGCCGGCTTCGTGCTGCTGGCCTCCGTGGGCTGCGGGGTGCTGCTCTCTCGCAAGCGCCGACGGCAGCACGGCCAACTCTGGTTCCCCGAGGGCTTCAAGGTGGCCGAGGCCAGCAAGAAGAAGCGGCGGGAGCCCCTCGGGGAGGACTCCGTGGGCCTCAAGTAAGTAGGGGCGTGGGCGGGATCCTCAAGTCAGGAGGAGGCGCCCTGCAGCAGGCACCTCACAGTGTAGCCCAGGGGGTAACTGGTCGCTGCACCCCCACACAGTGGGGCCTGGCCCCAGCAGACTCACAGTCCCCCAGCATGCTCTGGGGGGAAACTGATCACTTCCTTGTCAGGGCCTGCCCCCACACAGCATAGCCCAGGGGGGCCCTGGTCTAGGAGTAGCAGTCACCCCCCCTCATCAGTCCCTGCCCCACCCCGCACACCCATGGGTCCCCCACAGCATGGCCTGGGTGGTACCTGGTCCCCACCACCACCACCAGGCATGCCCTCCAAGACCTTCAGCCCTTCATTGTGTTCTGGGGAACCTGCTCAGCTGCCATGAGAGACTGCTCCCCGAGACCTGGATACCTCCCTTTGCACGTTCTGGGAGGACCTGCCTCCTCTAGACCCACAGGCAGGGCTCCCCATGTCAGAGTGGCACCACAAGCTGTGCCTTGGAGGCGTTTCCTGACAGCCGCTCAGTCTTGCCCCCCCCCCCCCCGCCAGGCCCCTGAAGAACGCCTCCGATGGCGCCCTCATGGACGACGGCCAGAACGAGTGGGGAGACGATGACCTGGACACGAAGAAGTTCCGGGTGAGTGAGCCGGCCCACGGCCCCACACGCAGCCCACCTGCGCCCGGCTGACACGGTTCTCTGCTCGTTGCCCTGCAGTTTGAGGAGCAGGTGGTCCTGCCCGACCTGGATGACCAGACAGACCACCGGCAGTGGACCCAGCAGCACCTGGACGCCGCCGACCTGCGCGTGTCTGCCATGGCCCCTACGCCACCCCAGGGCGAGGGCGATGCTGACTGTATGGATGTCAACGTCCGTGGGCCCGGTGAGTGCCGTTCCCACTGCCCGTCCACCCGCCGCTGCCCACCCGCTCCCGCCACCCATCCACCCGCCACTGCCCGCCCACCTGCTGTCTGCACTCCTTACTCTCTACCTGCCCCTGCCCTGCCCAGGGGCTTAAGCAGCCTCCTCTCCCCTGACCCCGGGACTGCCTTTCCCCTTATGCCTACAAGCTTTTTTTTTTAACCCAAAGGCGTTTTTTCAGACACACTGTTGCTGATGCTGCTGTCCTCTGGGTGGGTGGGTAGCATCTTGCAACTCAGGAAGCAAAGCCACGGGGGTCCACATAGTGTGACTGCCAGGGGGTCACGCGTACTGGGGAGCGTGTCTCCTTGGCAACCCAGCCAGCTTGGACCTGTGGTCCATTCCCAGGGGCCATGGGCAGATGAGGGTATGTGTGACTGTCTTACTAAGCCGCCCGGTCTCTGCACCCCTGCAGACGGCTTCACGCCCCTCATGATAGCCTCCTGCAGCGGAGGGGGCCTGGAGACGGGCAACAGTGAGGAGGAGGACGATGCCCCGGCAGTCATCTCCGACTTCATCTACCAGGGCGCCAGCCTGCACAACCAGACCGACCGAACGGGCGAGACCGCCCTGCACCTAGCCGCCCGCTACTCGCGCTCCGACGCTGCCAAGCGCCTCCTGGAGGCCAGTGCAGATGCCAACATCCAGGACAACATGGGGCGGACCCCGCTACACGCAGCCGTGTCTGCGGATGCGCAGGGAGTGTTCCAGGTGAGCCCCGGTCCCGAGCACGGCACAGCAGGTGCCGGCGCCTCCACCCCACTCCCCTGCTCTGGGAGGGGTGGTGAGGCTAGAGGACACCCTGCCTGCTGCCTGACTGTCACAGAGCTGCTGTAGCGAAGTGCCACACATGGATGGCCTTGAAGGGCAGACCCTGTCGACTCGTAGCTGTGGGGACTCTCGTTCAGGCTCTCGGCCATGTTGCCTCCTGCGGACCTCTCTCCTGGTTTCTGGAGGCTGCCTCGGTCCAGGGCTCCTCTGTGGCCCACAGAGGTGCCAGACTCTCCCCACGTCTCTGTCCCACTCTTAGGAAACCACCACCGGGAGAGGGTTAGGGTTAGCACCCACTTCTCCCACATGCCCTCATTAACAGGAGACAAAGCTTCCAGACAGGGTTAGGGTCACAGTGCAGGGGTTGGGCCCGCCACATAACAGTGTCCTCTCGGGAAAGCCAGGCCTGAGACAGTGCAGAGAGCACCTGAGGGCCTGCACTGAGGCCGCCCACCCTGCCCTGGGCGGCCCTGGTCTGAGGAATGGGCCTCGCTCTCCCCTCCCCCAGCAGCAGCCCCCTGGGGCCTCAGCCCTGCGGCCTCCTGGCCCCTCCCCCGGAAGCAGTGGCCATGGCCAGAGGCAATGCTGGAGGCGGAGAGAGGGAGGTTGAGCTGCTGCGCACAGCCTCACACCTGGGGCCTGGGCTTGCTGGGAGCCCCGCGAGCTGGAGGGAAGGGTTTGGATGCTGGGTCCCTGGGGGATCACAGCAGAGGCTGCCTGGCCGCCAACATCCGGGCTGTCCCACCCTGCTCTGCACACATGGGGCACAGTGGAGAGTTTCCAATCTTCAGATAATTGTTAAGTGACCGGTAGCCGCTATTTAACAATCAGAGACCAAGATAAGCCAAAAGAAGGGGGCAGCCCAAGACATGCCCTGCCATCCCTTCCTGCGGCCCTGCTTAGGAACACGCCAGACTGTGCCATGCTTTGCCCCCACCTTTCCCACCAACAGCAATCGTGACCCCCTTCCCATCGGTGACACCGGGCCCCTCTAATGGCTGCCAGCACATCTCATCGTGCCCGGGAGTGTGGCATCACCCAGTGGGTCCGCTTAGTGGACTCAGGCCTGCCTCCACCCCCTGACTGTACTCGGGGCCTGGCCGTGCTGCCCTGTTCTGGAGGGAACTGAATGGTCGCATGAGGCCATGACGGGCCCCTGCTGTCTCCACGGGCCGGTCTGGCTGGGCTGGGGGCAGTCTTGTTCCGGGTGGGAGGAGCTGGCTGCTGCCTCCTGAGCCCCACCAGCGCCCTGCTGCTGCCTAGATCCTGATCCGGAACCGAGCCACAGACCTGGATGCCCGTATGCACGACGGCACCACGCCGCTGATCCTGGCTGCGCGCCTGGCCGTGGAGGGGATGCTGGAGGACCTCATCAACTCCCACGCCGACGTCAACGCTGCCGATGACCTGGGTGAGTGCTGCGGCCGGGACCCGAGGGTGGGGCAGGGGGCTGCGGCCACGCCACCCAACCGCCCCCATCTGGCCCGCAGGCAAGTCAGCCCTGCACTGGGCCGCCGCCGTGAACAACGTGGATGCCGCCATTGTGCTCCTCAAGAACGGGGCCAACAAAGACATGCAGAACAACAAGGTGAGTCAGGGGCCAGGGCCGAGGTCACGGGGGTCACACTGGGCCAGTACCAGGGCAGGGCTGGGGCACTGAGGCTGAGGTTATGGGGGTCACACGGGCCCAGGGCCAGGGTCATGGGGTCATACAGGGCCAGGGGGCCGAGGTCACGGGAGTCACGTGGGGCCCGTACTGGGGCAGGGCAGGGGGTGTGGCCAAGGTCATGGGACTCACATGGGGCCAGGGGACCAGGGCCAGGATCCTGAGGTCATACGGGGCTAGAGGGCTGGGCCCAGGGTCACAGGAGGTCACATGGAGCCCATACTAGGGCAAGGCCAGAGGAGGGGCCCAAGGTCACAGGTGCCTGGGTCAGATGGGACCAGAGTACGGGGAGACAAAGTGAGGTAGAGTGGGGGGCTGGGCAGTGAGGGGCAGGGGCCGAGTTTCACAGGGTGGAGTCAGTCACACCCGCCAGCCTTAGTTTCCAAGTCAGAGAGCGAGGGTCTTCCCTGCCCACCGGCCACAGTGAGATTCCCCTACACACATAGGTCAGGCACGGGGCCTGATGCTCCTGCTTGCCTGGGGACAGGTGGCATGCCAGCCTCACTGTGGCACTGTTATCTCGGCCTCACCCTGCCCCCTCAGTTGTCAAGGGACGGTGGCCAGGGACTGAGGCTGCACAGCGGTGGGCACAGGACCCCATAGGCCCGTATGAGCGGTCCCTTCCTCCACACGGACACCTCGTCCAGCCCACGCTTGGCTAAGGAAGCTGGGCCGTGCGTCCCAGTTCCTCTGTAGCATGAGCCCCACCCTGGTCTCTGGAAGCCCACTGCTGCCCCACACCTGCTAAGAGGCATCTTGGGTGTTGGATGGTCGACCACAGACAGCTCCCCTGTGTGTGTTAGCCAGAGGCTTGCCCTGAAATGGGAGTACCTGTGTTCCCCAGTGCCCATTCTTCTAGAGTATGGCCTCACTGCATGGAGCGGCTGGGCCCAGACTCACAGGCCCAGCCAGAGGGTCAGCCCTGGCTGTGAGCGTAGCCAAGGCCGTGTGTGTGCCAGGCAGATACTATAGGCCCCTCACAGACTGTCACGCCTCAGCTGGTGGCCTCAGAGGGGACATGCGGTATGTCCACTCAGAGATGGGGAAGCAAGCCCCAGAGAAGCTAAGATGTTGAGGTCCCTTGGGGCTCACCCAGACGGGGCCCGTGTGGCCCCTGGGTCACCCTACACGCTTAGAATTGCTTTGGCGTTTTGTATGTGTGCGTTTTGCGGGTTTCTCAGTCGGATCACAGAGGAGGCCGGGCCGGGCTGCTGACGGGCCGTCCAGGACCCTGCGATGTCAGAGACGGCCTTGGCATTAAGGAAGCATTGACCGGGCCTGTGTGTGAAGGGAACCGGGGGTGGGTCAGGACAGGCCGGCCCTGGCAGTGATCTGGCCGCTCTGGTGAGGATGAGCACTGGGCGGGTGCCACGATCACACGGCCCCTCACGGCCTGTGCCCACAGGAGGAGACGCCCCTGTTCCTGGCCGCCCGAGAGGGCAGCTATGAGACGGCCAAGGTGCTGCTGGACCACTTTGCTAACCGGGACATCACAGACCACATGGACCGCCTGCCTCGGGACATCGCACAGGAGCGTGTGCACCACGACATCGTGCAGCTGCTGGACGAGCACAACCTGACCCGCAGCCCCCCGCTGCACGGCGCCGGCCCCAGCGGTGCCCCCACCCTGCCGCCCCCGCTGTGCTCCCCCAACGGCTACCTGGGCAACCTCAAGCCGGCCGTGCAGGGCAAGAAGGCCCGGAAACCCAGCACCAAGGGCCTGGCCTGCGGGGGCGGCAAAGAGGCCAAGGAGCTCAAGGCTCGGCGGAAGAAGGCCCAAGGCGGCAAGGGCTGTCTCCTGGACGGCGCCAGCGTGCTGTCGCCCGTGGACTCCCTCGAGTCGCCGCACGGCTATCTGTCGGACGTGGCCTCCCCGCCCCTGCTGCCCTCCCCGTTCCAGCCGCCTCCGTCCCTGCCTCTCAACCACCTGCCCGGCATGCCCGATGCCCACCTGGGCCTCACACACCTGAACGTGGCGGCCAAGCCAGAGACGGCAGTGCTGGGCGGGGGCGGCCGGCTGGCCTTTGAGGCTGGGCCGCCACGCCTCTCCCACCTGCCGGTGGCCCCCAGCACCAGCACCGTGCTGGGCACCGGTGGGAGCACCATGAATTTCACCGCGGGTGGGGCCGCCAGCCTGAGCGGGCAGTGCGAGTGGCTGTCCCGGCTGCAGAACAGCAGGGTGGCAAGCCAGTACACGCCCCTGCGCGCTGTGGCCAGCACCCTGTCCCCGCAGACGCCCACTCTCCAGCATGGCACCATGGGCCCATTGCACGGTGCTCTCTCCTCCGGCACCCTGTCTCAGGTGCTGAGTTACCAGGGCCTGGCCGGCCCACGGCTAGCCCCCCAGCCGCACCTGGTGCCCGCCCAGCAGCCGCAGCAGGCCCAGCCACAGCCTCAGCAGCAGCAGAGCCTGCAGCCGCCCCCACCGCAGCCGCCGCAGCCACACCTCGGCGTGAGCTCAGCAGCCAACGGCCACTTGGCCCGGAGCTTCCTGGGCGGCGAGCCGAGCCAGGCAGACGTGCAGCCACTGGGCCCCATCAGCCTGGCAGTGCATACCATCCTGCCACAGGAGGGCCAGGTCCCGCCCACGGCGCTGCAGCCCTCACTGGCACCGCCCCTGACTACTGCCCAGTTCCTGACGCCACCCTCGCAGCACAGCTACTCCTCACCCACAGACAACACCCCTAGCCACCAGCTGCAGGTGCCCGAGCACCCCTTCCTCACACCGTCGCCTGAGTCCCCCGACCAGTGGTCCAGCTCCTCGCCGCGCTCCAACATCTCCGACTGGTCCGAGGGCATCTCCAGTCCACCCACCAGCCTGCAGTCCCAGATCACCCACATTCCAGAGGCATTCAAGTAAACAGCCGTGCCCAGGACCTCTGCTTCCTCTCCCAAGCCCAGGCCCACAGGGCCCGTCTGGAAAACTGTGATTTTTATACGAAACAGGAGGACACGCATTTTAGCCTTTTTTTTTTTTAAGTATTTATTTATGTACTTTCGTTTTACACGGAAACACTGCCTTTTTATTTATATGTGCTATTCTCCAGGCACCAGGTTGGAACGTGTGTCCACGCTGGGAAAAGCATGTTCTCAGACTATTTGGCTTCGGATAAAGACACTTTATGTGTGCTTGTAAAATAGCAACGAAGAGTCATGATTTATAAACGCATTTATTTATTGATTTCTTTTTTCAAAGTCCAAAAAGGAATGCTGTAAGAGGAAGGGAGCCCTAAACCAGCGATGTCCAAAAAGCTCCCGGTTCCCGGGGCTGGTGCTGCGTCCCCTGACCCCCCACCCCCGCCGGATCCTGGTCCCTTCCAGCATCACCTGTGTCCAGAGACGCGCAAGGAAGCCAGCCCTCCCCAGCTGTGGCCCGCGGACTCATGGGCACCTGAAGTAGGGTGTCTGAGGCGGACTCTGCAGTAAAGTGATGGGGCTGGTGTGCCTTGGGGTTTTCAAAGGCTGTTTAAAACGTGTTTTAAGGTGCTTTCTTGGGGTGTCTCAAGGGTGCATTTCAGGGTACCAGATGTGAATCCTTGTTTTGGGTTCAGTATTGTGTGGTTGTCCACTGGTCCTGCGAGGCCTTGAGTTTTCACGAAGCCCTGCCCTGCGTGGTATTGCAGCACCGTGGAGCGAGAGCCGTCGGCACTGGGCCCACCGGGCCATCCCTGCGGCCTGCACCTCCACTCCAGTGGGTTTCCCAGGTGCAGTGGCTGCTGGACTGGGATGGTCTGGGCCGGGCTCAGAACCTGTGACCTGCTCCTGCTTTTTAAAGGGAGCTTGCGAGAGAACCTATGACAAGGTTGTGTCCTTAGGTCTTCGTCATGTGCACAGAAACCGTTGGTCCCAGGGGGCACCTGGCGGAGGCAACCCCCAGGGTGGTGTGGAGTCTGCTGGCAGAGCGCCCCCTCCCCCCAGTTCAGAGGGGCACCTGCCTGGAGGAGAGTATCTCATGATATTGAGTATAAGCCTGTGGCCGAGAAAATGACTGTAAATAGATTTTTAAAGGTGGATTTTGTTTAAAAAATCTGACTAGCGGGTCTGTTGTGCGTCATGCTGACAGGGGTGTCGGAACACGCCTTGGCCCGGTGCAGCCCGGCCTGCGACCTCAGCTGCCAGACAGTAGCTCCTAAGAGCACAGACTAGGAAGGGCCGGTCACTGGCGCCTTGTGAGGGGCCCGGCGTGGCCTGGTGGGGCAATGTACTGCCGTAGCCCGTGGGCATGGCCAGGCTCGCCCCGAGATGTTGATTCTTACTGTGTTTTATAAAATAGAGTGTAGTTTACAGGAAATGTGACTTTTTAAAAGTTATCTACATGCAGAACTGTAGGCAAGTGATCTTTTTTTTTTTTTTTCATCTTCTTTTAACTGATTTGCAATAAAAGGATACCAGTGACCGTCTGGATTTTGCTAAACTTGGCTGTGGCCTGGGCTCATTTTCGGTGCTCTGAGGTGGCCAAAGTTCCCTGCACTGGCCACAAGAGGGTGCAGGGGGCCACCTGTCTTTTCAGAAGTTCTACAGAATCTCTGTGCCCCCCAGTAGGGGACAGGGGCAGCCCGTCAGAGAACTCTGCTGACCCATCCCAGGAGCCCCACAGTAGGCAGGGGTGGGGGAACCTGCAGAGAGGCACCCTGCCCAAGTGGACGGTACAGGGAGCCCTGGAGTGCCAGCACAGGGTGGCCGTGGGGACAGTGCTGTGCAGAAGTACACAGACGCAGAGCCAAGGTGGTCTCCACCCTGCAGCCTGGGCACCACGAGTGAAGGCTTCACCCCTGCCAGGCACTCCACGTGGGCTCACCCCGCACTCCCCACCTGTGTTCTGGACACCACTCTGCCTCCTCCACCTGGCCCCACACTTTAGGGGCCTGCTGGCAGGTGGCTTCACACCAGAATGACAAAGGGCAGTTGAGTTGGATGTCCCCCTCTACCTGGGTGAACCAAAGACTGCTTCCCACATCTGGGGCTCCCTCCACACCCAGCATGGTGCCGGGCACCCAGATCCTTGATGACACGAAATTCCTGGAGCAGTGACAGTCCTCAGGATGAGGGGGCTGACTCGTGTCTTCTTGGGGAGTGGGCTCAGCCTGAGTGCCACCAAAGAACCCCAGAGTCTGCATCCCACCCGAGTGACTGGACGGCAGGGACTCAGACACGTGGTCCCTGGTGTCCACACACAGGGCTCGGACACGCGGCCCCCAGCATCCACACAACGGCTCCCAGACACGTCCCCCGGTGTCCACACACAGGGCTCGGACACGCGGCCCCCAGCATCCACACAACGGCTCCCAGACACATGGCCCCCAGTGTCCACACACAGGGCTCGGACACGCGGCCCCCAGCATCCACACAACGGCTCCCAGACACATGGCCCCCAGTGTCCACACACAGGGCTCGGACACGCGGCCCCCAGCATCCACACAACGGCTCCCAGGCACGTCCCTGGTGTCCAAACACAGGGCTCGGACACGTGGCCCCCAGCATCCATGCACACGGCTCCCAGACATGTGGTCCCTGGTGTCCACACACAGGGCTCGGACACGTAGCTCCCAGTGTTCACACACACCACTTGCATGGTCTCCGGCGTCCACACACACACGACTCGCAGACATGTGGCCCCCAGTGTTTGCGTGTGTGACTCCTAGCCACCCAAGGGTGGAGACCCCCAGGTTCCCATCAGCAGAAGATGGGGAGACACGACGTGGTCCATCCCCCCGTGGTCCATCCCCCTGTGGGATGAAGAGGAATGGCATTTGGCACCTGCCACAGCACAGGTACACACAAGCTGAGAGACAGACAAGACTCCGGTTGCCAGGCCTGGGCGGGGGGCGGCAGTGCGGGTCCAAGGTCCCAGGGGAGGGATACTTTGAACCAGACAGAGGTGGAGGACACGACACTGTGACTCCTTCACTTTTAAACGGTTGAGAGCTGTGTGAATTTCACCTCAATAAATCATTGTTTTAGAAAGAGAACTGCTGGCACTTGGAACTTCCAAGAAGTGGTTGGGGCTGTGGGGCCATGGGTTCTCAGCGAGCAGGGAAGACGCCTCCGTCTGGGGCTCTCAAGCTTAGTGAAGGGGAGCTGGTCATTGTGGGAGCCTTCAGGGCCCCGCTGCCCCGCAGGGAGCCTGCAGAGGAGGGGGCCACTCTCTGAGCCTCAACCTTCCCATCTTTAAACTGGGCGAGCTGGAAATCAGACACCCTCTCCAGCAGAAATCCCTAAGGACCAGAGCCCAGAGCTGCTGCGACAGGCCCCCGACCCCCACGCAGACAGGGAGACAAGAGCCAGACAAGGCTGACCCCAGCTGCTTGGGTCCGGCAGGGGTAGAGGGCTGCTCACCCTGCCGCCCCCACAGGCCCTGGCTCAGTGACAAGAGCCGCACCCTGGGCTGTGAAGGACTGGTTGAGACCCCAGACCCCAGATAGGGGCAGCCAGAAAGGAGGGCAGAGTTTTATGTCCCGGTCCAAACCTGCTCTCGGCGACCTCCCCCTGGATGGCAGCTCACATCACAGCTTTGGTCACCCTTCTGCGACATTTCTTCATTTTAAAAAGTCAGAAAAGTTCTTTACTCCCATCTGCCCGTTTTCCCATGTGTAAAATGGAAAACAAAGAACACAGAAGCGGCGCCGACCGGACGTCCCAGTCACTGGCATGCGCTGCATGGTGGCGTGGGTCCGGAGGGCAGAGTCACTGAGCACGGAGCCTGCAGGACAAGCGAGACCGGCAAACACACCACCCCACGGAGTTCAGAGGAGCCCGCAGTCCGGGAGTTGAGGCAGGAGCAAGGCACCGCCTCCAGCCGCTGGGGGGCCGGATCCCACGGGCGTGGGGTGTCCCGGAGACCAGCAGGAGCGCCAGAGCGCCCAGCGACCTGGAGCCGCCGCGGGGCTCAAGGTGTCTCTCTGCCGCCCCCTGCTGGCAGTGCCCCTTCTGGCAAGCGTGAGTCCTGGACAAGGCGTCTCCTGGGCCAGGGAGCTCCCCGGTTACACGTGCACCTCACCTACGCTCACAATCAACCTCCAGAGACAAGGGTCATTATCCCGATTTACAACTGAGGCTCAAGACCCGAACTGGTCTCCTGTGGCTGCTGTAACGAAACGTCACAAACTGGGGGGCTCTCAGAAATGTATTCTCTCTTAGTTCTGGAGGTTAGAGGCCCGCCCCCTCGAGGGCCAGGTCCGCACGTAGGGGGCGGGGCCCGCACGCAAGGGGCAGGGTCGAGGCCTCACGCAGCAGGGCGGAGCCCGCACGCAGGGGGCGGGTCTGCACGCAATGGAGCCGGATCCGCATGCAGGGGGCGGGGTCGAGGCCTCACGCAGCAGGGCGGAGCCCGCACGCAGGGGGCGGGTCTGCACGCAATGGAGCCGGATCCGCATGCAGGGGGCGGGGTCGAGGCCTCACGCAGCGGGGCGGGGTCCGCACGCAGGGGGCGGGGTTCGCACGCAGGGGGCGAGCGAGGCTCGCATGCGGGGGTGGGCGCGCTCGCTCGGAGGGCTCTGCCCTGCATCCTCCCTTAAAGTTCCCGGCTCCTGGTGGCGTCTGGCATTCCTGCGTGTTCTTGGCTCGTGGCAGCATCCTAGTCATCACAAGGCCTTCTCCCTCTGTCCCTGTGGGTCTCTCCTCTATGATAGGACCCTACTGGTACTGGATCATGACTCACCCTGCTCAGTGACCTCATGTTAACCAATGCCATCTGCAATGAGCCCATTTCAAACAAGGTCACAGTCACGGATACTGGGGTTGAATGCTTCAACACCTCTTTTCGGAGAACCCAATTCATCCCATGAGAGCCTACCCACCCTATGGCTTCCAAAAGGAGCTCTGGTGGTGTAGTAGGTGAGGGATTCAGCTATTAACCAAAAGGTTGGTGGTTTGTGTAAGGTTCGGTGCTGGGCGAGAGAAAGCAGGCCGGTGGAGTTTTGAAAGAAAGTTTATTGAAGCGTCTGCATTCAGACGGGTTGAGCTCAACAATGCATGACCCCGAGCTGGGGAGGTTGGCGGTTTAAGTAGGGGGACAGGAAGTTTATCAGCAGTTCTGTTGTGGGAGAGCCGACCACGGCTGTCTTGGTAGCAGTAGTCAAGACAGCGGATGTTCAGCGGTGTTCTCGGAACTGTAAACAACAGTCATTCTTTGTGGTTCTGTCTGTCCTGTCTACCCAGTTCTTAGAACTGAGTTGTGACCTGTTATTCCATTTCATTTTTGGAGAGAAGAAGTATTGAGATTAAAGTATAAAAATAACATGAGAATTCTAAGTCAAGGCTTTGATCTATTATTCCTGTTCTTTCTTAGAAGTTTGAGTTGTTGAACCCAGGTGAAGGCCTGGCTTCTGTAGCTGCTTCAGACTGGTAAGGGGCGTAGTGGTGTCCCTATTTTGTTTTGGGGAATGGGGGTGTATCAGTAAGGGAATGAGTGGAGGAGGCTTGCAGGATGCCTTTGATGTTCGACTGTGAGAGCAGTGTGTGGATTCCCGCCATAGGATGGTGAGTGGGTGTCTTTGTATGGAATTTGATAAAAAGGGATGTGAAAGTCCAGGGTGGAGTATTGATGAGGTATAAGGGTTGGTTGAGGGAGAATGAATTAGTGGAAGAGAAACCTATACTCAGATTAGTGGTATTGGTTCCAGTAAAAAGGGGTCTTCAGAGTGCGGTCCAAGTCAGAGTGGAGAGGAAAAAGTGGTTCTTTTTCCCTGGTTTTTGCTAACGTTTTATTTTTGACCAGAGAGTATTGTTAGTTATAGTCCATGGAATTTCTGAAGAGGTTGGGAGGGAGAAGGTAACAGTATAGTGGGAGCTGTTAGTTAAGTTTCCTACAGGAATGCCCTGTAGGTGGCCTCCTTTAAAGAGATGGGGTAGGCAAGGGGTTGGGATAAATGGGTGACATTAGTGAAGACTGTAATTGGAAGGGATTGAGTGGAAAATGTGGCTGGTATTAGTTGAAGAACTCAAGAGAGGAGAGAGCTCAAAGCTGACTTTAGGGAAGGGCTATTAGTAACTGGCCAGGGGGGTTGACTGGGGGTTTACCAAGAACTGCACTGTGTTCCACAGTGAGGGGGAGTGGGGTGAGGATTAAAGGGGTAAGGGCATTTGTACAAAGGCAGCGGTTAGCAGGTGGGTGTCCTTGGTTACAATTTCAATTAAGTGTTGCTAAGGAGCAGTGGTGTGAGAATGAGGTCGGTGTAAGGAGCTGGAGTGGGATTGTCCTGTGTTAGTGTCTAGGGGAGGAATGTGACAATGGGGGGGGGTCATTATCAAGAGTACTGAGAAAAGGGGCTGAGAGTTTCTCAGTTTAGATGCTTTGGAGGTGTGATGGGGTGCTCCTGGACTGGCTGGAGGTTGTTTCCTGGTCTGGAGGATTGAACGTTTCCTGTAAGTGGGAAACCAAGAAGATAATTCTTGGAGTTTTGTAGCTGAGGGACTGTTAAGTGACAGAGGGGGGTGGAAGTAGGGTTAAGGAAGTTTGCAACTTGGGTAAGATGTCTCTGTGATGGGAGCAGAGTACCTGGGCAGAATAAGAGAGTGTGTGAGTGAAGTGTTCAAGAGACGCAGGTGAGAGGAGGGGTTGCTAGTGGTTGGGAGACACGTTCGTTAACTCCCATAAGAGAGACAGAGAAAGGGACAATCCTGCACATTCGGGGAGGGCAGGATAAGTGGCCCTGGTATCTATTGAAAATGAGATCTGCTCATGCCATCATAACCCAAGGTTTTGTGGCTGAGATGGAAGTTGATGGGGCCTCATTGGGGCCCGGACACCCTCAGTCTTCAGTGGCAAAGCCAAGGAGATCAGGAAGCTCCAAACCAGACTTGGAGGAGGCTTTTTGGGAAGAGGTATAATTCTGCCTCGAGGGGCCTGATTACAGGCTGACTTCCAGTGTCCCTCCTCGCCGCACACGGGGCAAGGCCCAGGTGGGGGTCTTGGGTTTGGATCTAGTCCCGTGGCTCTCTTTGCCCCATTTGAAGCACGGTCCCAGAGGAGGTTCCAGTTTACCTCTCCACGGTGCCGGGGGAGGTTAGAGGGTGTTGTGGTTCCCTAGTGTCGCTCTGACAAGAACGTACCACATACGGGATGCCCTTGAACAAACAGGAGTTTATTCTCTTACAGTTCGGGAGGCTAGAAGTCCGAGTTCAAAGTGCCAGGCTCTAGGGGCTGGGTGACAGCCCCTTGACCTTGGGCTTCAGCTCTGCCTCTTGCTCCCGGCCCACTGAACTTAGAGGCATCTCTTCACTCAGGCAGCCACTGGCTGCTGAGGCTGACAAGCCCAAGGTTGACAAATAAAATGGCACAGTCCTGATGTTGCCAAAGCACACGGCAGGCCATTAACTCAAATCCATTGTGAGTCCCAAGGTCGCCAGAGCATGGCAGACTGCTGAACAATGACACGGCTACATGCAGGGTCCAAGTGTGCCATAGGCTGGAGACCATTCCCAAGGCTTCTCCTTATATACAGGAAGCAGACTACATCCCAAAGGCAGCTACCCAGCTGCTTGTGGTAGATCCCACCATGGAGCTGATTGCCACTGTCATGGTGGGGAATAACTACCACCACCTGCCCAGCCACTCAGCCAGGCCCAGCCAAGTTGACAGACAACTTTAACTACCACAGAGGGTGAGTTTACTTCTTGGGGTCTGTCTCAAAGAGTCCTGAAGGGTGATGGCTAGGAGTTGGGCCTTTGCCTGATCTCATCTTTGTGTTTGTAATCTTAATTCTTTGCCCCTATTATTAAAGACATTATAGGTGAGGTTGAGAAGGCTTTTGAGGGGTTTGGGGGCCTGTATCTAATTTCTGAAGTTTGTGGGGTATGTCTGGGGCCGACTGAAAGATGAAATGCATGTTAAGGAGTAGTATTCCTCCTTGGGAAGTTGGGTCAAGGTTGGTGTATTTCTGTAAAGTGTCTGTAAGATGAGTTAGAAAGAGGGCTGTGTTTTCCTCGGGGCCTTGGGTAATTTTTTTTAATTTTATCATAGTTAACTATTACGTGTCATCTTTCTCAGGCCGACAATACGGCGGGTGAGCATATGGCCCTGGTGTCGTGTGCCTGGGGAATCTATCTGGTAGTCCCAATCAGGGTCGACTCGAGGGATGGCCACAGAACCTAAGGGGTGAACTGCGTCGTGTCTGTAGAGTCCGTCTGCATGAACCTGACCTGAGCGGCCAGCCAGACGCAGTCCTTTTCCTGTGGGGTGAGGGAAGAGGTTAAAATGACATAAATAGTACATTAGGTGAGATTTTAATACTGGTTAATATATTTAAATTCTTTGGTATAAGTAGTGGGGTCAGGTGAAAAGGAAACAAGGCACTTCTCAACTTGGGGCAGGTCAGACACAGAGAAAGGAACATGAACACAATGCCTTCAGCTCTGGTTACTTTCCGAAGGGGAAGAATGGGAGCTGTGGGCTTTGTGGGCTCAGGAATGAGTGTGGAGAGGGGAGAAGGAAGCAGGGAGAGCGGGGTCCTGAGAAGGGGTAGGAGGAACGGGGGGGTCCACTGGAGGGGCTGGTGGAGAGTGACTGGCTGGATCAGGCATGGGATTGGTGGAGGTTGGTTTAGAATGGAGAAGGAGACTTTGGTGTGTAGAGCAAGAAGGACGCAGGAGATTGCGGAGTGTGGGGAAGGCCTGGGCGTACGGAGGCTCAGACCATTTTCCATTGCGTTGACAGATTGTCAAGTTACAGAGGACATTAAAATTGAAAGTGCCATTTTTGGGCTACTGAGAATCGTTGTCTAATTTATATTGTGGCCAGACAGTGATGCAGAAGAAAATGAAGCACTTAGGGCACAGTCTAGTAGATAATTTTAGTTCTCTAAGATTTTTTAGGAGGCACCCTAAAGGCGTGTGTTCTGGTGGCTTGATTGAGAATGACCTGACGGGGTTTGAGGAGCGATAAGTGACAAAAAGCCTGTAGAATATCAATCCACGTGAAGGGCGTCCCCTGCACAGAGACCGATATCTGGAGTGACACAGAGGCAGGGCCCCTGAGTAGGCGTCCCCAATCAGTGACAGTACTAGGAGGTCCTGGACCCCCAGAGACAAAGTCGGGAAGATGTCTGGCTTAGTGCTAGGACTTTTCGGAGAAGCAGTCAGACATCTTGGAGAGAAAGAGGCAAGATGTCACTTACCAGGGATGCCACGTCAGCAATGGAAGGGCAAGACTCCATCTGGATTTCTCCCACCCTCCTGGGTTTCGGCACCAAAAACATAAGGTTCGGTGTTGGGAGAGAGGAATCAGGCTGGTAGAGTTTTGAAAGAAAGCTTATTAAAGCATCTGCATGCAGACGGGCTGAGACCAGAATGGTGTCAGCCTGGGTTGAGCTCAACAATGCATCAGCCCGGAGCTGGGGAGGTTGGCGGTTTAAGTAGGGTGGCAGGAAGTTTATCAGCAGTTCTATTGTGGGAGAGCAGACCACGGCTGTCTTGGTAGCAGTAGTCAGCTGGGTTCTTGGAACTCTAAGCTTCAGTCATTCTTTGTGGTTCTGTCTCGTCTACCCAGTTCTTAGAACTGGGCTGTGACCACTGTCCTGTTACTCAATTTCATTTTTGGAGAGAAAAAGTATCAGGATTAAAGCATAAATGTAACATGAGAATTCTAAGTCAAGGTTTATATCTATCAGTTTAAATACACTAGCTTGCTCCTAGGAAGAAAGACGAGGCAGTCTGCTTCCCTAAAGGTTTACAGCCTTGGAAACCCAGTGGGGGCTGCTGTGAGTCGGAACTGACCACAGCAGTGGGTTGGGTCCAGTGTGTGGGCTTCAGCACCCGGCAGTCCTGCCCCTGCTGTCCCCACCTGCTCCCCAGCTTCTGAGGTTCTGCCCCTTGTCCTGCAAACGATCACCAAGAATCTCCTTTCTCTCAGGCCTGCACCTCCGACAGTGGGACCCAGGCCTGCCCAATGCCCTCACTGACACCCTGCTGCCCCCTATTCACCGTGCACCCAGCCCTCACAGTCCTCGTGCCCTGCCCTCAGTCTCCCACGCTCCACCCTTGCCCCCACCCCTTACCAAGCCTTAGCCAATCACACTCCAGGCCCAGGCCCTCACTTCACCCCATACCCCACCATCACTGTCTCTCCTCCCCACACTCAACCCCCCAGCATGGGTACACTGAGGACCCGCTCTTCCCAGGGCGGGAGCTGTGCCCTCGCAGGCCCCCAGCTCCTGGCTCACAGGTGTCCATGTGGGGCTGTTGTGAAGGGGTTTGTCTTGGCTCCTACCACAAAGGGGACACCATGAAATCGTCCTGGTGGCTCCACCCATCTGGGGCAGAGGTGGCATGAACCAGCCTCAAGCTTTTGGCTGGTCCCCAGGACTCCTTGCCGTAAGGTCAGTGACTAGAGGACAAGCCCTCTGGAACCAGCTACAGAGGCGCAAGGACGATGTGATGATCGGTGATCATGATCGGTGATCGACAAGCTAACAAGGATGCCTGTGGGGATGGTGGCCTGGAGCATGGCCACCGGAGTCAGGGCTCGCTGTAGGGCGTGGCTCTCGTCCTCAGCACCTGGGAGGACAGGCAACTCCTGGGATTATCACCCTTCACAGGTGGAGAAACGGAGGCTCAGAGGGCACCTCCTTGGTGGCTGTATGAGAGCCCAGGGCTGCAGTAACAAAGGACCACAATTGGGTGGTTCATAAGGACAGTTCTGGGGGCCAGGAGTCTAAAATCAAGTGGTCAGCTGGGCCATGCTCTCCCTGAAGGCCTTGGGAGGACCCTACCTGCCTCTCCCAGGTGTTCTTCATGTCTGCTCCATAGTCACAACGTCATCTTCCCTCTGTCTCTTTTCTTTCAGAAGGGACCACTAGAAGGGACCACTAGGTGGGATGAGGGACCTCTGGTAGCATAGTGGCTAAGGCACTGGACTGCTAACCAGAAGGCTGGAGGTTCAAACCCACCAGCCACTCCTCGGAAGGAAGATGGGGCAATCTACTTCCGTAGTGATACTGCCTCGGAGACCCAAGGAGGGGTCACTATGAGTCGGGTCTGAGTCGACGGCACATAACAACAACAACAGATGGGATGAGGGCAGCCATAGGCGCTCATACAGCCACCAAGTAGATGGCCGGCCTTGGGCACTCAGTGTGACCTCATTGAATTTAACTGATGACGTCTTTAAAGGCTGTAATTCTAAACAAGGTCATGTTCACAGGGTTTTGGGTCAGGACTTCAATGTATCTCTTTTGGGATTGTGTGCAGTGAATTACTTCATATGGGCCTTCTAGCCATAGTCTTTGTGACTCCCACACATTGATGGGGGGACTGTGCAAATAAGGGGCTTATACCAGAAGAATGAACAAACCTGTGTTGGAGGAAGTACAGCCGGAATGCTCCTTGGAGGCAAGATTGGCCAGACTTCAGCTCACCTACTTTGGTCATGTTGTCAGAAGGGACCATTTCCTGGAGAAGGATGTCATGGTTGGTAAGGTGGAGGGTCAGTGAAAAAGGGGAAGGCACTCAACGGGATGTGCTGACACAGTGGCTGCAGTGATGGGCTCAGGCACAGCGATGAGGAGGAGGCTGGAGCAGGTTGGAGCAGTGTGTGTTCCTTCGCACACGGGGTCACTGTGCATTGGAGCCAGCTCCACGGCACCCAACAGCAATTTGGTCCACAAGGCACAAGGGGAATTGGACAGCTTGCTGCTGCTGGAGTAAGGTGTCCAGAACCTGTGATGGTTAAGGTGATGTGTCACTTGGCTGGGCTGTGACTTTCAGTGGTTCGGCAGTAATGATGTAATTTGGCAGTTGTGCCATGATGTCTTCTCCCTCCATTTTGTGGTCTGATGTAATTATCCTTCATTTTGTGATGTGATGTAAATCCAGCCTCTATGCCTGTGGTCATGGTCCCATTTTGGAGTGAGTTGCATGTTGTGTTAATGAGGCAGGATTAGGGTGGGTTGTATCTTGAGTCACTGCCTTACTAGCGAGTATGACTCAAGTCACCACCCTTACTGAAGTCACACCCTTGCGTGAGTCACACCTTTTATCTTACAAGAGCTCAAAGGACAGAGAAGCCAGCAGAGAGAGGGTACCTGGCTACATCAAGAAAGAAGAGCCAGGAGCAGAGTGCATCCTTCGAACCTGGGGTCCCTGTGCTGAGAACCTCCTCGACCCAGGAGATGAGCTCTGACACCAGAGGTGGTGAGAGACAGAAGCGGGAGACTGGCAGGAGACAGCATGACGGGGTCCTGGCCCAGACAGCAAGAAAGCTGAGCACCTTCCGGCGGGTTTACTGGTGGGAGCCTCTAGGCATTTGGCAGAGCGAGGTTCAGTGACCTAGAGGAAGAAAGCTGAGTGTCTTGGGGCCGAGACTTTCGGGCGGAGTGGGGTGCTCCTGGGCACTTACTGGCAGAGCTAAAGGGCTTTGTAACACTTGCCCAAACAGGGCAGAGGACAGACCAAGAGGCTGAGGGCCAGAGGGAGGCGTGCCTGTGGGCATGGCCAAGAGGAGTCCTGACTGAAGAACTGGATCCTGACTCTAACACTGAATTGTATACCCTGTTACTTTCTTCCGACGGTCGCTGAGCTCCATGTGCCCATCGCAGTGAATTCTGCAGCCCAGCAGAGAAGCAGAGAGTGCCATGGGAGGGACAGTTGGTGTAGAGTGGGTGGGAAGAGGTTGGAGGGTGGCACCATGTCTAACTTCTGCCTCACAGGAAGGTGGTGCCTTAGGCCGATGCTCATAGTGTTTCTCTCTTCCCCTCCTGAAGCTAGAGGTCAGAGGTCCCACCACGCCGTTTTTACAGGGGACACAATTCAGTCCAGCACTGTGCCAAAGGTGTGGCTTGGGAAACGTGCAGCACACCTGGCCCTAGCCATGGGCCAGCATTGTTTAAACCATCCTACCTGAGTCTGCTAGCCAGGTGGGCAGGGAACTCCGGTGCCCCAGGAGGGGCTGCGTTGGCCAGGAGGAGGCTTTCCAGAGAGGCAGCAGAGCCCCCAGCAGTGACGCATCGGCTAGGCCTCTCACCACTGGCACAGCCCCAGGAGGAAGCCCCAGGAGGCCCTGACAGACTGGACAGACCAGACGGACGAGCCGTCCTGCTGCCTGCCCCCAGCAAGGGCTCACCGGGCCTCAGCCATTAACTGATACTGTTAGTGATGGCCTGGTGGCGTCCCTCTATGGGCTTTGCTGGAAGGCAAATGCAGGAGACAGGTCAGTGGGCTCCCCCCTTTCCCCCAGCCCACCCCCGTCTAGCCAGGGCCCTGGGGTCTGGCATGGCTCTACTGGGGGCCACAGCAGGTCCTCACACTGGCTGGCACCCTCCTGGAGGTGGCTCCCTCTGGCCACATGCTGGCTGGGTGCCCCACACCACAGGGGCCTGACGCACAGGTGCTTCCGTAAAGCTGACCCCCACACCCAGGCATCTCCACCCACAGAGCAAATGCCGCCCTTCGGTCTTGTGTGGTTGGTTGTTCTAAGAGCTTGTTCTTCACATGACTGTCCGCTTCATGGCCCTGTCTGTGGTCTGGCTGTAAGTTGGTCCCCAGGGCTGGGTTCAGTTCCGGCCTTGAAGGGGTCGAAGAGCCAGTCTCTGGGGCTCCACCAGTCTCTATCAGACCAGGGAGTCTGGCCTTTCTTAGACTTTTAAAGTTTGTTCTGCGTGTTTCTTCCTTTCAGTCCAGCACTGTCTATGGTCCCAACTGCCATGGTCGATAGAGGTTCCACCAGCTGCTCTTTATGCTGCTGCGGGGGGCATGGGGCTGGGGTGCAAGGAGGAGGAGCAGAGATTTGGGCCACAGGCCACCTTCACTGGGGCCTCTGCCCACCTCGAGGGTTCCTTGGAGAACTGTGGCTTGGGGCCTGGTGAGTTTGTCAGCAAACAGCCAACTCCACAGGGCACCCCAATTCTGGGAGCACCCCAGGTGCTTGTGGTGGAGGGCAGCTGTCAGTGCCACGTGTGTGGCACCAGGACCCCCCCCCCAGCAGCGGCAGCGCCCCCCCCAGGGCACCAGAGCTCCCTGCCCACCTGTCAGGTGACACGCAGGTGAGACGTTTGAACCATGGTTGGCCCATTGCTGCATCTAGCCGTGCTGCCTGCTTCCCAAAGCCACACCCTCAGCCACGTCCAGGATTGACTCCTGGCCCCACATTAATGTGTCCATTAAAAAAGTTAACAGAAACAGGTGAGGTTAAATTTAATAATATGTTTTATTTAACTCAATGTATCCAAAATATTATAATTTCAACATGTAATAAAAAAATTATTAACGACTTGTTTTACATTCTTCTTTTATCTGAAGTCTGTGAGATCCAGTGTATACTTTGCAGTTAGAAAACCCTCTGTCGTGGAGTCGATTCTAACCCTTAGTGCCCCTAGAGGACAAAGTGGAACTGCCCCGCAGGGTTTCCAAAGTTGTCAGTCTTTAAGGAAGCAGACTGCCTTAGCTTTCTCCCGTAGAGTGGCTGGTGGGTTTAAATCACCAACCTTCTGGTTTGCAGCTGAGTGTGTAACCACTGCACCACCAGGACTCCTTCACTTAGAACCCACTTTAACTCAGACCAGTCACACGTCAAGTGCTCAGTGGCCTTGTGTGGCTGTGGTCACTGTGCTGGGCAGTGCAGGCCGTGGGAGGGGCCGGCCACATTGCAGTATTGAAAACACAGTCTGACTGAGTGCCATGCGAGTGGGGAAGGCTCAGCTTTCTAGCATGGCTTCAAGTTCCAGTTCTCTGCAGGGTCCTGGCAAGCCCAACCGAGACGTGTCAGAAGTCCTGCGTCCGTGTGCTTTGGAAAACATACATGAGCCTGGTGCTTCATACTAGCTGCTTCTGGCTTGAGGCACCTGGGGCTTCAGGGAGGTGGAAACTGGTTCGAATCCAGTCTCCAAGGACGGGAGGGATCTGCAGAGAGGAGGGGGGAGGGGAGATCCCAGGCAGAGCGAGGGACGTCTAACCAGGAACAGTGTCAGTGATCACGGATGTGCCCTCTCTGGACAGTGGCCCTGTATGTGCACGATCTCAGTTGATGCCTTTTGTCCCAGCGTACATATCTGCAACACCCTTCACAGTGCACAAACTGGGCCCGCCTGCCGACTCGCAGGTGGGCAGCGCTGTCTCAGAGAAGTTAGGGAAGTGATCGAGGGCACACAGCATCTAGTTGCAGGCTGGGCTTGTAACTAAAGGTCTGTGACTCCAAAGCCCTGAGGCTGGGTCCCCCAGCGCTCTTCCCACACCAAGGTGCCAGTGGCTGAGAGCTTAGGATGAGAGGGAGGGCAGGGAAGGAAGAGCACCTCCAAGGCCCTCACAGGTCAGCTTTGCAGGTTCATAGCCTTCGTTAAAGCAGCCCCAATGGGACCGCACATGAGTGCATCCTTAGCAGCCCTGTGGGGGGCCTGCCCCGGGGAGCGGGAGGCCTGGCCTTTGCTGGGGCAGCCCCTCCTGTTCAGAGCCCCAGGAGGCTGAACAACGGGGCTCCTGGGGCCAGTCCTGCCCCTGCTTGGGGACCCTTGCCCTCGATCCGAGAGCAGAGAGGGGCCCGCTGGGGGCTGCATCCTGCTTGAGCACTACTTTCCCTCTTTGGGGAGGGGTACCAAGGGCCCCGGTCGCCACCAGGTGCTTGTTGGGACAAAGTGACTGCAATCCAAATAGCTGCTGGCCGCCTGGAGGAAGCGGACCAAGGACGCTGGGCTGGTGCCGTCTCCCTGTGGGGCCCGCCAGGGCCTGGTGCATGCTCCCTTGGCTCTGTGCAAACATGTTGAGAAATGGCTCCTGAAAGGCAAATGTTAGCTTAGCTAGTGGCCAGCGGGGCCACGTCAGCTGGGTTGTGACTCCTTGCACTGCCTGGGGCTCTGACAACGTGGCGGCAAACAGCAGAGCCACCCCCCCTTCCTTCTTCCACAGCCTCTGGGTCACCCCAGAGCCAAAGATGTGTCTAAGGTACGTGTAGAAATGATGGGCAGGTGTCTGGCCCTCTCTCTGACCTCACAACAGTGTGTGTGTGGGGGTCATTATCAGCACCAACAGCCCAAGGCAGATTCTAGGCGGAAGTCAGATGTACCTCCTTCCCTCCAACCTTTTCACCCACTGCGACACCAATGTCCCTCCCATGGTGCTATCTCTCTGCTGGGTCCCATAACTCATTGCAAAGGCCACACAAAACTCAGACAAGATTCACAGGGATGGGATTTATTCGGGAAGTAAAGGCTACAACTCAGGAGCAGAAATGACTCAGGACACAGCTTCTCAGCCCTGCCCGAAGGCAAGTCTCTCCCTGGTCCTTGGCCTGTACGCCCTCGGCCCCTCGGCCCCCGGGTCTCTTGGGCCAGCCAGGCCTCTGCCCTGCTGCCGCAAGTGTTACAAGTTCTTTAATGGCACCAATAAGTGCCTGTGGGCACCCTGCTCCGCCAGCAATCCTCACCCAGTGGGCGTTCAGCTCTTATTCGGGGGGTTGGCCAGCCTAGCTCACCAAGGGCCTGGGGGCACTGCGCTCTGCAGTGACTGACCCCTCCCGCCAGTGACTGCCCTGCTCCGTGGGCCAGGCAGCCCTCTGCACTGTCGCGGGCCCATCTCTTGGTGCTGCTGTGGCCATTTCCCTGCCCCGCTTCTTGCTGCCTTACACCATCTCTGATGTTACAGCGCTCTGTCTCCTGGGAGTAGGAGGTTCTCAGCACAGGGACCCCGGATTCAAAGGACACATTCTGCTCCCATCTCTTCTTCTTGGTGGTAGTGGCCCCGTGTTTTTGCCTCTGGAGTGGCTCATTTTAAGCCTGGTGGGGTGACAAAGCTGACCAATCCACTCATTAGTGTTCCATACACCTTGTTTGCATGGGCCCATGCACCTTCTTTGCCTTTTTAGCAAGTTGGCCAATCCCCTTGGTGAGTCACAGGCACCTTATTTACATAGTCCCACCCAGTCATTTGGTGGCCTGTGGTGCAGTGAATAGCTTGGTTTGGCTTTTCTATCCATAGCCTTTATAATTCCCACTGGATTATTGGGTGGAACCATGCAAATAAGGTATGTAAAACTCTGATGTTGGGGAGGCGGGGCAAGATGGCGGACTAGGCAGAAGGATTGCACAGACCCTCTTCAACAAAGAAAAGGGAAACCAATTAACATAGACACAGAAGATAATCTTGGACCCCTGAGCCTTGAAGGAAAGGATGCAGAATTGGACTAAACCCCAACTAGCAGAAGAATT
>NW_006921761.1:4816054-4818652 GCF_000298275.1 Orycteropus afer afer
AAAAAAAAAAAAAAAAAAACCTCTGATGTTGGGATTGGTTAGTTTTGTCTCTCTGCCAGGCTTACAGTGAGCCCTCCTAGAGGCAGAGAGGGGATCTCACTGCCATCAAGAGCGAAGAGCTGGAGGTGACGTGGAGCACGTCCTTGGACCCGAGATCCCGGCCCTGGACCTCCTTGGCTGAGAGACACCCCAGCAGAGAGATGGTGGCACCATTGAAGGGCATGAGACAGAGAGGTGGGCTTACCTGGCCCACAGAGGCAGAGGCCAGGCTGAGAGGCCAAGGGCCAAAGAGGCATGTCTAAGGGCACAACAGAGGGGAGACTGTCTTGATTGAAGAACTGTATCCTGAGCGTGTTCCTGAACCTGAATCGTAGCCTGTTACTTCCCTAATAAACCCATGGTCGTGAGCATTCTGTGAGTTCTGTGCAGCCATTGCAACAAATTATTGAACCCAGCAGAGAAGTACTGAGGGCCGTGGGAGGGACGGCTGGTGTCAGGGTTGGTCAAAGGCTGGAGGGTGGCGGCATGTGTGGCCTCATAGGAATCAGCCTTGGGCTGCTACTGGTGATTCTGCCTTCCTCTTGAGAAGTTAGAGGAGGTCAGAAGATGCTGCTTCTGTGTCCTTTCTGCAGTGGGACTTACAAGACTATGGTGGAGTTACAAGACCCGCCCCGAGGTATGGCGGGTATGGCACGTGCCCTAAGCGCCATCTGAGATGGGCGCCAATGAGCAGCTTCTATTCACCATCACTTTCCACTGCCAGCTGTGAGACGTCATTCAGCAAGTTAAAACGACTCGCCACAGGTGCCATTTTCTGTAGCTGTGCCTCTGCCTCCCCACCACGGGCAGGCTGCAGCGGCAACCGTGCCTGAAGCAGCTGCTGCTGGGAGGATGGCTTCCGAGGGACGCTGGAGGGTAGGCGAGCGGGCCACCCTCTGGACAATGAGAGTACCCACCTCTTCCCTAAAATACTCCATGGGGGGCTTCGATGGTGCCTAGCCTGGCAGGTGCTGGGGACGGGGCAGCAGCAATGGACCAGAGCAGAGGGGTGACGCCCAGCAGCCCAGCCCTGTCACTTGGTGCCCCAGGGAGTCACTTAAGCTCTCAGCACTGATGCAACACAAACAGTCATTCAACGGTGGTTTCAGGAACATGCAGTCTGGTCAGCTGAGCTGGGGAAGCCCAGCGCTCCTGCCCTCCGGCCAAGGGCAGAACTGAGGGATGTGAGGTGAGTCGAGGGCTCGGGAGGGAATGGAGACTGGGCCTCGAAGGAGGACGGGCCGGACGGGCTGTATCCGAGGCATGGGAACTGTGGGTGACAAAGACCTGCGCCCCAAATGAGTTCTCTTGCCCAGCGTTGGGCACAGGGAGAGGAGGCAGGGAAAGGTGATGGGGAGGTGGGGAAGGCCTGGGAAGGGGTCCGTGTGCATGAAGTGCAGCGCTGCAGTGGCGAGGACCTCCCCTCCCCATACTGTTGGGAGCCTACAGGGGGAGGCCAGGGGACAGGAGATAGCAGTGATCTGGTGAGAAGGCGGTGGGATGGCGTGGTACAGACTGGAGGGACCAGCGAGGAGGTGGACGGGGTCGTTTAGTGAGCTCTGGCCTCGGGGGAGCCTCTGGGGGACCCAAGTGCCTCAGCTGCCAACTGGAGCCTTGGAGGTGCCTCAAGACATGACTGGGCACCGGCTTCCAAACAGCCAACCCTGGACATCACTGTGGCACAAAGTTTTCCTCTGACACACGGGGGTCTCCGCCAGCTGGACTCGACTCCGTGGCAACTGTTTGGCGCAGTGGTTAAAGCGCTCGGCTGCCAACCACGAAGGTTGGCGGTTCAAACCCACCAGCGCTCTGCAGGAGGATAAAGCCGCCTGCTTCTGCAAAACTTCCCAGAAATGCTATGAGGCGATTCTGCTCGGTCCTGCAGGGTCGCAGTGAGGCGCAGCCCACTTGGCGGCGGTGGGTTGTGGATCGAGGGAGAGGCAGATGGGCCAAGGTTGCTCAGCAGGGTGCTGGGGGGCGGTGACATGGCGACAGTGCGCCCTGGGGATGGGCAGGTCGGCAGAGACTCGGGGTGTGAGAGGGGCCTGCAGCCCGTGCGAATCTGTAAACGGGGGAAGCCCTCCTTCCTCTCCAGAGCTTCAGTGACGAGGAAATGAAACGCCGTAAGAGAACATGTCTCGTAAACCGTGAGACGCTTTAAGAGGGTTCATTGTTAGCCTAACACCGAGGCACTTCTGACAGCAAAACCGGAACTTGAAGCGCCACACAACCGTAACCAGGTAACAAACGCGCGCCCAGCCGCGCGGTGCGCAGGCGCAGCCAACCGCCGGCGGCCGACACCTTCGATTGTCACAGGCAGCCAGCGGGCTGGGCGCATGCGTGCTCGCCTTCCGCCTGTCTACAGGCGATCGGTTCTAACGGAAGAATCGAAGGAAAGCGCCTGCGCTTTGGCCACCTCAGGTTGTCAGTTAGCTGAGTGCGAGCATCGCCTGTTTGAGCCTGATTCTTCCCCGGGTTCCTCACTGAAGAATCCCCCCTCTTCCCACACTCTGAGACGAGAAAAAACTAGAAGGAAGAGCCGGCGTAACCGGGACTAAG
>NW_006921761.1:4818910-4833219 GCF_000298275.1 Orycteropus afer afer
GGAGCGGGACAAGGCCGGGAGCAGTGGCTAGGGAGCAGCGGCCGCGGGGCGGGACGACGGCAAGGGACGAAGATGAGGGGCTGGACAAAGGCCACGGGGGCGAGGCGGAGCGAGGACGCAAGGCGTGACAAAAAGCGACGAAGGTAAGGGGTGGGGGAAGGGCCAAGTGAGGAGGCTCGAAGGCGGGGAAGGAGCGAGGGTGTGAGACAAGGCGGTGATGCGCGGGGTCGGGACAATGGCGAGGGGCGGGACGGCGGGGGTGCAAGATGATGGCTAGGACGAAGGCGAGGGGCGGAGCGAGGGCGTGAAAGGGGCGTGACGGCACGAAGGCGGGGTCGAGAGACCGCGGGGAGACGTCGGGGCGGGGCAGAGTGAGGCTGAGGGGCGGGGCTAGGCGAGGGGCGGGGCGCGCTGACGCGGCTGCCGGACACGTCGGCGGCGCGGCGACCGGAGCCGGATGTGCCAAGATGGCTGCTGTCCCTGAGCTAGTGGCAGCCGCCGGGTGGGCTTTCCCCCGCGGCTCCTGAGAGGTTTCCCGGCGCCGGGGTTGTTGCGGGGCGGCCGAGAAGTGGGCAGAGGCGTCTGCAGGTCTGCCCCGCACTGGTGAGCGGAAGAGCGCGAGGCCGAGGAGGGGAGGCCGGCGGGCCCGAGGGAGGCTGCGGAGGGGCCGGCCGAGTGGAAGGCTCGGGCGAGCCCGGGCGGTCCCTGTCTCTGGGGAGGGCATTTGCCGAGTGCCGACTGGGCCGGGTCAGGGAGGCCGTCCGCAGCGCGGCGCCATGCCCGGCGCGGGGCTCTTCCGGAGCCTGACCGCGGCCCCGGGCTCCGTGAGCCGCCCACCGGCTCAGGACATGGCCTGGGATCTGTGCCCAGCTTAGGGGAGGTGTTGTTCCGCCTTTCGCCCTCTGCACCTTTGTTGACTTACAGACTCACCGTCACAGGTTGACGTGGACCTAAAATATATGACTGGTTCTTGGCAAATGCTCGTCAAGCTTGACTGTTGAGTGCTGGCTCACAGTGGTGGCCGGTGGCGGCTCCTTAGAGTTGGTTAGGATCGCTGGAGAGGAAGCCAGACACCTGGGAACAAGCCTCCAACTTTTCAGAAGGTGGGAGCACTGAGGATATTTACCTGACTGGTGTTTCCTTTGCTCTGAAAGCTGCCAGGAGGTTTGTCCTGGTCGGTTGAAAGGTTCTCACTTAGTTATAGTGACCCGTGAAGCAGCGCTGTTGCTAAAACCTGAGGACGAGGTGAGCAGGATGTTGCAAGAGGTAGGGGTCTGGGCCTGTGTTTTGGATTAAGGGTTGGAGGGGTGAGTGGATCATCCAGCCCTTCTTGTGATGAAAGTGTGATAGGGGAGCATTTGTCACATCCAAGCCATTTTGAAATCAGCTTTTCTGCTTCCGTTTGCACGCACTTCACGTGGCTTGTAGTTAGAGCCTGATTGCTCCTGGAGGGTTTAAGTCTGTAGGATGCAGGTGTTAGCCAGAGAGGTGTTTGTCAGCCATGGATGAGCACCTTGAAGCCATGGCAGGAAATCATAGACAGTCATCCCTGGAGCTTCCACAACTGCGACTCCTGTGGTGTTGTTTACGATCATTGTTGCTGGGTTTTTAAACTCTGCCCTTTCTTAAGGTTCTGGGTGCTGGTATCTTGCAAGATAAGACAGTGACTCACCCATCGTCATGGCAGCTACTCCAGCGATTCTGGAGGCTGTACAGAAAGTATTTCTTAGGGGAGTGTGCACATTTTCACATGAGTCCTTGTTGCTTCCCAGAACTTTGTTTCATGAGCGTCAGGGTGTCCTCTGGGACTGATGTCATTTTTAGCAGTACTTCCATTTATCCTTTTGCTTTAAACCCTCAGAGTGTGTTTGATCAACATTCTGAATTTAGAAAAGTTGGAGCCTATGGTGTCTTTGTATTTGCATGTTCATCGAGTGTCCGGTTGTCTGACAGCATCCCTCACAGTCACCGTGAGGGACATTGGAGGCAGGGGGTTTCTTGGTGCTTCTGTTGAGTTAGACACACACAGTTTGAGGACAGCGGCCTCAGGAGGAGTCGTGGGTGCATGTATATTTTAATTATCGCCGTTAAGTACCCAGAAAGATAGTGAAACAAGGTGTGCGGGGATACTTGACACAGATGCAGGGCAGTGCCTTTGAAGAGGTGGCCTTGGGAATGTTTCTCTTCCGGGTCAGTGGGTCTCATGGGAACAGTCTGCCTCCTTGAAAGTTGGATGACTTGAGGCTACGGGATGACGCCCTCCACAGTCGAGTTCCCCGTAGAGAGAGAGATGCCGTGCAGGTGCACTCCTTGCCTGCTGAGTAGAAAAAAAGAGCAAAAGAAAACACAAGACTGTTCCAATCAGGATTGGCTTCTTGCTAAGTCGCTTGCAATTGGGAGCTTAAATTTGCAGTTAAGCAATAGTGTTTGCTTATAGAATGCTTCTTGGTCCAGGAGAGTTGAGAAAGTTTCTGCAAGGGAAACAGTCACATATCAAACTGTGACATTGAGGTTCTGATGAAGCTTTGCCTGTTTGATAGCAGAAGCGCCGAGGGCTGTCCAGAGTCCGCTGTGAATGGGATCTTATAGAAGGTCCCTTAGGCAAGTCCCCCAGCTCTTCTTTGCTTTTATAGATAGAGAGTTGTGACACACTGAGTCACTACCTGGCCCCCACACCTGGCGACACCGGATACGCATGTCTACTAGTCTCCTGAGATCAGAGTGGCTTAGGAAGGCTGAGGCATCTGCTGAGACGTTGCAAGGAGGTGTGCGTGCCTCTCTGGCTCCTGGTAGCGGTGTTGCTGGGAGGAACGCAGCCCCTGGCCAGCAGTGGAGGTGTGGCAGGGTCTGCTGGAGGGGATGGGACAGGTGCCCAGCAGTGGCTGCTGGGAGGCTGGCCTGGCTGTTCTGTTCTCAGGCATCTGAAACGAGCTGTAAACACTCTTTATTTTGAAATGACGACGTAGCACCAAAGGAAGGCTTGGACACTGTTCTCAGTGCAGCCTGTCAAGTTCCTGTCACTTTCAAGGTGCTGTCAGTTGGAAGGGGTCCTCTGCCAGCAGAAGACAGGGTGTGCTTGGGGCATCCCAGACTGGAATGTAGGAATCTAGTCACAAGGCCAGGTAGGGGACTTGCATTTTCAAATAGCTTTACTAAGAATGCTTTTCTGAATGTCATCTTTGCTTAGACAGTTGGAAAGAGTTCCCGTGGCCAGCAGGACAGACGGCTGTGGCAGTGTGTGCATTAAGCTCCGAGTCTGTCCCCTGTCTGCCCCCTTGGGTACTGACTTTTCTCTTGGGTTGGTTGAACTGAATTGTCTGCAGGGATGCTGAGGGAGAAAGGACTGGCAGGTGGAAAAGGCCTTTCTGCAGACCCAGTAGGGAACCCTGGCGACACAGTAGTTAAATTGCTCAGTGGTTTGAACCTACCAGTTGCTCCACGGGAGGAACGTGGCAGTCTGCTTCCATAAAGCTTTACAGAAAGCCTGCAGGGCAGTTCTCTTCTGTCCGGTAGGGGCGCTGTGAGTTGGAATCGACTAGATGGCACTGGATCTGGTTTTGTCAAAGGTAACAGCTCGTCAAACTTGTGCCGTAAAAGTACAGATTAGCTGTTCAGGACTGTGCTTACGTTGGAGTTAGAGACGGCAACAAAATGCCTACTGTGGTGGCTTTTCTGTATGGAGGGGGTGGGTTGACACACTCTGCTTGTTGAAATTTTGAATCAACTCAGTTGGTGAGTTTTAAAGCTATTTTAAGTTTGCTTGGGATTTTCATTCCAGGCATAGCTAGCTGTTGCTCCGGCAGGTGTCACCTTACATGGTCAGAGGTAGTCTGTTGGTGGCATTTTCAATCCTGAGGCCTGTCACAGTGCAAGGAATGAGACGGTGTGGTGGCTGAAAGGCCTTTGGGGTGAACTATTTCAGTTGGTTGCTTTGCTGATGCTCTGGGCTTCATGGTGCTCTTTGTTTAAAGGGCAGGAGAGAGTGACTTTTAAGCGTTTGTTTTCCTCGTGGGCTGTTGAGGTGTGAGGATGCAGTTTTTCTGCCTTGGGAGCAGGGTTGGCTCTCTCTGGAGCCGGAAGTAACTTAGGAACAATGGGCAGGAACTGTGTCACCTGGCGGTGAGTGGCCAGGTACTCCGATTTGGGGAGGGCATTCCGCAGGTGGTGGGCGTCCCATCAGGTGTTAAGGGGTCGATTGTCCAGAGTCAGTAGCTGGCTCTGGGCTGCCCACCTCAGGCCCCTGCCCAGTGCCCACGGGCAGCCCCAGGACCAGGCGCTCTGCAGGGGTTGGAGCAGCTCCGTGGATGGCGCAGTCCCTCGGCAGTTAAATGACTCGAAATTGTTTTCCGTTGTTTCTTTTTTCTTAGTTTTCTTGGTTGCAGCTAGACGTTTGAACGTGGAGGTTTTGGGCTAATTTGTTCTTTTTCTTCAGGTCCGATTAAGGAGCAGCGACACCCTGCTCTTGCTGTCGGCAGCATCTGGTTCTACAGGAGTCCAGTCATGCAGCCGCCGCCCCAGGCAGCCCCGTCGGGACTCTTGGGGCCCCCTCCCATGGGGAACCGGAGGAACGTGCTTTGGTCAAGCAGCCCGTACAGAAGGGTGCCCAGCAGCGTGCCGGCGGCTCCTGTGACGTGCCCTTTGCAGCCAGTGACGGACCCTTTTGCTTTTAGTAGGCAGGTGGCCCAGGATCCACCCCTGGACAACTTGCCCAGAAACAGCTTGCCCGTCATGCAAGGCTCCGCCCCCCCGGCGTTTTCTCAGCACCCCACTCTGCCTCCACCTCACACAAGTGCTGGGGACCCTTTTCAAGGACCACACGAGCCTGTGCTGGGCCCCATCCCGCAGCCTGAAGTAGATGCCGGCGTGTTCTCCGGTGGGTTGACCCCTGCGGTGCTTCCTGGGCCTGAGGCGAGCAGGAGCGCAGAGATGGGACCTAGCCTACCTCCTGACATTCCGAGCCCGCCGAATCCTCAGTATCTTCCAGGAGTGGGTTCTGATGGTCCTTCTGGGACAGCGCCTGGGCCTGCCAGACCCCTCAGCAGGCAGAAACCCCCTGACGGTGCTGCGCTGCCTGCTGCGTCCTTGTTCCCTCGGCCGCCTCTGCACACACCGGGTTCGTGGGTGCCAGTCCAAGGGAGCCCGCGGCCCTCGGGCCAGCACTACACCCCCTGCCCAGAAGGACCTGGCTACAGCACAGGGCCCTGGGCTCCTGGCCCGCCCCACTTTCCCCCCCCACCCCGCGGGCACCAGGGGCCTGGGCGTGGGCAGCAGCACAACGCCGTCACTCCTGTACCAGGATCCTTGGCTGGGGATGAGAGGAGCGACATGGCCTGTCTGCAGGGTGGAAGCCACTCCACGAGTCACCTGGATCCCGAGAACACATTCAGGCAGAACCCCAGAGTGGGTCTGGCTCGGGCGAGCCAGGAGTTGAGGCAGAATCCGGGGGGCGGTAAAGAGCTCGGACCAGACCCTGCTCTTGCTAGCTCCCCTGCTCAGGGAAACGGCACTGACCACCACCTGCACTACCCCCTGGGGACAGGGGTTGTGTGGACCCTGCCGGAAGCTGGCTCCAGAGTCCACCCCGTATTCCTCCACGGTGGGGAGGCAGACAACGAGGAGAACCTTAGCGCAGAGAGGGCAGGCTCTGGGGGGCCAGCGGCCTTTGATGGCTTCGGCCCCGGCCTTGGCCACCCACTTCCTCCTGCACACATGGCCACAGGTGGCCTTCATCAAGCCTCCCTCCAGGGTCCCAGTGGCAAGACTGCACAACTGGGAGGGGATTCACAGCCCAGTTTTTCTCAGTCTGCAGGCAGCCAGCATGATCAGCCGACCCCTGGGAACACAGCTGTCAGTATGTGGGGTGACGCAGCAGGAACGGGGACACACGGCGCCCTCAGCTCACAGTGTGAGAATGTCGAGGACCTGGAATTTGCCCAGAACCAAGAAGTTCTGCCGAGTGAGCCCCTGGCTTTGAATCCTTCCTCCCCGGGTGACCTGTTCCGGTATGGAGCCCTGCCCGGGCCGTCTGCTCCCCGACAGGGTGTTGTGAGCCATGCAGGGGGTGGGGGACCAAACCTGGAGGCCCCTGATGTGCCCTTGCGTCCTGGGCCACCGGACAGCGTATCATCCAGCTACAGTGGCAAAGGTCACCGGTGCCTTCCAAGCTCGGGCCGGCCCCAAGAAATGGCGGGCACTTTTATTCAGCAGGAAGTGGGAAAGGTTGAGGAAGAAGCCTCAGGAAGCTTCTTTGAACAGATTGATTCTTCTCCAGTGGGAGGTGAGACTGAAGAGACCCCTGCAAGCCAGAATTACCGTCACGGTCTCTCCCAGCCCTCAACCCCAAGTCCCCCGAAGCCCACGGGGGTATTTCAGACAAGTGCAAACAGCTGTTTTGAGCCAGTGAAATCTCACTTTATTGGGGTGAAGCCGGTTGAGGCAGATCGCGCCAACGTAGTGGGTGAAGTAGGGGGCGGCCGTGCCTGCCAGAAGAAGCGGCGACCAGCAGCCACCCTGCCTGATGCCTCCCCTGGCAACCTGGAGCAGCCTCCTGACAACATGGAGACCCTCTTCACGCCCCCGACTTGTCCAGTGCCCCTGAGTGCTGCAGAAACTAGCCATGTGCTTTCACACGCCGGGAGGCCACCATCAGAAACCAGGCTCCCGACACCTGAGAAAAGGCCTTCGACCAGGGCTCAGGGGGCTGTGAAGTGCGAGAGCCCAGCTACCACCTTGTGGGCACAGAGCGAACTTCCAGACTTTGGGAGCAGTGTCCTCCTGGCCCCGGCTGCCCCTGCGCTCTGTGTCCCTGCTAAACCTCAGGCTTCAGAAGTGATCCAGCCCCCTGATGAGGGTGTCTGTGGGCAGCAGCCACACAAGCTGGCCTCTGTGTCCCCCCTGCCCAACCGAGACAGTATTGGTGTGTCTGAAAACCTCGAGAATCCTCCCAAGATAGGAGAGGAGGAGGCTGTCCAGCCTCAGGCAAATTCCGGCTATGCCAGTTTGCTCTCCTCACCGCCCACGGAGTCCCTGCCCAGCCAGCCGCTCCTGGTCACCCAGCCTGATCAGAGCTGTAATCTGGCTCAGCCCATTAATTTTCCTGTGTCCT
Organism: Orycteropus afer afer; assembly: GCF_000298275.1. Taxonomy (NCBI): domain Eukaryota; kingdom Metazoa; phylum Chordata; class Mammalia; order Tubulidentata; family Orycteropodidae; genus Orycteropus; species Orycteropus afer. The sequence continues at coordinate 4,826,016 of NW_006921761.1, forward strand.
TGTCGAGTCGTAATGACAAGGATCCGCCCCAGAGGGACCCTCTTGGCAGCGGGGCTCCCTGTGGTGAGTCTGGAGAAAGTGCTTCCGTGTTGGGGCTTCCACCTGGTGCCCCAGTCAGCCTGCCTGCCCCCACCAGTCTCGTCCAGGGTGGTTTTCCAGGTTCTGCTGCTGACATGGTTGCCGGTCAGCCGGCCGCTGTGCTGGTCCAACCACTGCCCTATCCAGTCCCAGCGAACATGGCTTCTGAAAGCCAAAGCAGCCGTGATGCGGAGAGTGCGCCTCCTGCTTTTGCTGGCAGCCCCATAGGGAACAGCAGCCGGGAAGAAACTTCTGGAGCCCTAGACTTTACCTTTAACAGGACTGTGGGAAATCCTGTGAGAGTATGTAGTCCCTCCCGTTCTGACAGCCCAGCTACCACTCAGCAGACTGTCGCCAGCCACCCCAGACAGCCTGGGCCTGGGACTCATAACCCAGACGATATCCAGCCACTGGTGACAAGAGCAGCCCAGGACCAGAAGGGCCCAGAGAGAGCCCAGCCAGAGTCAGGGCCTCCACAGCAACAGGTTGTGGGACCAACGCTGCCCAGATCAGCATTGCCAGAATCTTCCAGCCCAGAAAGCCCACCGGTACCAGGCCAGGCCCACAGCTCCACCCAGCCATCAACAAGCCCAGCTCTGGCAGACACAGGCCAGCAGGTGCTGCCTTGGCCACCTGGGTCCTCCGGTGCATCCGTCACCTCAAGCAGCTTGAGCCAGGCAGCTGGGCGGTCGGAGCCACAGTGGCTGCCTCCGCCACCTCCGGACCTGCCATCCTACTACTATTATAGGTCCTTCTACGACGGGTACCCTACCCAGTACCACTCGCCATACCCGCCAGAGCCCGGGACGGCACCCTTCTACTACCAGGTGGGTGGAGCCTTCCTGCGTCCTAACCCATGTAGCTCTTGGCTCTCGACAGTGGGGTTCTTTCTCGTGGGTGCTTTTTGGTAATGGTGTGTTTGGTTAATTTGGAATCAGCCCCTGGTCCTCTGGCCCATCCTTTCCAAAGATCGTTTCCACGCAGTGGTTCATGAAAACTGCACTGCTGAGTGCATACCATCCTGGGAGGTACACCATGCCCTCCAGCATTGCAGGTCACAGACACAGTTGCTGACCTCCTTAACCTAGCATCTCCCAGCTTAATATGGCGAAGCAAATGCCCTGTTGCCTGTGGCCCCTGGCTCACCCTGCAGGAGCAGGCTCTGGTGCAGCGTGTGGACAGGCGTAGCCTTGGCAGCATTGGTGGTCAACAGCCAGTGCAGGAAACAGCAGTGTCCCCTGTGCCTGCTTCAGCCCCTTCTTCAGAAGAGTGTCTGGAGAGGAAAGTTGTGCTTTTTTTCTGAAGTGCTGTCCAGCGGAGGCAGCTGAGAGAAAGTCGGTTCCGCAGGCTTCTCCGTAGAGCAGAGGGGAGAGGATGCCCGGTGCTGTCGTTGCAGGACACGAGTGCAGGGACACTGTGAAAACGCTGTCCTTAGCCGCACAGCCTTGAGAACGTTGGTCCAGGCGACATGTTTATTGTCCGTCTTTCATTACCACATATCAGTCTCCATCCAGTGTCACCTATGTGGCGCAAAGGCTGAAACCCACAGTCTGTCACATGGCTGCCTAGATGCAGGAAGACTCAGCAGGCTGTACCCGAAGGTGCCAGAAAGCGTTGCAGTCCAGTCGGCCCGGGAAGCAGGTCCCTTGTAGGCTGGGCTGTGAAACTGTCTGCTGCGGTGCTGGAGGACCGGCCTTGCTCTTGAGGGGCCTCTTGGATGCCTTCAGCTGTGTGCGTGGGAGCAGCTACGCAGCTCACGCTCAAGCTCCCTGTGGTCTGAGTTCTGAAAGAAGCCCCTGTGGGTTCTCATTCCATAAGAGGAGCAATTATGTGACCACAGGTGGCGGGCCCTGCAGGGAGAGCCCCTCACCCTGTGTCCTTACTCGGCTCTGCCTTGTGTCCCTCTCACGGGCATCCCTGGTAGCGGTCAGGAGCAGGTGCACATTGCCTCAGTTTCACACTCAGGTAGTCACAGGCTGAGCCTTTGGACAGGAAGGGTCACCACTCCGGTCCTCAGACCTCGGCCTGTGCTCGGACTGCGCCTCCAGCCAGTTGAGGTGGCTGATGAGCATGTGATGGCAATGAGCATGTGCCTGGGATTCTCTCGTTGAGGGGCTTAGGGCCTGTTTGGGCGGAACTCCAGACCCTTTGTCCTCAGGCAAGACCTGCATGTTAAGAAACACAGGAACCGTGAGGTCATCCCTGTGAAACTGCAGGGCTCCGGGTGTGGCCTGCTGGCCCTCTGCAGGCAGCTTGAGGGCAGTCCTGCCACCTGCCTGGCCTTGGGGTGCCTCACACGCCAGGGTTGTGTTTTAGTTAGGGCCAGTCTGTCTGGCTTTGGGGAGGGGTCTCTGCCCCAGTGTGTTTTGTGTGTGAATTGGATGCTCACTAACCTTTTCCTGACAGGACTCCTACAGCTTATACAGGCCCTACGACAGCACCCCATCTGCCTATACTGACTACCGCTGCCCCGAGCCTGAGCGGCCCAGCTCAAGAGCCAGCCACTGCTCTGACCGGCCAGCACCCAGGTTAGAGCTGCATGCCTCGAGGGTCTCTCCCAAGAGATGCGTGTGTTGCTGGGTGGCGGGCGGGGCCTTGGGGACCTCAGAGTGCTCTTTGTAAAGTGAAGGGAGTGTCCAGCTTAAGTAAGTCACTTCTAAAGTATGCTGAATACCTGGGTTTTTTGTTTTTATTTGATCATTATTGCTTTTCTTTTCCTGAATTGTATTCTTTGTTTCTGACTATCACCGCCTTTTGTCAGTATCTTTATCAATGGGATGGGATCTTTGTCTTCAGGGATGGGAACCTTGTATAAGCTTAAAGCTACATTTTGGTACATACACAAATAACATGAGGAAACATCTAATCACCATGATCACCTGATCACCGCCTTTTGTTATCAGCATCTTTTTATCAACACGATCTTTGTCTTTGAGGAAGGGGGAAACACTTGTCTTTAGGGATGGGGAAACACTGCATATAAGCTTAGGGCTACGTTTTGGTACATACATAAATAACATAGGAAACATAAATCGTGAACACTTCCAGCGATGTTGGATGACATTGGTGGTTCGTCAGCTCAGTAGTAACGCCACATGTGGAATGTTCTGGATTATCCCTGGGAGTGGGAATGGCGTTTTTAGTCAGGAATTCAATGAGCGGCATCTGTATGGTCCTTGTCTTTTGTTCTTCATCTGTTCTATGGTCACATCTCACTGCCCCTTGAATCTGCCTGTCAGCGTTAACCCAGTGGCCGGTTCAGGTTCAGGTTTGGAAGCAGCTCAAGCCTCTGACTGAGCTCAGAAAAAGCTCCAGCCAGTGCTTCCACGTAAGGGTTTTCGACAGCTTCCCTCCTTCCTCTTCCTTGTTACTCCTCAGCATCTTTCCTCTTCAAAATGCGTTTGGTCTTGACCTGTCAGCTCCCTGCTTCAGATCTGCATCGTGGCAGTGACAGCAGTCGCTGAAGGCGGCCGCCTTGCCATGTGGACAGTGTCCCCCCGATCTCATCCATCATCTTGTCCTGACCAAATGCTTGAAGTGTGTTCCCATTAACTCTGATGTTTTCCACGTCACCTGCATGCGTTTTCCCGTGACTTCCTCCCAGGGAGATGCAGAGTTCCAGATACACTGACGGTCACAAGTGCAGTTCATTGTAACTCAAGGATGTTATAAGTTGGGGACTGTGTATAGTAGTCAAGCCTCTTCCCAGCTTTTCACTCGTCAGTGGGACAAGTTTAGTTTTTCAATGGACCCCCTATGCACTGCTGTGGACAGTCAGCCCACCCCTGGCCTGGCTCCCAGTGACCTGGCACCCATGTGGGCTGCCCTGCTGCCCTTGTTCTCTGAACAGAGGTGGACAGACTTGTCCGCCACGCTCGTTGACACTCACCGTGCCCACCTGTGTTGTGCAGCTGGGAAGGGCTTTAACACAGCCGTTGATGTGCATTGAGTCGAGCACCTTTTGAGCAGGTCAGCCTTTCGGGCCCTCCTTGAGCTAAGAGCCTGTTTCTGGTTTTGGTGCCACTCCAAGGAGTTGCTGGAGTCGAGATGAAGTAGCAGCTATGTGGCTGCCCTCAGCTGGGTTTGTCTCTGCCAGCCGTCACCTGTAGTCACTCTGTCCAGGGGAGGGGCTGGTGTGCGCCTCACGTGTGGGGTTGCTCCCTCAACGCACTCACAGAGAGTGCTGGTCCTGAGAGCTGTGCGCGTGCACGTTGCTTCAGAAGCTGTGCTCCTCACGCTGAGCTGACGGCAGGAGGCTCTGTGTATTCCACACCCTTGTGCACATGGCTGGCCACAGTGTACCCTGCTTAGGGGACAGGCTGAACAGCGTGTGACGAATGTTGGGACACGTGCCATACTGGCAGGCTTTTCCCTCTCAAGAAGCTCTCAGTGTGAGAAAGTAGTGGCGTCTCAGCTTCTGCCCATCTCTGGGTCGTGGGTCGTGAGTCCCTGGGACGTGGGCTTGAGGTGACACTTGGCATCAGGTTCAGAACAGATGGCAAGGGTGGTGGGCAGAAGCATTTTCACGTCCTGAGGGCAGGAGGGCAGAGCTCAGAGGCTCTGCTGGCCATTCCTGTTTTCTCGCCACCTGCCAACCCACAGGTGACCGTAGGAGCTGCTCTCGGAAGACCAGAGCTGGCACCTTGATGGTGTGAGGCCATCTTAGCAGTAGTGGTCAGGTTACGGGGGAGTGATTCTGGCGTGTCCGAGGCCTCTCCTCCCCGCTCAGCTGTGTTCTGAGTGTGTGCACCATCCTAGGAATCTTTCTGGGTGGGCAGGTGGGGGGACACATACATGCGTGTGCATGTGGGTCTGTCTCACCGCCACATTCTCTGCTGGCCTCTTTCTGCACCTGGTGCGGTCAGGTGTGGAAGCTGCATGGGGTAGTGTAGCTTGTTTGCATGAATGGCCCTTTCCTGACGGGAAGAGGTTGATGAAATTGCCCTCGGCTGGCGGTGGGCTGCAGTTCTAGGTTTGCACTGTGTTGGGGTGTTTGCCAGAGCCCAGCAGCAGCCAGACGCAGATGGACGCACTCTGCAGATGCAGCGAGGCTAGAAGGGCCTGGCGGGCTGGAGCCTCAGGGCGTGACTCTGTGACTGCTGGAGGGGGTGCGAGAAAAGTCCCATTTTGTCCACTGAATCTTGGGTAAATTGAGGATGGGGTCTGTGGTGCCCAGGGCCATGCTGGGCCTAGCATTTCTGGGCCCATGGGCTGAAGCTCTCGGTCCTCTCAGTGGAGCTCCACCTCCAGCGGCTTGTTAGCCACTTTCCCCCCCTGCTTTGATCCCGGATGCAGAGGTAGGCCTGCCAGCTGTGTTGCCCACCAGGCACATGTGGCCCTGTGGGGGGGGGTGGCAGCCTGCCTGCTTTGAGTGTAGCCCTGGGGGTGCAGAGACGTCGTCACCTTGGGCACAGCTCCAGGGCACTCCTGGGGGCAGCGGCACCTTGTCTCGTCCTGTCGCTGCCCTCTCGGACCTTCTGGTAGATGCCCCGCCCCTACGGGCAGGCGAGTGCTGCTTGTCTCTGGGATTGGCGTCTTGCTGGTCCCTGGTGTCGGTTCACGGCCCGGTGTGTGTTTCAGGCAGGGTTACCCTGAAGGATACTATAGCTCCAAAGGCGGGTGGAGCAGTCGGAGTGACTACTATGCAAGCTACTACTCCAACCAGTGTGACTACGGAGGTAGGTCGGGTCAGCGGCTAGCCGCCATGCAGTCCCAGCCCCTGGGGCCGTGGCGCTCACCCCCAGTGGCCTGTCAGCCTTCTGCAGGGACTTTGGCTCCTCTGCGAGTCTTTGAAGGCTTCCTAAGTCCCAGGGTGGTACAGCGTCTTTATGGGGCACCAAGGCACATTTCTTTTGTGTGTTGTCATACTAACCAGTTAACCCTTTGCGTGTAGACCCAGGCCACTGGGATGGTTACCACTATGGCTCTCCAATCAGGAATGCCCATTCCTATGGCCAGAGGTGCTGGTACGATGCCGAGTACAACCCGTACCGAAAAGAGCCATACACGTACAGTGACAGGTTGGTGGCTTGAAAGGGCTGTGTGCACACAGGGCCGCCTTGGTGATTTGGGCCCTGGGTGAGATTTGCAGGAGAGCAGAGGTGCTTCTCCGTCTTCTGTCTCGGTGACGCGCCAAAGAGCTGCCACTGTCCCGGGGCCTGAGAGCAGTTCCCTGGTGCTGGTCAGCCTCTGAGAGAGGAACGGTGAACGGGCCCCACCTGGGCTGTCGAGGGGAGCTGGGAGTGCTAGCTCGTCCAGGGATGAGGCCACCACGGAAGGAAACTACCACTTGTTTCTCTGAGGTGGTGCATCCCAGGAGTCTGGCCCTCAGGCCTGACATCCTAGGACTTGGACATGTGTCCACCTTCCCTCTGGCGGGGGTGGTTTTCGTGGTTGATGTCCTGATGCTGGAGGGTGGGGGCACTAGAAGGCAGCAAGGGTTGCTGCCCCAGGCTACACCCACACCTCGGTCTCTGTTGCTGTCCCATGCCACCTCTAGACCTGAGCGGGACAGCGACCCCTGGAGGTATGACCCCCGCTTCACATCAAGCTTTGAGGAGGACCCAGAGCTGCACCGAGACCCATATGGGGACGAGGGGGACAGGCGCAGCGTCCACAGTAAGCACTCGGGGCAGAGCACGTGCAGCGGCCGCAGCAGCATCAGCTCGCGCTCACAGCAGGTGGGTGCCCCTGCCGGCACGCACGCCTCCCCCCCAGAGCTGTCGTGCCCCTGAAGTGCCCCTGCCGGCACGCACGCCTCCCCCCTCAGAGCTGTCGTGCCCCTGAAGTGAGACTCAGGTCACTCAGGCTGTGGTCAGCACAGGTGGACGGCCACAAGCAGGCTCTCACCGATGGCTCTAAGCAAGGTGTTGGCAAAGCTTAATTAAGAGAACTTTTTGAGATGGTGATGTGTGGAACCAGTTCTGTTCAGGGCACAATTTTCTTACTATTGAAACCCAGCCAACCCCCTGCCTGGAGTCCATTCTGACCCACAGCGCCCCTAGAGGACAGAGTGGAACTGCACCACAGGGTTCCCAGGCTGTCAGTCTTCACAGAAGCAAAGCCCAAACCACACCCACTGCCGTGGAGTCCATTCTGACCCACAGCGCCCCTAGAGGACAGAGTG
>NW_006921761.1:4833319-4861946 GCF_000298275.1 Orycteropus afer afer
TTCAGGGAAGCAAAGCCCAAACCACACCCACTGCCGTGGAGTCCATTCTGACCCACAGCGCCCCTAGAGGACAGAGTGGAACTGCCCACAGCGTCTCCAAGGCTGTCCATCTTCACAGAAGCGCGCTACTTCATCTTTGTCCTGTGGAGTGGCTGGTGGATTTGAACCAGCTGAGCACTTTTAACCAGGGCTGCTCCTTATTGCTGTGGTTTTGATAATATACTTAACAAGTTTATCAAGGTGGGTGGTGTCCCTGGTGAACTCATTTTTGGTTTTATACTTTTATGTTTTTAAGAGCCAGATTTACAGAAATCACATGACTGCCAGCTCCTATGAGGCCCCCGCTCCACCAGGCTCCTTCCACAGTGATTATGGCTATGGCGCTTACGGCGGGGTGCGGGGCTTCCCCGAGTACAACTGCCCTGCTGACGGCAGCTGGCCTGCCGTGGACTCAGGTGGGTGCTCTTGGGGCACAGCAGGGCTAGCGTCTCCCCCATGCCCAGCAGCACAGAGGGACACCGTGACTGCGAGGGCCAGGGCGTCTGTGGTGGCCTGGTGCACCCCGCGGGATGAGGGCGGCCCACTCAGCCCTCCGTGTGGAGCTTGTCAAGGGGCATCCTCAGGGCCCCAGCTCCAGCACGCAGAGGCAGCTCTGCGTTTGCATAGCCATCAGGCGGCCTTGTCCGAGCTCTTGTGCCCCAGACGTCGGCAACCTGGACACGCGGTTCGGGAGGAAACTTTTAAGTGCATCTGTCCTGGAGCCGCGTTCACGTTCAGAATGCCTCCAGGACACCCAGTGGAGCGCTGTTTCTCAGGAAACTCCGAGTCTGCGGAAGCTGTGGAACAGCAGTAGTTTTCTTTATTCAACAGTTTCAGTTTAACGGCCTTGCTTTCCTTTTCTCTCGGGGAGTTTCGTGTGTCACCCCGGGTTCTCTGTGGTAACATCGGGCTGATGGGACACGGTGCTCGGGAGCACCTGGGGCCCTGGGAGCATGGAGTCCAAGCAGCAGGAACCCCAGAAAAGGGCTCTATGGGCTTTGTCAAAGGGCTTTTCCTCTGAGAAGCTTCTTTTTAGCAGCAGAGACTTGGGCACGTCCCCTGGCGTTCAGGTGCTTAGTAACCGGTGACTTCCTGCCCAGAGGCAGTTTAGCGCAGTGAGTGAACTTGGCCTTGTTGTCGGTGGCTGCGCCGCGCGGGCATCTAATTCAGGGCCCTCCAGGGCTAAGCTGCTTATCTTTTCTTCCGGTGACTTGCTCACAGCCCCGTCAAGACCCAGTTCTCCTGAGAAGTTCTCAGTGCCCCACGTCTGTGCCAGGTTCGGTCCTGGTGGGCAGCTCATCAAGGTGATCCCAAACCTGCCTTCGGAGGGACAGCCGGCGCTGGTCGAAGTGCACAGCATGGAGGTAACACAGCTGGGTGCACCGCTGCTCTGTGCAACCCGGCCCTCCATGGGCTTGGTGGCCGGTCAGCCTCAGGCAGTGAGTTGGGTGGCTGAGAAAAGCCCTCAGGAAGTGCTTACCAGCCCACGAGCCTTCGCTGTGCACGTGCCCCTGGTCTCCAGTTATGCCCCTGGTCCCAGAAGCCCCTGCAGCAGGCACCTGTACTAGCTGGTGTGCAGAGTCGGGCTTGGCTTCTCATGTGCACCTGTGGTGACAGAACCTGCGTGCGTTCATCATGGTGGCCTAAAGTAGCTGCACCGAGGAGGGGCAGGCTGCAGGGGGCAGCACCACTGCATCCCCATCTGGTGAGCCAGCTCCCCACCATGGGGGCCTCTTCCGTCATACACATCGGACCCTTTCTCAGGGTTTGTAGAGGAAAAAATGGACCTCACTCCTTAAGATCAGATCTGAAAGTCACCACTTTTGACCAGCGTGGCTGCTCCCTGCCCGTGTTTCTGACGAGTGCTGGCCGACCTCACTGGGTAGTAGGGGAGCAGCTGCCCTCTGCCCGCCCCGTCCAGTCTGCAGCGCTGGCCCCATGGGCGCCCCCTTCTTGTTGCAGACGCTGCTGCAGCACAGCCCGGAGCAAGAGGAGATGCGCTCATTCCCTGGCCCGCTTGGCAAGTACGTGGCCACCCGCCGGCTCTCGAGGCGTATGCGGGCTGTGGCCGCTGCAGTGCTGAGCGTCTGTCCTCTTTGCAGAGATGACACCCATAAAGTGGACGTCATTAACTTCGCCCAGAGCAAAGCGGCAGGATGTTTCCGGGATGAAAGCCTCATCGACCAGGAGTCTGCCAGCCTTCTCTGGAAGTTCATTGTTCTGCTGTGTAGACAGAATGGGGTACGAGTCTCCATTGGGTGCTCTGCTGGGATTGCACACGGAGAGGGGGGTGCTTGGCAGCTGGCCTGAGTCAAGCGGGGTTTCCATTGCCGGCCTCTCGGCCCGGGCTCTGTGCCCGGGTCCCTGCCGTCCTCTGAGGGCGGCTCATACGGCAGGTGTTCAGCCTGAGCTCAGGAGGAGACTGCTCAGGCCTTCCCTGCTCATGCTCCCTGCTCACCTGCCGACCCCTGTAGACCGTGGTGGGCACCGACATCGCCGAACTCCTGTTGCGTGACCACAAAACCGTGTGGCTTCCTGGGAAGTCCCCCAACGAGGCGAACCTCATCGATTTTACCAGTGAGGCAGTAGAGCAGGTGGAGGAGGAGGAGTCCGGGGAGGCTCAGCTCTCGTTCCTCACGGACCGCCAGACGGCCGGCACCGACGCTCTCGAGAAGGACACCGAGCGCTTTCGAGAGCTGCTCCTCTACGGCCGCAAGAAGGTGAGCGCCGTCTGCCGGGCGGCTCCCGGGCGTCCTCCCTCAGGAGGCTGCAGTCTCTGGCCGGCCACATCCAGGCCTTTGACGGTGCACTGCCTGTGTCCTGGCTCCGCTCGGCCACACCCGAGACGCCCCAGGGAGGCAGAAAGGCACCCTGTTCTCTGTCTTTCCTGCTTCGTGGGGGCTGGGAGTTGGGAGGAGAGATGAGATAGTTGAGCAAGACCATGTCTGATGGCTCAGCCGTTCAGAGCCCTGGAGAAGGGAGGAGTGTGAAGGATGGGCCTGGAGGGCACAGCTTGTGGGGAGCCACAAGGAGGGGGCACCCTCCCTGGGGACACTCTTGTGGTGAGGGAGAGGGCACTGGTGTGGGAAGAAATCTAGGGCAGGGCCGTGGCTTGGGTGGCGGAGCCAGAGTGACCCTGGCGGGGACAGCGGGGACAGCTAGCGTGTACACAGCTGGGGCCCAGGTGTCGAGGCTGAGGTGCCTGCCAGGTGGCAGGGGCACTGGTGCGTGGGGCTCTGAGTGGTGGAGATGGAGAACGGGACACAGAGTAACCACATGACTGGGAAATGAGCGCTTTCAGCATTACGCTGACAGAGCCTCCTGGATTCTGGGAACATTTGTCTCCGTCACAGCATTTCTGTTTCTTAGCCCGAAGGCTGCCCTCACGAAGGCCTTGCTTGTGCTTAGGAGGTGCCAGCAGAGCCCGGGGCTGCTCCGAGCTGGGGTCCTGGTGACGGGGATCCTAGGGCCACCCCGAGCTGGGGTCCCGGTGACAGGGATCCCGGGTGCTGCTCCGAGCTGGGGTCCTGGTGACGGGGATCCTGGGGCCACCCTGAGCTGGGGTCCTGGGATGGGTTTCTTGTCACAGTGGGAGGCAGCCTTGCTTGTAGTTCTTCTCACTCGTGTGCCCTGGTGTGCCCTGGCTCTCCATGCTGGAGAGGTGGTGGTCTCCGCACTGGAGAGGTGGTGCTCTGGTGACAGTCACAGAGAAGACCACATGCGTGTCTGCAAAGACTTGCCGTGTAGGAGCTTTGTAACTCAGGAGCTCCCCCTTGTGAGCTGTGTGCGTTGGGCTGGGGCCTTTGAACCTGCTGGTTCTCCCTCTGGGCTGAGTTCTTTGCACTGCTGTCCGTGTGTGAGGGCGTGTGGTCCGGGGCCCTGCTCGCTTGTTACGCTGACGTGAGCTGCTTTGAAGGTGCCACCACGCCCCCCCTCGTCCTCAGTAACCAACCAGACGCTTTGCAGGATGCACTGGAGTCTGCCATGAAGAACGGCCTGTGGGGTCACGCTCTGCTCCTGGCCAGTAAGATGGACAACCGGACGCATGCCAGAGTCATGACCAGGTAGAGGAGGCCACGCCCAAGGAGCTCGGCTGGTCAGCACGGGCATTTTTCTGGGGGAAACAAGGAACTTTGCACGTGCATGGCATGCATACAGCAGGTGTATACTAAGGGTACTAGCACAAGAACCCTCTGCCCACTAGTTCTCCCAGTCACAACTATGGCATGCAGATCCTATGCCCATTGACCCTCTCCTCTGGGGTGGTTCTGTGGCATAGGGACCCTATGCCCACTGGCCCTCCCCTGGGATGGTGCCATGGCACACAGACCGTATGGCCACTGGCCCTCCCCTGGGGCTACATGATTGACTAATACTTAGATTACGTCTAAGCGTGTGGCTTTTAATACTTTCTATAAACCCCATTAGGTTCTACAGTCCTCACCTCTGACAGCTTTAAAAATGAAGGTTGAGGCCTGCTGGTTGCTGGGTTAGACCTTCGTGAGTTTGGTTGTTACATTAAAGCACTGTTTTTGCTAACTGAGCCCATGTGCAGTTGGTGTTTCTGTGTCTGCCCAGGTTTGCCAACAGCCTGCCCGTTAACGACCCTCTGCAGACAGTGTACCAGCTGTTGTCGGGCAGGATGCCAGCAGCGTCCACGGTGAGTGTCACCGCTGAGGAAGAACCTGGGCAAGTGCCTGCTCGGAGGGCCCTAGACCGCGTTGTCATGTGTGCGGCATGTGGTGCTTCGTGCACATCATAGCCTCTGGAGCTAGCGGGGACAGAAGCACCGCCTGTGGGTCACAGCAGGTGCTTTCTGTCTGTCCGTGGCGCAGTGTTGTGGAGATGAGAGGTGGGGAGACTGGAGGCCACACCTGGCCATGGTTTTGTCCAACCTGAACAACAACATGGAGGTGGAATGCAGAACAATGGCTACGATGGGGGACACTCTGGGTAAGGGGCCGAGGTGGGCAGTGGGCAGGCTGGGCAAGGGGCCGAGGTGGGCAGGGGGACAGGCTGGGTAAGGGTAGGGGTCAGTGGCTGAGATGGGCATGGTCCAAGACCTGAGTGGGTCGCACTGCTGGAGGACTGAGTGGTAGATGTTGCTGATTCTGTGGTGGGCTTTTGGTGTTTTCTGTTACAATTTTCTGATTTCTGTGAGCATGGCTGGTGGTGAGGTCCGGCCTGCCTGTGTCCCTCCAGCTTCCAAAGGCCTCTTAGATGCTGCCCACTTCTGCTACCTCATGGCCCAGGTTGGATTTGGGGTCTACACGAAGAAAAGTACAAAACTGGTCTTGCTCGGCTCCAACCACAGGTGAGGAGCCAGGTGTGCATGATAGCGTGTCTTCCTTAAAGCAGGAGCTTCCTCCCATTAGCCCAGCACAGGACGTAGTCGGGGTCTGTTGCCAGCCTTGGTCTCTGCATCCGGTGGCAGGAATCTTGGGTGAATGATACCAGTAGTTGGCAGCTGTCTCAAATCAGAATAATCCTTCCCTCAACAGTTGGCCGTTCTTGAGGTTTGCAACCAATGAAGCTATTCAGAGAACAGAAGCCTATGAGTACGCTCAGTCCCTCGGGGCCCACAGCTGCTCCCTCCCTCATTTCCAGGTCGGTGCTGGGGGCGCATCTCCTGTTTTAGCACATGGGTTGCCCATGCCAATGCGTGTGTGGGTTCTGAGGAAAGTGAACACAGATTTTTGGAAATTCATTTTTCTGAGAGACATTTGATCTGTGATGCTCTCAAACGAAGCCGTGTTGTATAAAAGTTGTTTGCTTTCTGACTCTTGATGTTTTAAATATTAAAAATCTAGAGCGCTCACTCTAGTATCAGATGTGCTGAGAGCTCTCTGAGTCTTACAGCTTTTCAGAGTGTGTGGGGTACCATGTGTACCCGTGAGCAATGCTGCCCCACGTGTCGGGCACAGCGTGTACCCATGAGTGGTGCTGCCCAGCGTGTAGGACACTGTATCTGTGAGCAGGGCTGCCCAGCGTGTGTCAAGGACAGTGTGTACCCATGAGTGGTACTGCCTAGCATGTGTCGGGGACAGTGTGTACCTGTGAACAGTACTGCCCAGTGTGTTGGGCACCATGTGTACCCCTGAGCAGTGCTGCCCAGCGTGTGTTGGGTTCAGTGTGTATCTGTGAGCGGTGCTCTCAGCGTATATTGGGCACAGTGTGTACCTGTGAGCGGTGCTGTCCAGCGTGTGATCAGGTACTGTGTGTACTTTGGGGCGGTACTGCCCAGCATGTGTTGGGCACTGTGTACATCAGGACAATGCTGAAACGCTGGCAAGTGCCTGCCTCTCTTTGGGGCAGCCCAGTGGCTGCATTAAAGCTGGGAAGGAGAAAGCGACAGTGGGGCCCAGAGGGGCCTTGTCTGCTCTCTTTGATCCTGAAGTGTCTCACAGATAAGGGCTAGTGCCGCTGTTGTGGGGGAAGAAGGGTGGCACTCAGTGGTACGGGAAATTGTGGAGAGCCCACAGCTGATGACGCTGTGCAGCCAGGCCGGAAGACAAGGTGTTTGAGGCCTCTGCTCGTCGTAGGTGTTTAAGTTCATCTACGCCTGCCGGCTGGCTGACATGGGACTGGCCACACAAGCCTTTCACTACTGCGAAGTCATTGCCAAGAGCATCCTGGTGCGGCCCCAGGCGCACTCCACAGTACTAATCGGCCAGCTCATCGAGGTGAGTGCCTGGGAGCCCCTGGGTGCTCTCGGCCTGGGGGATTGGGTGCATGCAGCACTTGGCCTAGCTCTGGGCCGTGCTGTGTGTTTTAGTGTGCGGAGCACGAGGTGCTGAACTAGAGCAGGACCTTAGCAGTGAGCGTCTGGGACGGGAGAGATCCCTGTACTCTGGGAATTTTACTTCAGAGCAGTTTAGTTTGGTAGTTAGAAGGGCCCAGTGGCCTAGGGTAAGTCCCGTCTCTGCCGCTGGAAGCTCCAGTCTCCTTATCTTTGAAGTGGAGATGGCTTGACAGTCCCTGAGAGCCTGGGGAGAGCCTGGGACAGGGAGGCCATGGGTCAGGCGTGCAGGCATGGCAACTGCATGCCAAGTCTGTCCAGACCCAGCAATGCAGGCAGGCTGCCCTGAGGAGGGTCTGGGGCTGCTGCTGTATGTGCAGGGGTGTCACTTGGCCATGTGTGCTGAGCGCTTGAGTCCCACACCCTTTGCCTGATCACCTGCTGATGCATAGAGACGCCAAGGGCGCCTCACGTGAGCTTGCCACGGACCCGCTGAGCCCTCGTCTTCGGTTTCACTGGTTACGTCTGCTCCAGGTGGTAGTCTGAAGACACTGTCTTGCTGGCCCTCACCTGGTGGTAACAGGCCTTCATTTTGCTGCGTTTCTAGGTAGCTTCCCAGTTACGCCTCTTTGATCCTCAGCTGAAGGAGAAGCCGGAAGAGGAGGCCTTTGTGGAGCCCGCCTGGCTGGTCCAGCTGCAGCATGTGCAGAAGCAGATCCAGGTAGATGACTTGGAGGCTGGCAGCCAGTCACAGGGCAAGGAATGGCACCCCTGTCCTTTCCCGTCAAAGACAGCCAAGCTGAGCAGTGGCACCGCAAGGCACTGAAGGCTGGGCAGGCGGCTCCCGGGCCGGGTGGTGGGATGCCACGTTCAGACGGCGGGTGGCTGGTGGGCTCTGGGTGCCTGAATGTCTCTCCCCAGGAGGGTGCTGGGGCCTGGCAGCAGGATGGAACCTTCCCCCCACAGTGTCCCAGCACGCCGGGCTCCCAGGCAGAGCAGTGTGACAGCCCAGGCCCCGGGCAGCCAGCAGCTCTGGGCCCTGAGAACCCACTGCTGGCACTGCCCCTCCTGAGTGCTGAGCCCTCCGGCCCCAGCGTGCAGCTGCTACCCTCAGGTGAGCCCCCCAGGAGTGCTGGCTTGACAGGGAGACGTTTTGCTGTATGGGGACTGGAGGAGACATTTTGTCCCTTCCCCGAGGTTTGAGGGGCTCCTCGGGCCTCCTCCTCTCTGTGCTTGTCCCTGGACTCGCCAACCAGCTGTGTGGCTCGGGGCTAGCAGTGTCCCTAGTACATCTGATGACGGGAACAAGTATTAACCCTCTGACTCCAAGACTGCCCACTCTGCCCATTGCAAGCCAGCGGGGTGGTGATGGTGGTGTTGGCCCTTCTCTGGTTGTCAGCTCGTGGCAAGTGGCTGCATGAAGACCCGGGGGCAGCTTTGAACATGCCAGTGTCTTCATGTTAGTAACTGCTGTTCTCTTCCTCGTTGTCCTCACAGCCCCGCAGACGCCTCCAGGCGTGCAGCCGCCCAGCCTCATCAGAGTGCCACTGTTCCCAGTACCACCGCCTCCAGGCCTGGCTGAGCCGGCACCTGTGTGTGCACCTCTGGGGTCTACACTTGGGTTCCCGGAGCCTGCGTGGGCTGGTCCTGCAGCCCCCCACGTGGGGCCTGGTGCACGGGCAGGTGCCCCTGCTCTCCAGCAAGACGAGTCTGGGCATCAGGATCCAGGTGGGCCTGCAGGTGTGCCGTCGGCACTGGCGTGTAGTGAGCCCCGGCTGTGCTCGGGGACGACTGGCAGGAGAGACTTCACAGGTCCCACGATCTTGAGACAGGCTACATTGCATGTCTCTACATAGACCTAAGATTCTAGACATTAGGACAACTGATGAAGCCCTGCTAGGCTGGAGTGTCCACACTGGCTTCTCGGGTGACTTGGCTGTTTACGGTGGTATGAGGGTGGAATGGACCTTCACGGCCAGATGCAGGAGCCTTGAGGGGCCTCAGGCCTGTGTCTGCAGACAGCCCTCGAACTCCTTGTGAGCACAGGAGTGGGGTTGTGGACTCAGCACTGAAGTCAAGCCGGCTCCTTGTTCCTGGTCTGTCCTTGGCTCTCTTTATTGGGACAGGAATGACATCTACAAAGATGCTATTTCCATAGATTCACACTAAGTCTCATCCTTGGTTCCTGAAAACAACACGGGTGCAGTGGGGCTCCCCTGAGAAAGTAGGGTATCCCTCAGTGTGTTTGACATGGACACCCCTGTGTCCAGTGTTCTATGGGACTAAATGCTACCATTCTCAATTCTGCTGACAGGGGTCTTGCCACGGGAGTCACCCACGAGAAACTCGCACTTGGCACCGCAGGGAGAGGATTTTGGTGGAAACATTGACAATCCGGTATTGTCTCACATTCTTGTTTCAGCTATTTGTTTTCCGTAGATCAAGTTCATTGAGTTCTGTCTTCAGCTGTAAGTAGAGAAAAGAACGAAGGTTGTGAAATCGTGCTTAAAAGAGAAAGCCCACCTCTAGCGGCTTCTGTCCCAAACACGGGGAGGGTAGGGAAGCCATCCATAGGGAAAAAAAGAGGAGGAGGAGGGTGGGACCCCACAGTGTAAAGACAGGTCCCTCCCCAGGAGGAGAAGGAGCCAATGGCCTGAAACCCCTTTGTGAATTTGATTTGCCTGAGATGGGGAAGCGTCTCTCGTGTCTGAACTTCCGTGATACGGTGGTTAGATGCTGTTGCGTCAGTTTTGACCGGCGATCCCACGAACAGAACGAGACACTGCCCGGTCATCCTCACGGCCTGCTCTGCTCTGGGTCCTTCTGCTTTACCGAGCGTGGTGCCTGTACCCGAACCCTCACCCTCCTGACAGCATGTCATCCTTGCTCCTGAGGAGCGTTCTGGCTGCACTTCCTCCAGGACGGATTTGTGCGTTCTCTGACCGTCCGCGCGAGCTCAGTGATCGTCACCGACACCACAGGGCAAAGGCATCAGCGCTGCTTTTGTCGTCCTCATTTGTTGTCTGGCTTTCACATGCATGTGGACTTTCACTATGGCTTGGGTTAGCTGTGCTTCAGTCTTCAAAGTGACTAAATCTTCTCTTCTTAACACTTGAGACGTCTTTTGCAGTAGATCTGCCCAGGGTAGTACATTGTTTGATTCCTTGACTGCTGTTTCCACGGACGATGATTGTGGATCCAGGTAAAATGAAATCCTAGACAACTTGAAATCTTTTCTCCGTTTAGCATAATATTGTAATTGGTCCAGCTGTGAGGATTTTTGTTTTCTCTATGTTGAGGCCGAACGCACCCTGAAGGCCGTGTCTTTGGTCTCCACCAGTAACTACGTCAAGTCACCTTCACTTTGAGCGGCAAGGCTGTATCATCTGCGTATCACAGGTTATTCATGAGTCTTTCTCCATCCCTGATGTCACCTTACTCATACAGTCCAGCTGCTCAGATTATTTGCTCAGCAGACAGATTGAATAAGGAAAGGATAACACCTTGATGCACACTTTTAATTTAAAAAAAAATGTATTGTGATTTGGGTGATAGTTTAGAGAACAAATTCATTTTCCACACAGCAGTTCATACACATTTTGTTTCATGGCATTGAGTGCACTGCCCCGTGATGTAACAGCTCTCTTCCCACCTCCTCCCATAGTGACCTCTTCCCTGTGTCTTTCCTTCCTGTGCACTCCTGCTCCCTGAGCTGTCTCCCTGTGCAAACACTGCCTTTCCATTCTCCCACAATTGATCACTCTAAGGAGTGTATCTACCTGATGTAAATGTTTACCCCATATGGCTGTCTATTGTTTGCCTGGAAGCCACAGGAGTGAGTTCAGTTCCAGACCTGAAGGGTAACTAGGGGCCTTAGTCTTGGGGGTCTCACCAGGTTCTATCAATCAGATCAGTAAGCCTGGTCTTTTTTTTAATTATTTTGAGTTTGCTCCACATTGTTCTACCACTCTATCCAGGGTCTCCTGCACTGATCCCCCTCCGAGTGGCTGACAGTGGTGGCCGGGCACCGTCTAGTGCCTCTGGTCTCATGGTCATACAGGCTGAGGGTTGCATGGTCCCCTAGTCCCTTTGACTGATTGTTATTATGACACACACCTTTGTTGATTTTAAACCATGCAGTAGCCCCTTGCTCTGTTTGAACAACAGCCTCTCAGTCTGTGTACAGGTTCTGCATGAGCCCAATGAAGGGTTCTGGGATTCCCGTCCTTCACTGTGTTACTCATAATTTACGAGGATCTACACACCGAATGCTTTTGCGTGCTCAGTAAGGTATAGGGAAACAGCTTTCTTGCATTCTCTACCTTCAGCCAAGATCCATCTGGTATCAGCAACATCATCCTTCATTCCACGTCCTTTTCTGAATCCAGCTTGAATTTCTGGCAGTTCCCTGTTGATGTACTGCTGCAACCAGTTTTTAATTACCCTTAGGAGCTCTGGTGGCACAGTGCCTAAGGCATATGACTGCTAACCAGAAGGCTGTTGGTTCAAACCCACCAGCCGCTACCCAGAAGGAAGATTGGGTAATCTACTTCCATAGTGATAACCGCTTCGGAAACCCAAGGGGGGTTGCTATGAGTCAGGACTGACTTGACAGCAGTGAGTTTGGTTTTTGTTAAGCAAAATTTGACTTACACGTGATATTAATGATACTGTTCAATAATTCCACGTTCTGTCGGATCACCTTTCTTTGATGCTGGCACACATATGGATCTCTTCCAGTTGGTTGGCCAGGTAGCTGTCTTCCAGATCTCTTGCCATAGATAAGTGATCGTTTCCAGCACTACATCCGTTTGTTGAAACATTTGATTGTATTCTGTCGATTCCTGGAGGCTTGGCTTTTGCCAGTGCCTTCAGTGCAGCTTGAACTTCGTCCTTCAGTACCCTCGGTTCTTCACAGCAGCACTGAGGAGGAAGACAGAGAGGTACCCAAGAGATCCAACAAAAATCAATCCTCTTACGTATAGAATACTGTGTTGTCAGTGATAACAGACATTAATCTACAGGTTAATAGATAGGTAGGCAGGCTGAACAATCAGGTGTGTCTAGGCAAAAAGGAACATACCTATGACCATATACAAGGTTGGCAGATGATGTTTGTACATATGTATTTGTATGAGCTATAAGAATGTCCAACTATGTAATAGCGCCAACAAGGGGCAAAGTTAGGATAACTTTTTGACCACAGCCAACCACCCCAAGGGAGTGAGTAGTTGGACCTGTAGGCTCAGGACCATTGTTGTAACAGACATTAAGCTCAACTGGCATAACACACTACACAAAAACATTGTTCCACATCCTGCTTTGGTGAGCAGCAACTAGGGTCTTAAAAGCTTGGAAGTGGCCATTTAGATGCAACGATGGATCTCTCCTCGTCCAGAGCAAAGAAGAATGAAGAAAACCAAAGATGCATGGAAACAATTAGTCCAAAGGACTGGTAGGTGACCCTCAGCCTAAATCACCATGAGACCAGAGGCACTAGATGGTGCCTGGCTACCACTGTCAACCACTCAGAGGGGGATCAGTGCAGGAGATCCTGGGTGGAGCGGGAGAACACTGGAACAAAACTCAAAATAATAAAAAGACCAGGTTTACTGGTCTGATAGAGTCTGGTGAGACCCCTGAGACTAAGGCCCCTAGTTCTCCTTCAGGTCTGGAACTGAACACACTCCCACAGCTTCCATCCAAACAACAGACAGGCACATAGTGTGAACATTTCCATCAGGCAGACATGCTGCTTGGAGCGATCAGTCTGGGAGAACAGAAGGGCAGTGCACAGGGAGACAGCTTGGGGAGGGGAATGCATGGAGGGAAGGACCCAGGGAAGAGGTAAGTACACGGAACAAGTGGGAAGAGAGCTGTTATGTTGTGGGGAAGTGCAGTCAGTGCTGTGAAACCAAATGTATATGAACTGCTGTATGGAAAAGGAATTTGCTCTCTAAACTGTCACCCAAATCACAATAAAATTAAAAAAAAAAAAAAAGGAGACATGGGTTCGTGATCCTCTGCTGTCTCCTGAACGTGGACCGTTCGTTTTGGTGCAATGACTCCTTTTTTTCTGATGCTTCCTGCATCGTTGAGTGCTTTGCACATCAAGTCCATCAGTGTTGCCACCCGAGGCTTGAACGTTCCTCCCTCTCGGTTTTCTAGCTCCAGGTCTCGCACCTTCTGTTACAGCAGGGCTTTGTCTTCTTTAGCTCCTCTGCACTTAAGAGCAGGTTTCAGTGTCTCTCCTGACACCCATTTTGGTCTTGTCTTTCTTGGACTTTTTGATGAACTTCGGCTGTTTCAGCACATGGTGTTCTTGATGTTGTCCCACTGCTTGTCTTCTCCTTGATCATTAGTGTTCAACATGTCAAATCTATTCTTGAGATAGTCTCTAAATCAGGGGAGATGTACTCAAGGTCATATTTTGGCTTTCATGGACTTGGTTTCATTTTCTTCAACTTGAACTTGTATATGAGCAATTGATGGTCTGCTCTACAAGATAACTGAGTTTCTTCCTTGTCTCTTATCACAGCTGTAGTTTGATTCCTAATGTCTGTGTACTCTGACTGGCAAGATCCACATGTAGCATTGCTGTCCATGTTGTTAAGAAGAGGTATTTGAAATGAGTTAGTCTTTGGTCTTGCAAAATTCTGCCATGTGGCCTTCAGCATCGTTTCTTTCACCAAGGCTGTACTTGCCAACTACCGATCCTTTGTGTCCATCTTTTGCATTCCAATCACCAATAATTACCATCATATCTTGATTGCGTGTTGATGAATTTCAGACTGCAGAAGTTGATAAAAACCTTTCTTTGACATTAGTGGTTGGTGCATAAATCTGAATAACAATTGTGTTAGCTGGTCTTCTTTGTAGACATGTAGATATTATCCTATCACTGACAGTGTTGTACTTCAGGACAGGTCTTCAAATGTTCTTTTGGATGAGGAATGTGATGCCATTTCTCTTCAATTTGTCATTCCCCGCATAGAAGACCATATGATTATCCAGTTCAAAATGGCCAATTCAGTCCATTTCAGTTCACTAATGCCTCATTCGTTGCCATGGAGTCAATTTTGACTCATAGTGACCCCTCCTTGGGTTTCCAAGGTGATACCATTACGGAAGTAGATTGTCCAGTCTTCTTGCAAGGAGTGGCTCATGAGTTTGAACCATCAACCTTCTGGTTAGCAGTCAGATGCCTTAGGCACTACGCCACCAGAGCTCCCAGTGTTTATGCATTTCATTTCATTTTGGACAACTTCTAATTTTCCTAGATTCATACTTTGTACATTCTTTGTTCTAATTATGAATGAGTAGTTGCAGCTGTTTCTTCTCAGATCAAGTTATGCCACCATAACAAATAGAGGCCCTGAAAGCCTCACTCCATCCACATCATTTAGGTCAGCTCTACTTTGACAAGGCAGCTCCTCCCCGGTTGTACTTGAGTGCCTTCCGGCCTGAGGGGCTCATCTTCCAGCACTGCATCAGACAGTGTTCGACCACGGCCCGTAAGGTTTTCACTGAGCAAGTTTGTCTGAAGTAGAATGCCAAGTTCTTCTTCCCAGTCGATCTCAGTCCAGAGACTCCACTGAAACCTGTCCACTATGGGTGACCCTTCTAGGATTTGAAACACATTGGCATAGCCTCCAGCTTCACAGCAGCATGCCAGCCACCACAGTCCGACACGCCAACAGCCTCTCAGATGGTGGTGGTCTCCTGTAGCCACCACGGTCCAACACGCCGACAGCCTCTCAGATGGTGGTGGTCTCCTGTAGTCCTGTAGCCACCATGGTCCAACACGCCGACAGCCTCTCAGATGGTGGTGGTCTCCTGTAGCCACCACGGTCCAACACGCCAACAGCCTCTCAGATGGTGGTGGTCTCCTGTAGCCACCACAGTCTGACACGCTGACAGACTGATGGACAGGTGGTGGTCTCCCGTGACAGAACGCCTGAAGTTGTCAGTGGCCGTGTTGAAATAGAAAGTCACTTTGTCAGTCATGTGTGGTGTTCACGTCTCTTCTGTCTGCTCTGGTCCACGTGGAGGGACAGGAAGCGTTTAGACTGAACTTCTGGGGCCTTTTTCCAGGGCACAGCCTTGTGGTAGTGTCTTACCAACAGGTGATTGCTGTAGTCTAGAACCTTCATTATGTTTCAACTCCTGAAATAACTGTTCCTGGAAAAGAAATAAGAGTTTAAATGTATTGGCAAGTGTCTCAATCCAGGGAAAGGTCTTATTCTCTAAAATTTCCTCAGTCCCCAGCACGCCACCCTCAGCACATGCACTCCGCCTCTGCTTCCTACTGACTCTGGGCAATGCAGTCCTCCTTGCGGGGTGCCACTTGGCCTGGTTCTAGTGAGGCCCCAGAGAAGATGCAACAGCCCCAGCCTCAGCCCATGGGGTGGCAAGCCGGGGCTGCGTCCACCAGCTGTCTCTGCAGCTCTTGCGTCCCGGGAGCCATCCAACCTCTCGGGGACAGTTGAGAGACTGCAGGGGCATCCCTCCCACTGTGCTTTTGTTCCTGGGTGGCACACACCAGGTGAGCCTGCCCTGTCCTTGTCTGAACAGGACTGCGTGAGCCAGCGGGACTCAGAGCACCCCCTGGGGTGGGGGCATTCAGACTCAGGTGGGATGACAGCTGCTGACGTGAAGAGGCCTGTGAAGTCAGCCCCAAAAGAGGCCAAGGAGCCCAGGAAGGTAACTGCCCCTGTCTCACTCGCAGCAGGCCCCGGGTGGGTGGGGACCCAGGGGACGGCCTGGCCTGTGAAGGCAGCCTGAAATGAGGCCAAGGGGCCCAGGAAGGTGACAGTGTGGGTCTCGCACCTGGACAGGCAGCCCTAAGGTGGGCGGGTGGGCCTGGGGGATGGACTTGGACTCCCAAGAGCCAGCTGTCCAAAATCAGAGGCCAGGAAAAGCTGTTTTCCCTCTACATCAGGCCTCTGAGGTCTAAGAGACGTGCAGGGAGAGTATGGCGCATAAGCCAGCAGCTAGGGGGTGTCCTGTGTGGGCACACGTGGCCACCCCAGACTGCACAGACCACGTTTCTAGTCCCTGGCGGGTTCTGTCCTGTTTCTTGTCGGCCTGCCCCACAGGTGACTGCCCTTCTGGCTTTTACCCATTGGTTGGTTCCGCATGTTCCTGAACTTCTCACAAAGACGTCAGGTAGCAGTGGTTCCTCACCTTGTCCTCAGGCCCCATGGTTTGACTTAACCTTGCTCCCAGTAACTGATGTTTGAGTGGTGCTTGTTTGGGTCTCCTATCAGTAGAGCCATGGGAGCGGCCCTGTCCCAGCTGAGGGGCCAGCCTGCCATGTCCCACTGCTGGGAGTGGCATCGCTGGACCACAGGTGAGGTGCCTGAGCAGCTGCAGACCTGTCCCTGAGCAGCCCACCATTCACACCCCCAGCACCGGGGGGGCGTGCCAGCTGCCCTGCAGCTCCGCCAGGACAGAGTGGGCTCTTCTCTGGGGTCCTGACCAGCAGTCTGTTCAACAGTTTGACCTGTGTGTCGGCCATTCTCCTCTCGTTCTCTCTCCCTCTCCCTCTCCCTCACTGCCCCTCCCCCTCTCCCTCTCTCTCTCCCTCCCTCTCCCCCTCCCCCTCTCTCTCTCCCTCTCCCTCTCCCTCTCTCGCTCTCTCGCCCTCTCTCTCTCTATCTCCCTCTCTCCCTCCTTCTCTCCCTCTCTCCCTCTCTCTCTCTCGCTCCCTCTCCCTCTCTCGCTCTCGCTCTCTCTCCCTCTCTCTCTATATGTATATACATACATACATATATATATATTTTTTTAATTGTGATTTGGGTGAAAGTTCACAGAGGAACTTCACTTTCTATACAATAGCTCATACACATTGTAACACGATGTAATAGCTCTCTTCCCACTTCCTCCCTGTGGCTGCCTTTTCCCTGTGTCCTTCTTTCCTGTGTATTCCTGCCCTCAGAGCTGTCTCCTTGTGCATACGCTGCCCTTCACATGTCCCATGATTGGTCATTCTAAGACATGTACCTGCCTGCTGTAATTGTTCACCTTGTAGGTCTGTCTGTTGTTTGGCTGGAAGCCTCGGTAGTGAGTTCAGTTCAAGGCCTTAAGGGTGACTCGGGGCCATAGTCTCGGGTTTGTTTCACCAGGCTCTATTATCCATCTTTCTTGTGTAACCAGTGTCTTGGAAATGAAAAACTAAATCTACTGCCATGGAGTCTATGCCAACTCAAAGTGGGTGCCCTTATACGACAGAGTAAAATTACCCTACAGGGTCTCCAAGGCTGTCAATCCTTATGGAAGCAAAGCCCAAACCACATCCATTGCTGTGGAGTCCATTCTGACCAAGGAGTGGCTAGTGGGTTTGAACCTCCAACCTTTTGTTAGCAGCCCAGTGCTTTAACCACAGCACCACCAGAGCATTCTTGGGAATAAACACAGATTTAATGCAGGTTGTGCAGATTTGGGAGGGAAAACTCAGCTCTTGCGTAGACGTGAAACCTGCAGACCACTGCCGAGCTCCCAGGCCAGGTCACCCTCCCTCGGTGACCCACGGGGATCAGGGTGAAGAGTGTGCCACAGGGGCTGGGTTTGGCTTCTCACTAGTTTCTGGTGGCACTGGCAGGAAATGATGTGCAATGTGGGAAGAAAACTGCAGATCTGAGCTGTTGGCTCAGCAGGGGACACAGGGCGCAGGGGCTCTGATCTGCAGGCGCCCCACCCGACCTTCCTGCTTCCCCTGCCACGCCTTGTCTGCGCGGGTGTGGCACGGGGAAGCCTGATGGCGCTCAATTCTGCTGGTCCATGCCCAGAGCACCGAGTCCTGGTTCTCTCGCTGGCTGCCCGGCAAGAAGAAGACAGAGGCTTATTTACCAGATGACAAAAACAAGTCGGTGAGTGAGGCACATTGGGGTGCATGTGGCTGCCTGCCCACTGTGGGGACGACAGCTCAGGTCCACGCAGGTCTGAGGGGAGGTTGTGGCAGGTTTTCAAGCATCACAATGAACCAGGCTCTAATTCTGCTTTCCTCCTGTGCACAAAGCTCTCTTTCACTGTTTTTAATCTCACAGATCGTTTGGGATGAAAAGAAGAACAAGTGGGTGAATTTAAATGAACCGGAAGAGGAGGTAAGCTGTCATCACAGGCATTGGCTGGAACTGGGAGGAAAAAAACGAACTCACTGCCGTTGAGTTGGACCCAACTTATAGCAACCCCTCCTTGGGTTTCCGAGGCAGTATCACTACAGAAGTAGATGGCCCAACCTTCCTTCCAAGGAGTGGGTTTGAACTGCCAGCCTAAGAACTGAGAGGGGCAGCTCCTTTAAACATGCAGCCTTTGGGCTGTCAGGGACTGGCTCCTACCCGCAGAATGTTCCAGTGGGTTCCAAGGAGTGGACTTGTGAGGCTCTCTTCCCTTTGCAGAAGAAGGCTCCGCCCCCACCTCCTACGGCATTTCCCAAGGCTGCTCACACTGCCCCTCCTGGCGCTGGCGGCACCCCCAGAGCCGCCGTGAACGTGTTCTCTAGAAAAGCAGGTAACGGAGTCGCCCAGAGTGGGTGGGTCAGATTGCAGCAGCTGCAGTGTGTGTACGGGCTCGTTTTCCAGGCGGCGAGAGGCTGCCGGGGGTTGGAAGCCGAGCCCGGGGTGAGGCAAGTCTGCTTGGCAGCCCCCGTGCTTTCCTCGGCAGCCCCGGCTCCTGCTGAGCAGGCCCTGGTACCAGATGCGTGCGCCTCCCCGGCGCCCCCGTCGGCCAGCCATCGAGGTGCAGCTACGTGCTGTTGGGGCCGCCGACAGCGGTTCCTCGTGATGTTTGTGGCCTGAGTCTGGCCCCTCTCTCCCTGCAGCTGGCACCAGAGCGCGCTATGTGGACGTTTTGAACCCGAGCGGGGCCACGCGGACTGAACCTGCCCTCGCGCCAGCGGAGTTCTTTGCTCCACTTGCCCCACTGCCGATCCCTGCGCCCTTGTTTGTCCCGGGCCCAGGTGGGCTGCCTGGGCACAGGCCCCTCTGTGAGAGCCTCCGGCCCGTGGGCCCTCTGAGGGCCGCCTGCAGGGGCCAGGGGTTGCATGTGCCTCTGGCTTCCTTGTCCCCCTCCCTTTTGTGGGTGCACAGGAGACAGCTCTTCCTTGTACAGTTTTTAAAATGAAGCCCTGGGACATTTACGGGAGAGTGACAGCTGACGGCCCATCTCGTTCACAGATACTGAGGAACCCCAGCCTGCAGGAGCAGGGGATCCGACTGGGCAGTTGCCGGCCGGGGGGCCAGGCAGGCTAGAGCCCACCTTGGAGACCAAGGTGAGCGGCGTGGGAAAGGGGCAGCACACGCTGGGGATGGGCCCCACACCAGGTGAGGGGTCCCGCGGTTTAGCAAGGGCTCTCCATCTCACCTGGACGTGTGTTTCCTGTTGGGCTCTTGGAAAGTTCGAAACAACGGCCGTTGGTGTGCTATGCAGCGCCTCATCTCGTAGAAGTCATAGTGAAGATTTTTTTGAAATGTTTTAAACTGCTGCGGCATCAGGGAAATGGCTTTAGAGGCTCTCTGGAGGCAGATACACTTGCGTGATGCTTGGTTTTCTAGTCGCTGCTTTTTAAGTTTGGGGACATGTCTTACCCTCTCTGAGCCTCAGTTTCCTCTGTAGAATGGGACTGACAGGTGGCCCGGCTTTGGGGGGACCAGGCTCCTCGTGCCATCGAGAGCTGAGCCTGGCGAGCGTGGGCTGCCTGGGGGAGGCACTGCTCTGTGCCTCATGGGCTGGGGCCTGCTTACCACCGTGTTTTCCGTTTCTCTTTGCAGATTGTGAACTCTGGTGCTGTGCTCCCGCCCTGCGGCGTGGACGCGTCTCCAGGAGGAGAGGTAAGGGGCCCTCTTGAGCCTCAGTCAGCCTGTCCTAGGTCCAGGACAGGCCCCCTTGCTAACGAGTAGGAAAAGGGAGCTTAGGGCCTGTCCAGAACTCGGAACATGTTGTTACTGTGTCCTCGGGGCCCCAGAGGGCAGGACTTGAGTTCCCATCCATGTGCACCCTCTCCCCCGGGTACAGCATCTTAATGATCTCTCACTTGCCCAGGGCACAGGGTGAAATAGGTGTAGTCTGGCGAGGGGCCCAGACCCTCGCCCCTGCCCACACTAAGAGCTGTGCTTTCGTCAAACTCTGTGTGCGCGTGGGAGCGCTCAGCTAGCTCCAGCTTCGTGCCCTGTCGCTGTTCTAGTGGCATCCCAGAGCCTTCTGAGACTGGCCCTGCTGCTGGGCGTGGTCTGAGCGTCTGTGTGTTCTTGCTGTTTTGCAGCTTTCACGCTGTAGCTCAGTGAGCTCGCTGTCACGGGAAGTCAGCCAGCACTTCCACCAGGTACTTGCGGCTGGCGCTTTCTGCTAACACCTGAGTCCTCGCGTCGTCTTTTCTTTCCTTCTTGAGTCCTGAATATTTGTGGCCGTGCCCAACATGACTAACGCCACTGCTGTCATGCTCAGAGGTCCTGGGGGCCGTGTGCCCTGTCCAGACAACTGGCCAGCAGACTGGCCGGGGGCTCATGAGGGTGGCGGTTGCTCTGCCCCTTTGGGCAGCCTCTCTGGCTGAGACGTGTCAGAGCTTGTGGGCCTGCGGGCTCCTCTGGAGGGAAGGGCCCTGCTCTCTGACCCAGGTCGTGGGGGCGGTTCTGCCAGGGAGAGCGTGGCCCTAGTCTTGCTGCGAAACAAGGGGCCCCTCATCTGCTGTGTAGCTGTGTAGGTGACGGGCTGCTCAGAAGCTAGGGAGACACTGGTTGTGTGTTGAGTGCAGGGCTCGACCTGCAGGACTGAGAGGCTGTACCCTGGCAGCTGCTCACGTAGTAGGTGGCCCCTCGGCAAGCGCACCGTGGTCCTGCGGGTGCAGCACTGCCCTTGACCGCTCGCTGCCTTCCCTGCAGCCCCTCAGACACTGAAGCATCACCCCAGCACTGCTCTCCTGAAAGTGCTTGTCGGAAATGGGGTCTCAGGTTTGCAGAGGGGACAGAAACTAGGGGTAGTCCTGCCTCACAGACTGACTCCTGTGTGCTTCCCAGGTGCCTGGCGACCAGCCCCCTGTTGGGGGTCCTCCGGGGGGCGTTGTGCCCTTCTACAACCCCGCCCAGTTTGCACAAGTAAGTGACAGCCTGCTGGGGGGTGGAGACACCCCCACACACACTTGGGTACTTACCGTCTTAACTGACCTCTGTTCCCGGGTCTGCTGCCACCTGAGGTGTAAGGGTCGCTGCTGTGGGGGGTTTGCTGTCAGCAGCTGTCAGATCCCCTCCCCTGGGGTTCCACTCGCTTTCTTAGTCAGGGGGCTACAGCTGCAGGAGCGAAGCCCCACAGGCTGGTCCGAGACCTGCACCAGGCCCTCTGCACTCACCCCTCCTCCTCCCTGAGCATATGCTCCCCACCCCCACCCCGGGTCTCCAGTGAGGGCTGTGTGCTTCTCCACAATCAGCTTAGGCAGTTTCTTCAGGGCCCCCCGACCCCACCAGACACTCCCTACTCCACGTGCCCCCAGACTTACACTCACCACTTGGATGTCTGTGTGAACACTTCCCATGGCCGGCCCCGTGCATCTGTGTGAACATGGCCCATGGCCGACCCCGTGCGTCTGCGTGAACACGGCTCACGGCCGTCCCTGAGCTCACTGGGACCCCTGAAGGCTCTCTGCTTTCTTGCTGAGCCTTCATCTTTAAATTTGCTGTGGCCGAGTCACCACATGCCCTGTGGAGCCGGGAGCCCTTCCCATGGTGCCCACACCCTCCCCGCCCACGGTGGGCCCCTGCCCCCAGAACCCTTCTCATTCTTTTCTCGTCCCTGGCAGCTCCTTGATAACAGTGGGCAGGGCTTGGTCTCAGAGCCCTTCCACTCTTTGGGACCTGTGTTCTGCCCCTTGCTTGGGTGGAAGTCCCAGAATGGACGGTGGGTCCTGGGTTCTGATTCCGCTGTTGTGTGGGGAAGCCAGCCCTGAGTCTGTGCCTGTCGGCTTCTGCGCTCCCCTGGGCACGGCAGGTCCTCTCTGCCCTTCCGGCCCGGCCCGCCACCTGCTGGCCCTTGCGCCGTCGAGTGGAGAACATTCCTCCATGCCTGCACTGCTCTCAGCCCCTTCTCTCTCCTCCCTTCAGCCTCTTGCCCATTGAGAACAGGTTGGCTAGCAGCGTTTGGGGAGCTGAGTGAGGAACAGCTCTCGGGAAGGGGCCTTAGCAGAGCTCCATCTGACCCTGTTGCCATGGTGCAGACCCTGGTCTCAGCCACCCAGGACCCTGTCTTGTTCACTCTGCCCTGCTGAGGGCCTGTGCCTCTCGGGCTATCTGCGAGACACAGGGTGCTTCAGGGCCATGTCTGCCGCCTCTTCAGCCTTGGGATTTGGGGGTTCTGCTCTCCTGTCTTCTTTACCCTGGTAAAGGCAGAGGTTCTGGGGAGAGTAAGAGCAGTGCCTGTGTCAGTGGTTGTCTGCCCCCACGATGCCCTGCGTCCCCCAGGAGCAGGCCAGGCCACGGCCCCGCTGGAGTGTCGACGGCCTGGCAGCCAGGCACAGACTGCGGAAGCCTGCTGTGCTTTGAAGGCTCTGTGGGCCTCAGAGGGAATGCCAGGGTTTCAGGCTGCTAGCCTAGGCTTTTAGAAATAAGCAGAAATGCCCACTTATTTGTGTAAAAAGGCCTGACTTGTTTCCTTACACAGATCATAGGCAATCAGAGGTCACTGGCCAGCCCTGGGGGGAGAGTAGGCTGGGGAAAGTCAAGGCCATTCATTTTGTTTCAGGTCTCTGCTGCTGCTGGAAGTTCAAGGATGGGGAGGATGGGCCAGAGGAAGCACCTGGCGTTGAACTAGGTCCTCTGCTTTGGATCGGCGTTTGGACCCCTGAGAAATTCTCTTCACCGAGGACTCGGGGAACTGCTGCTGGCCTCGTGTGCCTGGGACACCACCGTGGCTCAGAGCAGCGTCCTGGCCCGTTGTCCCGAACGCCTGCCAGAGTTCATTCCTGTTTCCTTGCTGATCCTGGAAAGAAGGAGCGAATCCTCTCAGAGTCTCTCACCTACGAGAATGATTTAAGGATGCAACGTTCCTAGTCACTCAAGAGCAATCTAAGGATGTAATCTTGTTAATCGTTTAAGGGTGTCACATTGTGTGGTGCTGGGGAGCTACTGCTGCTGGCAAGAAGTGCCTTCTGGAGCCGACGGCGGTTCTGCCCTCGCCAGCCCGCCCTCCTCGGGTGGCGCACAGAGTGACGGGCGCGGGAGGCAGGGGCCCCGCTGCCGGATCCGCCCCTCTGCCCCTGGAGGCGGAGGGGAGGGCCTGGCACTTCTGTCCATTCGCGAGCCTGCTGTGGCTCCCCGGTGTCTGGAGGACAGGGAGGAGCCGACGTGGCTGGTTACTCAGCTGACTGCCGAGTGCTGCTGGTCCCTGAGGGCCCTTCTCCCGGCAGCAGGGCCCTTCCAGCTGTACCTGCTCTCCCATGGCCTCTGGCAGGGCCACTCACCAGCCCCGAGCGCCAGCCATGCCGAATTCGGGTTCTGAAGGTGACTGGCAAGCTCAGATATCGGGGTCTCTAGCTGATATAACTGAATCCACTGTTGAAACTGTGACTGTCTTGCATCTGCGTGGAGGCCCGTTGAGGGCGTGAGTGGAAGTGGCTGAAAACCCTTTCTTGAACGAAGCTCTGAAACCAAACATCTCTGCCCCTGAGGTTTCCCACACGGCGATCTTACGTAGCTGAGATACATCTGACTGACCCACTGCCTCCGCTGCAGAGGCGTCCCTTGGGGACTCAGCTGCACATTTACACGGTTAGTAGGTGGCCGTTCCCGTAGTTCAGCTCGGTACCGTGAGTGTGGAGGGTGTGTGAACGGGCACAGTGCAGGCCCTCCCGCTGTCCTGGCTTGCTGGATCACCCGGGAGAGACCCAGGACGCTGCAGTGTCACAGTCTGTGACGGGCTGCCTTGTCCCCGGAACTGTCGAGCGGGCAGTCTCATGTGGGCTGTGTCCCCTCATCCCTGCCGATGGTCCTCTGTAGACTGCCAGTCACTTTCCACTGTAGACGCTTCCTCCCAGGCCAGGCCCAGGCGGGAGCTGCTATTTTTCCTAAATGCAAATTGTTACGATGCAGATTGTTAACTAAACTATTTTGCTCTCACACTTTCGTGTTTGATTTCCTTTTGTTTATTGGAAGCAAGGGAGGGCGGGGCCTTCCACCACTTTGGAGTTGTCCTGGGCCACTGCCTGGGCCTTCCCCTGAGGCCAGAGCAGCTGCGCTGGGCCCTCGGGTTCCTTCCCCGAGGGTGGCCGGTGGCTGCCACCCCGCCCCTCCAACAGGGAGCCGCGTGCCCCGCAGGTCCTGCCCGCGGGACTCCCGCCGCAGGCGCCTCCGCGCTGCGCCCCGCGCCGCGGTCCTCCGGCCACCAGGGGCCGCTGCGGCGGGATCGGGGCCGTCTGTCCACCCGCCTGTCCGCTGGCGTCGGTTGCCAGGGAGCGCGGAGGCCGGGGCTGCGGGGCGGCGCCCGGGGGTAACGCGGCCGGGACGAGGGCGGGGAAGGGGTGCCGGGTCACGGGCGGAGGGCTGGGAGGGGGGCGGCGCTGAAATGTGGGGTCACGGCCGGGGGACGCGGAGGACTGTAGGGTCACGGCCGGGGAGGGCACGGCGTCACGAGCGCAGATGCAGGCGCGGCCGGGGGCAGGGGTGCGCGGCCGGGACTGGGCTCCCCGCTGCGGCTCCGCCACGGCCTTGCCGGGACCGGGCCGGACTCGGAGCGGCTTCCACTGGGGACCGCGCCCAAGGTCGCCCGGCTGTGGGAGGGGCCTGAGACAGGCGATGCTGGCGGGCGCGCAGGTGGGGCTGCGGGGCCCCCTGGCGGAGGGGCCCGAGATGGGGTTGGCTCCTTGGCCTTCACCTTGGGTCCGGGAATTCTCACCTGCCCACGCGCAGCCCTGAGTGGGCTTCCTCATCTGGCAGGAAGCAGCGCCCAGGACCCCCGCCTGTGGGCCCTTCCTGGACTCTGGCTGCCCGCTTCTCGCCTGAGGTCACTCCCGCCCCGCGGTCCTTGTGGAAGGAGCTCCATGGAGTCCCAGCCACTCACTCCCCCCTCAGGTGTCTGTAAGTGACCCAGCACTAAAGTGGACCCAGCCATGCAGCCGACCCTGGCCCTCTGGGACCACCCCAGGCTGGAGCAGAAGCTGTCCCCACCACTTCCCTCTGTGGCCTGCCTGCTGACCCCTGTCTGTACATCCCTGACACCGGGTGTCAGCCTGGCTGGCGGCCCCCCAGGGGGGCTGGGCCGCCCAGGTGCGTGAGCTCTGGCAGGATGCCATCCACCTCGGTGACCCTGCCCCACACAGAGGGGCCGCCACAGCCCGGAGGCACCATGCTCAAGGGGCAACTTCTGCCCGGGGACAAAGGAGCCCCTCCCCTGCAAGGGGCTCCCGAGAAGAGCCCTCTCAGCTCACAGGCCGTGGCAAAGCCCCTCACCCCAACGCCACCTGCCAGGCCCAGGCTGGAGCGTGCCCTGTCCCTGGACGAAAAGGGCTGGAGGCGGCGGCGCTTCCGGGCCAGCCGAGAGGATCTGGCCAACCAGGACAAGGCTGAGCCCTGCACTGATGCCCCCGGGGCCCCCACCTGCAGCAGCTCGCCGCCCTGCCTGAGCACCTCCTTACAGGAGATCCCCAAGTCCCCCCGGGCCCCAGGCAGCCCTTCCTCGTGGGGGAACTGTCTGTCAGGCGTGATCAGCACGTCCCTGGACCTGCTGCAGAGAGAGACTGCCGCCACGGGGAGCACCCCTAGGCTGGCCGGCGTGCTTCCCCCCCGCCCGCTGCCCGCCATGGACCTGAACGTCTCCTCGGACTCGCTGAGGGCAGCCAACAAGGCGGACCCCGAGCATGAGGATTTCCGGCACCGTGTGCAGAAGAAGCTGGTCCGAGCTCACAGCAGCCTGGGCCCCAGCCGGCCCCGCAGCCCCCTGGCCTGCGACAGCTGCTCCCTGCGCTCGGCCAAGTCCTCCTTCAGCCTCCTGGCGCCCATCCGTGCCAAGGACGTCCGAAGCAGGTAGGGCCCCAGGAGGGAGGGTCACCTACGGCCTTCCTCTGTCGCTCAGAAGCAAGCCCCCCGAGAACCACAGGCATGTGCTCAGGAAGTGTGTGTCACGTGTGTCGATAGAGTCCCAGCCCCAGCTCCTTTGCAGACCTGACACCCGCTCCAGTTGCACCTTTCCAGAACGTTTTCTGTGCATCTCAGTATGGCTCTCACGTGTGGTGTACGTGGAGTGTGGTGTGGGCTTGTCCGGGGGCTGGCTAGGTGAGATCGCACGATGCCTCCCGCTCTGGGTCTCTCACGGTCACTCTCAGCAGCTTCTCCGTCACTTTGTATACACCTGCCCTCCGTTCGGCCGTGTGCTGGGCTGTGCGTGCTGCACCCTTGCTGAGCCCTGGGCTAACCCCGGCGTTCCGGGGGGGTTCCCCTCGCTGCTGGGAACCTTACCCCGCCTCCAGCTCTCTCCAGGGTGAAGCCTGCCCGTGGCCACCCGCCGGCAGGCAGGGGGGGTGGGGACGCTGGAAGCCTAGACCCTGCCTGCCTGGCCCTGGGCTCCTCCTCCCACCCCCAGGTGCAGCCTCAGGCCCCTTAGTGTCCTGAACCTGGCTGGGCGGGAGATTTGGGGCCCACTTCAGGACACCCTCCTGCCCCGCTCTCCTGGGCCAGAGCCCTGGCTTCAGGGGTTCCGGGGAGTTGTCGAAAACGGCTTGTCTAAGCCATCGCTCTCCTCCCAAGCCTCGGCCCCTACCTGAGCCTGCCCTGGGCTTGTCCTGAAGGGCTGCCCCCGAGAGCCCCTCCACCCTCCTGCTCGTCCCTCCCTACAGCCCGTGTCTGAGCATATGGCTGGGCATGCTGGGCATGCTGTGGCTCCTGTACACAGCTGCCTCTGACGGGGCTCGGTGGGCTGTCTGGAAGCACATACCTGGCCATGGCCCTGTCCCCACCCTCAGTGAATCTTCCCCATGTCACACCTACCTCGCCCTGCAGGCCTGACCCTGGCACACGCCGAGCCAGGGTTGGGTGTTGAGAAGAGACAGAAGGTGTGAGGTGGCCACCGGGTTGGTTTCCTGCAGCTGCTATAGCCATGGACACCCACCAGGGGGCTTAAAAAAAAAAAACCCAACCAAACCCACCACCATCAAGTTGATTCCAACTCACGGTGACTCCCATTGGGTTTCCGAGGTGGTAAATCTTCACGAAAGTAGATTGTCGGTCTTTCTTCCTCAAAGTGGCTGGTAGGTTTGAACTGCCCACCTTCTGGTTAGCAGTCAAATGCTTTAGGCACTGCACTGACAGTGAGAATTCATTTTCTGAGCCGACGGGCAAACCCACGTGGGGTGGGGCCGACTTCCCTCCAGAGGCTTGGGGGAGGGTCCTTCCAGGTCTCTCCCAGCTGCTGGTGTCTCCAGGTGCCCTAGGCTCATGACTGCATCACTCTAGTCTCTGTCCAGTCGTGTGGCCGCCTTCTGTGTATCCCAGGGCCATCCACAGGATCCCAGGTGACCTCACCTCCAGACCCTTCACTTAGTCACATCTGCAAGGAGCCATCTCCCAACAAGGTGCTAGACACAGGTTCCGAAGTCAGGATGCAGCCGTATCTTCATACCTTTTGGGGCCACCTATAGCCCACTGGGTTCTCAAAGAGAGCCCCCTGCCCTGGCCAGCTGACCAGGTGGAACGCATCTTTGACTCTCCCCCTCCAACCCTCCAGAAGCCCCCTGCACCTGGAGGGGCCAGTGCTCCCCAGTGGCCCAGATGGGCCCTTCGTGTTTTGTTTGTTAAATGAGGCTTTTTCTAAAGAGCAGACTTGTGGATTTGGAGATGTGCGTGTGGTCGGTGCAGGTACCCGGACGGGCAGGGTGAGGGGCTCAGACGGCCAGCCAGTTCAATGGGGGGATCCTGACACACCTTCCAGCCTTCAGTTTGTCCCTGAGCGGGGCAGGACCCGCACTCTGCACACTTGTTAGACTTTGTGGGCCGTGTGGTCGATGCAGGTACCCTGACGGGCAGGGTGAGGGGCTCAGACGGCCAGGCAGTTCAACGGGGGGATCCTGACGCACCTTCCAACCTTCAGTTTGTCCCTGAGCAGGGCAGGACCCGCACTCTGCACACTCGTTAGGCTTTGGGGGCCGTGTGGTCTGCCACATGCACCCAGCCCTACCCTCCTAGCCCCCGCAGCCCTAGATAACATGCCCACAGAGAGCATGACACTGTGCTCCCACGGAATGCTACTCAGGAATCCGAGATGGGAATCTGTGCCGGCAGACCGCGTCTTACTGCCTATGCTTTGTCGCACTTCACAGACACTGCACTTGTTACACATCGGAGGCCTGGGACAGCCCTGCGTTGAGCAGGCTACCCACACGTGTTCCAACAGCGTGTGCTCGCTTCGTGTCTCTGTGTCACATTTTGGTCACTCTCACAGTATTTCAAATGTATTTATCATGCCATCGCACACGTCACAAAGTGTAACCCTAACTTTCCTATTCACCGGGCAACTGGGAAATGCCCGTCGCTCACTGTAGTGCAGTGCTCACTATAGTGCAGCGCTCTGGGATGGAACCAGCAACGTCTGCATAAATGACTGTCACAAAACTCACGACAGAAGAAAAAAGGAGACCAGGAAGCACAGAGCTTCTTACCCAAAATCGGGATACTGGCCCTGTGACCACTTCCAGCGAAGTACGGACATGGATTGATGGGAGGGGGCACTGCTGAGGGCAGCCGAGGAGCAGGGGTGGGTGTGGAGAGCCACGTTTTCTTCCATGACATGTTGTGGTGGTTAGGTGCTGTCCAGTCAGACTCGTGGCGATCCTTTACAACAGAAGGAAACACGGCCTGGTCCCCGTGATGTGTCAGTAGC
>NW_006921761.1:4862596-4863863 GCF_000298275.1 Orycteropus afer afer
GTTTCAATGCAGCTTACAGACTGAGAGAGACTAGGAACAAGGAAGAGGCCATCCACTTCTCAAAGAATTGGCCAGGGAAAACCTTACGAATGGCAGAGAAACACTGTCTGATACATTACTGGGCAACTTTATGAATAGCCCTGAAACACTGTCTGATACAGTGCAGGAAGACCAGATCCTTAGGTCAGAAGGCACTCAGAATATGACTGGGAAAGACCTGCATCATCAGAGTAGAACCACCCTTAATGATATGGATAAAGTAAAGCTTTCGGGACCTCCATTTGCTGACGTAGCACAACTCAAATTGAGGAGAAACAGCTGCAAATTGGAACATGGACTGTATGAAGTATGAATCTAGGAAAATTGGAAGTTGTCAAAAATGAAATGGAATGTATAAAGATTGATATTCTAGGCATTAGTGAGCTGAAATGGACTGATTTTGGCCATTTTGAATCAGACAACCATAATATCTACTATGTTGGGTGTAGTGTATTAAATTATGTAGTGTGGCTTTTCTAGCCATAAGTCTTTGTCAACTCCATGGTGCAATTGGCTGTGAGCAACTGAGTAGCTCCTGATTGTTAAAGTTTTCCACCTGAGGTATTTCTGTTGGGAGCAGCACAAAGCAATTTTCTGGGAAGTTCACTGTCTCTCAGGTGTATAGAATTCTGATGTTGGGACTGGTTAGTGGCCACTCTGCCAGGCTCAAAAGGAGCCCTCCTAGAGGCAGAAGAAGTCTCTCTGACTGCTGACTGAGAAAGATATGCTGCTGAGAGAAACGTGCACCTGAGAGACATGAGAGACACTCACTACTGAGACAGCAATGTGCTACTGAGACTACCTGCTACTGAGTGAGATGGCTAGCTGCAGGAGACTGAGTGCATTTCTGAACTTGCATTGTAACCTGGTGCTTCCCTAATAAACCCCATAATCTGTGAGTTCTGTGTGGTCAGTGCAGCTAATTATTGAACCCAGCAGAGAAGTGGTGGGTGCTGCAGGAGGAACGGTTGGTGTCAGGGTTTTTGAAAGGGCTGGAGAGAGGCAGCATGTGTGGCCTCACAGGGATAGGCCTTGAGCTACTGATGGTGATTCTGTTTTCCTCTCATGGGGTTAGAGGAGGTCAGAAGGTGCAGCCTCCCTGCCCCTTTAGCACTGGGAATGACAATGAGAAGAGGAATGGTGTGGCATTCATCATCACAAAGGATGTTTCAAGATCTGTCCTGAAGTACAATGCTGTCAGTGATAGGATACTATCCATATGCCTACA
>NW_006921761.1:4865198-4865766 GCF_000298275.1 Orycteropus afer afer
TTTCTAGAACTGTGCATACAGCTGGTTTCCAAGGGCACAGGGGACTGTAGTACTGTGTGCAGTGTGACCTGCACGACTCTGGGACTCCTGCTTCAGGGAGAAGAGAGCCCTGGGCTGGTGTTGGTCACATGGTCTCAGGGGTGGGCAGACCCGACAGGCAGTGCCCCAAGAAGTGTGTCCCCACGGCTGCCCTCCCTGGGCCCATGTGCTCAGACCCAGCCTCGCCCAATGACCTCTTGCCATGAACGGCCTCCTGCGGCCGGGCGTGGAACCTGTCTTCTCTGGGGGCGCTCAGTCTGGCCTCTGCTCCACAGAAGCTATCTGCAAGGCAGCCTCCTGGCCAGCGGGGCCTTGCTGGGTGCGGACGAGCTGGCGCGGTACTTCCCGGACCGGAGCGTGGCCATATTTGTGGCCACCTGGAACATGCAAGGCCAGAAGGTACGTGGTGCCGCCCACTTGTGTGAAGCAAGGTGCCCCCAAAGGCCCCGCCCCACGCCTCCATCTGCCACCGCCTGCCCAGCCCCTCCTCTCCGCGACCTGAGACACCCATTTGCAGGCCGAGTTTCTG
>NW_006921761.1:4867211-4869243 GCF_000298275.1 Orycteropus afer afer
GGCCACTTGAGCCCATTTCACAGATGCAGTGCTGAGATGGTGAGGGGCCCACCCAGAGCCCTTGGCCAGGAGACCTCCAGCCGCCAAGCCAGGCCCCCTGGGGGATGCTTGTGCTGCCAGCATCTGCCTCTGCACAGGCAGACGGCTAGTCTGTTCTTCCCTCAGCGTAGGGCAGTCAGGCTAAGGGGCCGGCATGGGCACTCAGGGCCCGATCACAGCTCAGGGGCCTCGGCGAGCAGTAGGCATCTTGGGGGCAGCCCTGCTCCCATCCACAGCACCTTCTGTCTCCCCTGGCAGCCCCCGACCCTGCACAATTTTTCTATTTATATTCTAGAACTGGGCTGGGGACAGTCTGTGGTGCAAAGATGAAAGAAAACTAAGGCACACCTTGGGGCACCCGGGAACGCACACGTGGACTGGCTGTCAGGTCATCAGCCACAGAGCAAGTCCATCTTCTTGGGGAGGTCGTAGTATCTGACCCTGAGGGAAGACGTCCTTGTTCTTCACTTGCAAAGGTGTCAGGAGTGTGCAGCCGCATTGCAAAGGTTCACTAGAAACGGATACATGCACACGGATGACAGATGCCATGTTTGTCTATGTCTGTGTTACACGTATCCACACGGAAGGAGAAAGGTGGAGTGTAACATCTGAGTACTGGCTGAAGCAATGTGGTCATGACCCTCCCCGCTTCCTGGGTGTTGGGCACATCTCACCCTGAGTGAGCCCTTGTAACAAGCACCCGGAAGAGGGGCCATTGGAGCTGCCACATGGTCCCGGTGGCTTCTGTGCCCTTTGTATTGTGGAAGGACACATGACGCGTTCGTCAGTTCACCAGCTTCACACCCACAGCACAGGGACTCTGATGACAGCCTTCAGGTTGTGTGACTGTTCTCACACTCCTTCTCCAAATTGTCCCACTACCACAAACAGAACCTCAGTGACCCCTAAACACAACTCCCCGTCCCCCACGCTGGGTCCTGTTTGAGACTGGGAGCAAGCCAGGGCCGCAGACAGAGCCCCCGTTGACGCCACGCAGCGAGGCCAGAGGTCTGGCAGTGGACCTGCCGTGGACCACGTCGGGTGCTGCTCAGGCCTTGGTGGGGGAGATGCAAGCATCTCAGAGCCACTGACAGCCCGCCAGAGCATGACACGTGGCCTGGCCCAGACATGGCCAGGACTCTCAGCCCATTTTTTTTTCTTTTAGTGATATGGGTGAAAGTTGACAGAGCAAATTCGTTCTCCATACAGCAGTCCATGCACGTTTTGTTTCCTGACATTGACTGCAGTCCCCACAGTGTAACAGCTCTCTCCCCACTTCCTCCCTGTGGCTACCTCTTCCCTGTGTCCTTTCCTGTGCGTTCCTGCCCTCTGAGCTGTCTCCCTGTGCAGACACTGCCCCTCTGTCCTGCTGTGGTTGATTGTTTTAAGGAGTGCACCCACCCAGTGTAAATGTTCACCTTGTAGGCCTGTCTATTGCTTGACTGGA
Organism: Orycteropus afer afer; assembly: GCF_000298275.1. Lineage (NCBI taxonomy): Eukaryota > Metazoa > Chordata > Mammalia > Tubulidentata > Orycteropodidae > Orycteropus > Orycteropus afer. The sequence continues at coordinate 4,868,698 of NW_006921761.1, forward strand.
AGCCATTGGGAAGGAGTTCGATTCCAAGCATTAAGGGTGACTCAGGGCCATAGTCTCAGGGGCTTCACCAGTCTCTATCAGACCAGTAAGTCTGGTCTTTTTTTCTGATTTTCAGTTTTATTTCACATTCTTCTCCCATACTATCCAGGATGTCTTACGCTGATCCCTTTCCCAGTGGTTGGCAGTGGTAGCCAGGGACCATCTAGTTCTTCTGGTCTCAGGGGCATGTAGTCAATCATGTTTTAAAATCTGCCTGTTGAGCCCCGCCCTGTGTGTGTGGTTGCAGCCGGAGACGGGAAGGTGGCCGAGCGGCTTCTAGACTACGCAAGGACGGTGCAGACCCTTGCCCTGCCCAAGAGCGTGCCTGACACCAACCCCTACCGGTCGAGCCCAGGTGAGCAGAGCAGCCCCTCTGGGGGCACTGTGTACTGCCGGAGGAGCACGCTCCCGGAGGGCTGGCAGTCTCCTTGCTGCTGGGCAGTTTAGTACAAGAGTTTCAGAGCCTCGAAGAACCAAGGTCACTGGCCACTGGAAGTCAAGTCAGTC
>NW_006921761.1:4869975-4875403 GCF_000298275.1 Orycteropus afer afer
GCTCGGGGGTCTGAGCCGCCTCGCGCGGCTGCAGGTACGGTCTTCAAGGGATTCCGGGAGCCGGACATCCACTTCCTCCCCTCGTACAAGTTCGACATCGGCAAGGACACCTATGACAGCACCTCCAAGCAAAGGACGCCCTCCTACACGGTGAGGGCCACCCCGCCGCCGGGCGAGAGCCTCCTCCTATGGCGAGACACCCCGCGGCGGTGAGAGCCCCCCAGCGCGACCAGAGCTCGACCGCGCCCCGCGGCCCCGCCCGGCTCCGGGTCGCGTCGCCCCTCCTCCCGCACTCCGCTTGGCCGGGCTGCACTCAGGTGACCGCTGTGGTGCAGACCCCAGGTGTCCCCTGAGGCCGGCCAGGTGCAGACTGCTTCGGAGCAGGGTCCCCTCGGCCAGAGCCCGGGCTGACAGGGCAGGCACAGGCTGTCCCGCGACCACAGCTCGGGCGGCGCCCTGGCACTGGGCCTCCGGTTGAGTCCGGGCTTGCGGTGCGCATGGTAACAGCCCCAGAGTGCAGGTCCCAGCGCCGGCCCTCGGCTTGACGGTGATGTGGGGCCTGGGCCCCGCCCACCTCTGAGCCTTCGTTGGCTCTTGATGTGGCCTTCTTCAAGGGTGCTGACGGTCTGACCCCTAGGGACCCTCAGAAGCCGGGCACAGGGCACACGCCCCGAGGCTCACACAGCTTCTTGAGCGAACCTGCACGTGGGGCTCCAGCACCCTCCCCAGCAGGCACCTGGGGGAGGAAAGGGGCCCCGTGGTGCCCTGTGGCCTCTCCTAGTTCTCTGCCCGACCCGAGGCCCCAGGCCCAGAACTGGTCACCTCCTGCACAGCCTCCATCGGGTGGAGACAGTACTGCCTGCAGGGTCTTCAGAGCTGGAGAAGGGGCCCACCCTTTCCTGAGGGGCTCAGTAAACCAGCCATGGTGGCAGCACTGAGACCACCCAGAGGACCGGGAGCGCGGCTCCTGGGGGGTGCTCCAGCGGGGTCCGGCCCGGGTCTGTCTGGGGAGAGGCAGGCACATGGCTGAGTAATTGGCCCGTGTACCCGGTCTCCTGCAGGACCGGGTCATGTACCGGAGCCGGCACCAGGATGACATCTATCCAGTCAGGTACTCGTCCTGCCCCAGCATCAGGACGTCCGACCACCGCCCAGTGTATGGCCTGTTCCGTGTCAGAGTGAGGCCCGGGAGAGACAAGTTAGTGTCTGGTGCTACCGGCTGGTGGGGCCCTGGTGGGGTAGGTGGCACAGTGGGGGCATGTGCAGTCCAGATGTGTGCAGCTGTGTTGAGTGGTTCGGGTGGGAAGACCTGGGGTGCCAGAGAGCCGTGCCTGGGGCCTTCGGTGACGTGGGGCCTCCTGGCAAGGGAGGGGGGGGCAGGTCCCTGGGTTCTCAGGGTGCGTGCTCTGAGGTGGCGTGGAGGGTCCGGCGGGAGCAGATGCCACTCAAAGTGTGTGCCCTGCCTCTTTTCCGCTCTGAGGCGGCCACTGGCCTGCGGTGCCTGGGCCAGAGGGCGTCATGGAGAAGCGGGCCGTGAGCCCACAGGCGGACGGGGTGGGACAGTGTTGAGAGATGAGGGCCTCTGGGCAGTTCCCAGGAACGGGGCAGGTGCACACACACACGCACGAGAGGCCACAGCAGACAGGTGCCTGAGCCAGCGCTGGCTGCTGTGGCGCGGGGTGTCCCAACGGCCCTCCCCCCACAGCATCCCGCTGGCTGCCGGCAAGTTTGACCGGGAACTGTACCTCACGGGAATCAAAAGGCGGGTTTCCAAGGAAATTCAGAGACAGCAGGCACTGAAGAGCCAAAACTCCAGCACCATCTGTACGGTTTCCTGAGCGAGGCACGGTGCCGACCCAGGTAACTGGAGGAAACGGAGTGTGCTCGGCAGCAGTGCTACGGTGGCAGTGAAGGTCGCTGTCCCAGCAAGGAGGCTCTCTCCAAGAATGGGTCCCGCTTCAGTAACGACGTGCTCTTAACACGGCGTCCCCACTGACACATGCCCCACCTCCCTTCTCAAGCAGACTGAGCTTGTGACCAACATAGCAGCATCCCACAGAGCACTCTGGGTCCAGCTGGGTCGGCTCAACCGTGGGCCACTGACCCCCTCCGACCCCTCCGTGTTCCTGTTCGTCTTCACGCTGGGCGCCCGTCTTCCCTGTGCAGTCTGCGGCAGCCCCTCAGCACCACCAGACAGACACCAGGGCCACCCCTGGGACCCGTGGGGCTGCAGGGTCCAGCCGCTCGCTGAGGCCCGAGTTCCCTGGGCTTCAGAACCCACCCGAGCTGAGTGGGTGTCACAGGCTGAAGATCCACTCCCCAGGATGGCCCACGCCACCCCAGGCAGCAAGCCCCTCCCCAACCTCTGCCGCACCTGCCCAGCCTGGTGGGAAGGCACTGCGGCCCTGGCCGCTCGGACCACACGGAGCGACGTTAACATCACCCGCCCATTTCCTTGCCTAAGAAACCGGGGAGCTTAGAATCCACCCCTTGGTAACGTGGCTGCGTTTGGGAAGTCTCTCGTGGGGGCGTGTAGGACCGAGCACTTTCATCCCACCCCTTGGAAACAACATCAGCTTTGAGGGGTGAAGACCTAGGGGCGTTCAAGCTAGTCGTCCAAATTATTTATTTTTCCATATTTATATTTTTAAATAAATGCAGATATTAAACCTTGACTCTTTCTGACCCTGGAAAGGAGTCTGTGTGTACAAGCAGCCTAAGGACGTCAGCCTTACTCAGTCCTGCCTCAGGCCTCAGTCCAGCCTTACGTCCTTACAGCATACTGTGCAAAGCTCTCAAGTGCAGTCTGGCCTTCACTGCCAGCTGCCGACCAGCCTCGTCCAACTGGCTTCTGTGGCTGTACCGTCAGGTGTGCTGGGCTGGCTGACCAGAGGCCAAGGCGCACTGGCAAAGGGCTCCTTCGAGGGAGAATTCAGTAGAGCCCGGTGAGATCACAGAAGTCCAGTCCAGTACATAAAACCTCCAGCCGTCAGTTTCCAAAATACGGAGCCCGAGCTCGGCAGTTCTCAGCCCACCCGAGGAGACAGCCCACCCCCAGTCTCCTCTCATGAAACCCTCGGCTGTCCCGGCTCAGTTCTGCTTCCCTGGGTGCCAACCCCTCTGAATGAATTGGTGGGAAACCTGTTACACAGATCTTGGTGGAGATGGGGCGTGAGCTGTCACTCTGTGGTCCGTAGAGGAAGCGAGGTACAAAGTGCGACTGGGGTCACCACATGCTGCAAACTGAGTCCTGGGTCGGGGCCGACGCAGTCCCACAGGCTGTCAGGTTTCAGATGGAAGGGACGTCACTTGCAAAGTCGAAGGAACGCGCCTATCAGGTTGGCCTGTGGCCACAGAAAATGAGCTCGAGGGTCGTGCCGGGGCTGGGCGGCTGCCACAGACACCTTTGCCCGCCATCTGTCACAGGGAAGGGGTGTTTATCTGCTGCGGTCTAGCATCGCCAGCTGGAGGTTGGGTCAAGCACAGGTGTCGGGGCCAGCTGGGCGGGCCAATGGGAGGTGACCCCAAGCACGCCTGGCAAACCCAACAGCCTTGAGGCCTGAGGCTGGCCGAGCGTCCTTTGCTGAGCACAGTGAAGGACGAGGCCTCCTGGGCCTGTAACCATGGAGGCCAGGCAGGGAACAGGGACCAGCAGGGCCTGGGGGAGCAACTGGTGCAGTAGACACCCCAGTTCAGGTCAGCAGACCTGGGGTGACTGCTAGACTGAGCAGTGTGGCAGTCAGTGGGGACTTTGAAAAGGGAGTTTTGGGTAGAAGGTGGGGTGAAACACACACAGCGGAGGGTTCCAGAGCAAACTGACAAGTACAGACCATGCCCGAGGGGCCGTGGCAGGAAGGGAAGGGTGAGGACTGTAGGGCTTGGAGATGCTGGGGCAGCACACGGTCAGGCTGCGAGGTGTGCAGAGCAGGGCCCACACTCGCAGGGACAGGCAGAGACACAGGTTCTGGGGAACGATTTCACGTAAAACCAACTGTTGCTGAGAACGGTTGTGGCGGATAGGGGTCTTTACAGATTCTTCCCCTCCCCCAGTAAAAACCATTATCGGGGCCAGCACCATCTCGTCTAGCCAGCAGCAGCTTCCAGGATGTCACGACAGCTGCCAGGGCGTTAGGAAACTTGACGCCGTCTCTGAAGTGGAGCCTTGGCACCCAGGAGCAAGGGCCCTTCCCCCATGCACCCCCCCCCCCCGGGAAGCCAAGCCAGGCGTGCTCCCCAGTCTGAGGGAGCAACCTCTGGCCACGGTGGTCACAGCAGGAAAGGGGTGCACGGCCCCATCGCTGCCTCCCTGCCCAGGCCGTGAGGACAGGTCACTGGGACTGTGGGGAGTAAGCTCACAGCCGCTTCTGCTGTGTGTGTTGGGGGAGGTTTAAGGGGCCACAGCCAAGTCAAAAGCAACAGCATGTTTATTCTTGAGACACCGCTGCTGTCCCCTTGGCCAACCCTGCTTCTCGGCTCCCCAGAACAGGCCCTCAGCTCCCAGCCCTGGCTCTCGGACACGGGTTCGAGAAACATCAACCTCTGCCACCTCAGCAGACAGACACGTGTGCCTTGCTCCCCGCGTATTTGGTGCTGCCGACACGACACCACACACACCGATCTGTGGATCCTGAAAGCATCTCCACCTGTAAACACTTACGGGCTCGGCTGCCACCGCCCACCGTCACTTTAACCGTTCACCAACCCTACAGAGCCCCTGGAATCTGAACACAGCTCACCAGCAGAGGCCAGGAGCAACGCTGGGTCACGTGGCTCTCAGGACCAAGGCCTCGCTAGCTGAGCCACTGCTGTCCCAGGACAGCTCCAGTACAGCAAAGCCACCTCACTGGAGGCTGACAGAACCAGTCACCGCTCCCCATCAGTGACAGGAGACGTGTCCTTCAGGGTCAGCTGTCCTCCACAAAGCCGCCTCGCAGCTCCTTCCTGGTCCAGTATCAGTGAGGAGTCCTGGGAAACCCAGTCACAGGGCTGTACTAGGCCAAGCAGGCAGGCGGCCCCCAAAAGCCAGTCACGGCCGTGCTCGGCCAGGCAGGCAGGCAGCCCCCCGAAGCCAGAAGGTTCCTGCAAAGAGCCCACTTCCACAGCGAGTCGGCACTCACCCACTGCATGGCACCGCCTGCCACTGAGGCGGACCGAGGCCACAGTGCTGGCTTGGCTTTGTGACAGGAGGTGGCTTTAAACCTTTCAGCTCTACCTTTGTCTGGCTCGGAGAGCCAGGTTACTCCTCAGGTTAGCACACACAGTGCTGAAGGAGTGAGAGCCGGGCAGTGATGGGCAGTGGGGCGCAAGCTCCAGTCGATGGGCGACTGGGAAGGGGTGCTGGTTTTTGAAAGCCGGGCAGGAGGGAGGAGGCTTCGTTCTTCGAGAGCTGGGCAGTGGGCAGTGGGGAGCAGGCGCTGGTCTTTGGGAA
>NW_006921761.1:4875503-4887895 GCF_000298275.1 Orycteropus afer afer
TGGGTGATGGGCAACGGGGAGGGGTGCTGGTTCTTGAAAGCCGGGCAGGAGGGAGAAGGCTCCGTTCTTCGAGAGCTGGGCAGTGGGCAGCGGGGAGCAGGTGCTGGTCTTTGGGAACTGGGTGATGGGCGACGGGGAGGGGTGCTGTTTTGGGAGCAGAGTCTGCAGTTGGCGCCATCTGTGAGCTCAGACCACATCTGCCCTCAGTCAAGCCCTCAAGAAAGGCAGTGACGCCCCGCGGCTACCCGCAAGCCCGTCTTGGGCCACTACCGGAAGAGCCGGTAGGTCCTTGGCAGGCGCCCGTCGCGGCTGGACAGGGCTGCCTGGATGTGCTCGTATGTCGGCAGGTCACTGAGGTCACCCAGCGCAGCCACGGCAGGCTTCCCGCGGAGCATCTTAGAAGCCACTCTCCTGATGTCCTCTGCCGTCACATGACCTGGTGGAGCAGAGACTGGTCAGGGAAGATGCCCTCCGCAGGCACTGCTACCTCCCACCACAGGAAGCCTGGTGGAGAACGTGAGTTTCTGGCAGTGACTGCCCACATGGGAGCTGCCCCCAGCACACAGCGGCCCGACTCACAGATGAGGCTGCACAACTCATGGGGCAGCTTCCTAGACCGGGTCGCCAGCACCTGCCTCCCGACGTCCTCAAAGATCACGGGCCGGGCCTCCAGGTTCATCATAAGCATGGACATGAGCTGGGTCTTGGCTCGTTCCAGCTCCACCTGAGGGTCGGTTGTTCAAAGCCAAGGTCAGAGCTTTCCCCACGACCGATGCTGGATGCATCACCAAGGCCAGCTGCAGACGTGTTCAGCTGGTGGTGACAATGCAGCATCCTAGGAGAGCCCCTCCGTTTACCCAATGCTGAAAGGGACGTGTCTGGGTTCTGTAGTGCTCCTACAGCAGGCGTGCCATGAGCAGGTAGAATTGATTCTCTGAGTTTAGGAGGCTAGACGTCTGAACTCAGAATACCGGCTCGAGGGGCTGGGGGAAGGCCTCTCTGTCTTGGGCCTCCTATTCCAGGCCCACTGGAGTTAGAGGCCATCTCCTAACTTACGTAGCTGCTAAGGCTGACGAACCAAGGTCAGCAGGTAAAATGGAATAGTCCCAAGATCAACAAGCAACACGGCAGGCCAGTGACTCAAGTCCAGGAACTAGAGATGAAGACTCCAAACGCAGGACCCAAAATGGCCTCTAAAGCTAGAGTCCTTTCTTGAATCCTCTTTATACACTACAAACAGGCTACACCCCAAAGGTAACACCCTTTCAGCTGATCCGGTGCTCACCACAGACTCTATCATGGAAATAATTACAATCCCATCAGGGGCTTAACTACCTCCAGCTGCCCAGCCTCTCAGATCCACAGCCCAGCCCAGCTGACACACAATCTAACTCCCACAGGAAGCAAGCTGGCTAGCTGGCCAGCACTCCTGTCTTTGTACCCCCAGGCCTTCACCAGATGTGATAGACAAAGTCCTACTGTTTGAAACGGGACACACCGAACTCCTCAGCTGCAAAATCACCAGGAAGCTAATCCCATTCAGCCCCTGGGGCTCCCCCCCAACCCCAGGAGCAACACCGCACAAGCCTCTGACCAGACTGCCAATGAAAACCTCAGGGTCCCAGAGAACTCTCTCTCGAAGCTCACTCCAGTGGGGTTCAGAGAGGAGCGGGTGAGAAACAGTACCAGCGGGCCTGGGGTGGCCAATGCTTGCCTGTCAAGCGGGCCTGACATGCTGCTACTCAGACACCAACCAGCTCCTGCCTTAAGACAGCTGTTACCTTGTGCAACTTCACACAAAAAGCATTCAAAATTCCTATGCCGAGATGACAGCAGAGACTGCAGCAGCAGAACCGAGAGGCCAGCACAAGACAGAGCAGCAGGCTTGCCAGCCCACAGAGCAAGAAAGCTGAGTGCCTTTGGGCAGGAGGCTTGCTGCCTGAGTGGGGTGCACGTAGGTATACCTATCGGCAGAGTCAGAAAAGCTTTCTGACCCTTGCCCAAGCAGGGCAGAGGCCAGGCCGAGAGGCCAAGGGCCAGAGAGAAATGTACTTTTGGGCATGCCAAGGAGAGACAGTCCTGACTTAAGAACTGTATCCTAAGCATTCTTGAACCTGAATTATAGCCTGTTACTTCTCTAATATACCACGTAATTGTAAGAGTTGTCTGTCAGTTCTGCATGATCACTGCAATGAATTACTGAACCCAGCAGAGAAATAGTGAGTGCTGTGGGTGGGATGGGTGGTGCCGGAGTTGGTAAAAGGGCTGGAGGGTGGCAGCATGTCTGGCTTCTCCTCATAGGAATCAGCCTTGGGTGGCTGATGGTGAGTCCGTCTTCCCGTGTGAAGTCAGAGGAGGATGCGGCTGCCCCCGTACAGTTTTAGGAACATGCAGTGGGTGTAACTCATCTATCTGCCTGGCCTAGGGAGGCACCAAACACTAAGAAATGAGTAAACACAGGCACCTAGGCCCAGACAGATGGCGAAGCCGGGACTACACTCACTGCTGCTGCAGTCCAGCCACAAACCATGACGAACAGTGGCTGGCACTCACAGGAGATGCTGCTGGGATCCACCACCAGGCCTTGCAGGCGGCGGCTTCGTCATTCAGCAAAGACGAGTGCGGGAGGAGAGCAGACAGACGGGCCCAGGAGGAGAGCAGACAGACATGCCCAGAGCAGCGCCAGGAGGGACGGGTCAGCCATGTGCTGTGCTGCTGCGGCACATTGTCCTGGCTGCCACCTGGGGCTGCAGCAGAGGCTGGGCCAGCGTGTACCCCCCCGCGTTGCAGCAGCACCCACTAAGCACCCTCCACCTATCGGCGACACAGAAGCATGCAGAGTAGCCCGTATTACTCACCGCATCCACAGTGCCACCCATCAAAATAAACTCTTTGGTGATGATCTCCACCATTTCGCGAACCTGCCAGAAAGTGTGTGCGGGTAAGGCACACGGTCTGAGACCGAGCCTGGCGTCTCAGCCCAGGAACTGAGGCGCGGGGTGGCTTTCTGAACAAGCCGAGAGCAGCCCCTGCTCTGGGGGCATGAGCTGCAGCAGAGCCATGGTCGTGCCGAGGCCCACAGCTGAGTCGGGTGGGGGGCCGCTCACCTGCCGAGGGTCCGCACTGGCATGGATGCACAGAAGGCCTGTGTCCTCGTAGCTGTGGTGATAGGACGTGGCGTTGTACATCCAGTGGTGCCTGGAGGGAAGACAGGGCACTGAGGTGGTCACTCATGGGGCTTGGAGTCACACAGCCCGGCCCGAGAGGCCGCTCCCCACCTGTTGAGCACGTTAAGGTAGAGCCTGGTGAACATGCCCTTGCCGGGCCCGCCGGCAGAGAAGGAGCCGCCGCCACCCATCATCATGTTCAGCACCGCGAAGGGGATGAAGTCGTCCTCCTGCAGGAGGCGAGGGGCAACCTTAGCAGGAGCCCAGCCCTGCCCGACACCATGGCAGGCTGCCATCGCACCCAACACCCAGTGCTCACCAGAAAGGAGCAGCTCTCCAGGCCCACCATGACATGCGTGAGCTCCGGGATTGGGGTGGGGCCCAGGCTGGCGTTGGACATGTCTCGTTCCAGCTGTGGGGAATAAGAAATGCGTGTGGCCCAAGTGAGCGAGATAGGCTGTGAGCTCCACAACCAGCACGGCTCACGGTCAGACAGGAACCCTCTGCAGATGGCAGTAGTGGCCTGAGGTGGGGTCATCCTAATACCCCACTGACACACAGCCCACCCCTGCAGCCCGGGACATGCAGCCTGTCTCCATGGTCCTGCAGACAGGGACACGCAGCCTATCCCCATGGCCCTGTGGACACGGATGCAAAGCCCCTCTACGGCCCTGTGGACAGGGATACCCAACCCACCCCCTTGGCCCCACAGACACGGACACAAAGCACCCATGGCCCTGTGGCCAAGGACCCACAGCCCACTCCTGCAGCCCTGCAGACATGGACACACAACCCACCCCCACAGCCCTATGGGCATGGACACACAGCCTGCACTGCGGCCCTGCAGACATGGACATGACCTGTGCTGAGCGCAAATGTTAAGAAGTGCCCACATAAAGCGAGCAGTGCACCAGGAACGTTTAAGGCCTTAGAATAAACGCAGAAATGCACCCGAGACAGAAAGTAGCAGAGGCCGTGCCTGGGCCCAAGGCTCCCCACCACACGTTACCTTGACGATGCCCCCAGTGTACTGTGCCACCGATCTGTCGACATCCACGGCCCCCTGGTGCCCCCAGGCTGGCTGGGCGCCCAGGAGGTGCTTCCGGGCACAGCCCACCAGGTGGTCGTGTTCGACGCCCACCCCAGCCAGCACCATGCGGTCAGGTGTGTAGTAATTCCGCAGGTAGGAGTGCAGGACCTCCCTGTCGATCCTCGCTATGTTTTCTGGAGGGCAGAAGCGGTGCAGGCCCACTGTGTTTTCCCGGTAAGCAGCCTAAGGGGGGTTCAAGATAAACACGAGTGACTGCAAAAAACACGACCCTGTGTCCTCAGTGACAGTCAGGCCTCTGAGACAGATCCTACTCAGCCTGTCCTCTCCTTACAGCTCAGCAGGTGTAGAGTCACGTGTCAGTGGAAACTCTTAAGAACCCACCTCTCCAGAACTAACTTGTTGGACACTAACAACAACCTCCCCAGGATGAAAATTCACAAAAAAAGGATAAAACAAAAGGTTACTCTACAGTAAGAAATAAAGACACCACAAACCCAAAACCAAACCCACTGCCGTTGAGTCATCTGTGACTCACAGCAACCCATGGTGAGTTTCCAAGGCTGTAAATCTTTACAGAAGTAAAGTGCCCCATCTTGCTCCTATACAGTAGCTGGTGGGTTTAAACCACTGACCTTCTGGTTAGCAGCCAAATACCTTATCCTTTACGCTACCAGGGAAAACAGCCTCTTAACTTCCAAGCTTATATAAGCAGCAAGCTTGGGATTCAGAATAGCCCGTGAGCACCTGTAAGCTACGAGAACGCCACTGGGGGCAAACAGCCCGTCCAGTTACTGCCCACAGCTGGGGGCCCACGTGTCTCTCACTTCGTGAATCATCTCGGTGAGCAGCGGCTCTGGGTCCGGCCTCATGTTGAGGTCCTCCAGCTCAAACTGCACGGCCATCCGCGTCATCTCCATCTCGTCATCTGCAAAGAAAGCCGAGGGCACAGCTCAGTCCGCACCCCAGAGTCAAGGGGCGTGTGGACCCTGGTGCCAGGCAAGGCTCAGTGTGCTGCACTGCCACCGACTGGTTTCTGGGTCCAAGCACGGCCGGGGCATTGCGGCCCCAGGGACCTGGGGAGTCAGCCCGCTGGCCCAGCTCTGCCGTGCAGTGCTCCAGGCTACTCTGAGCCTCAGCGTCTGCCTCTGAAAGGCACCAGAGGGGCCACACACATCCGTCCCAGTGCTGCTGCGAGGTCACGATAGCGACACTCAGATGCTTAAACGGCGCCACAGATGATGGGGGACACTTCACGCGGCAACACCAAGTCCCATCGGGGCTGATGCCATGCGGCTGCCAAGCACCCGGCCAGTCTCCACGAGCCCAGCGGGGACACTCCCGCCGGGGACCAGATACCCCACCATCGTAGAACAGCTCAAGCCGGGGCGCAGCAGACCAACCTCCCAGGAGCGTCAGAGGCCACAGGGAGGTGCTCTCCACGAAGGGAGGGAGTTCTCACCGTCAGCACTGTTTCCTCACTGGGTCTCCATCGTCAGCAAACCCAGATCTCCACACCGTGGTCCCTGCTCACACATGCAGCACCCCCACCCACCATCCTCACCACCCCCCCGGGCCATGCCTGCACCTGTCAGCCTGGGCTGCAGGACTGCATCCGCCAGCACACCCACCACAGTGTCCAAGCCCCTGGTGTCAGCAGACACAGCGTACATGGTGGTGTCCCTGAAAGGGAAGAGAGCGCCAGCACTGAGCTCAGCTAGAGCAGCCAGGTCCTCCGTCTCGAGTCCTGCTCCAGCCGCGTGCCTGTGGGGGTCTCGTCACTCGGAAGGACCAGCCCTGCCAGCCAGCAGCTGGGACGGTCGGCGCACACAGGTGGACTTGGGAGGAGAGATGCACAGTCCCGAGCTGAGGGTCGTTAATCCTGAGCGAATGACGTGGCGGCGTGCTGGCCCTGGGTGGCGCAGGCAGACACGGCTCTGCAGGAACGAGTTCCCTAGCTGCAGAGCGCTGACCCACAGCACCAGCACCGCGTGATCTGCTCACAGCTGAGCTGTCAGGGAAGGCACGTCTAGTTCTGAGTATGACCCCGGTGCCACCTGCCACAGAGCAGGCCCTGGAGGCAGGGAGTGACCGCCCAGGGTCCTAGTAGGACCTACTATTGTGAAGAAAGCAGCTGTGAGGGCCCCAAGGGGCTCAAGAAAGCAGGGGTGCACACTGGAGCTGAGTGAGCCCAGCACAAAGGTGCTGGGGGGCAGGGGCTAGAGGCGTCTCTTGGGGCCAGAACTAGGGGCCTGAGCAGTGAGACCAGAGTTTGGATTTGACTCACGAGCAGCCGGGAGCCAGGGGCTGTGAACAGACCTTGTCTGCCACGGGAACACGCTGCCCCCACACAGAGACCGACCTCCCTCCCTCAACCTGCCCGCCCGTGCTCCAGCTCATCAGACCCCTTACCGCTCTAGCCCGAGCCCTGCCTTGTCCAGCCCGAGCCACTGCACCTGCTGCTCCCACGGCCTCTTCCTGTCTGCAAGCCCCTCCAGCACCAGCTCCAACCTTGTCTCCTATTACTCCCTTTCCCACTCCACACAGGGTCAAGTGCATGTCCCTGACCCAGACACCCTCGTGTTCATGATCGCCCCAGGGGTGCGACCCTCAGTCCCATCTGCAACCATCTTGGGAGCAGGACCTGCTACCCGTCTCCAGTGCCAGCTGCAGCCACCAACCTGACGGGGAACAGCCCGCCCTCCGACACAAGTGCCACACCCTGGGGATTCTGCCCACCCACTTCTGCTCAGCCCGTCCAGGCCACAGCTCACTGGGAACAGCTGTTACCTTGATGTCTGGCAGTCGCAGATGCCTCCGTGCTTTTCCAAGGTAAGAAGGATCTCATCTTTGCTGCTAAACCGAGCGGTGGACTGGGGAGTCGGAGAGAGGAGAATGCAGTGAGCCTGGAGAACTGCCACCAAGGGTGCAGCCCAAAGTCAGGAGCGAGAACGTTCACTTCACTTTCAACATGCACGAAAACAAACTCTTTAACACAAAAGTCTTTCCTTTGCACTAACTCAGCAGCTCAATCAGTTGTTAAACTCAGATCTGCCTCCAAAAGAAAAGGGGGGGGGGTGAGACAACATGGGACCCTTCTCAAGTACAGCCTCAACAAACTGGCCACTCACCGAAAATGCCAATTTTTCCAAAAAGTGAGCAATTCCACTGGGGTATTTTGCTTCGTATCTTGATCCTGAGTTGATCAGAACTGGAAATGAAAGGTGACAGGTGACATCAACCTGTCAAAACAGCAAGCACCTAGAGAACCCTCCAGGTTGTGGCTCAGGCTTTCTCCGGGCCCTCCTCCCACGGGCTTGCCGCAGCAGTGATAATGGTCTCACTGGCACCTTACGCTGGACACTGGACGACGCGTGCAGTCTACCGCACACCAGTCACGCCACAACACAGCTCTTAAGACTCCATGTTTACATTTCCCGTTAATAAAAATAACAGATACGTTTGGGGCAGAAAGTTCTTACGATTGCAGAAAAAGGGCCAACCCCACCACCAAAAATGAGCATCGTTCACATTTTGGTCATGAAACTTTTCAGATCGTACTACGTGCTTCTGCTCAGAGTGCAACTCCTAACTGATGTGCCAGCTACAACTGCACCCAAAGCAGCACGTGTGGGTTAAAACGAGGGAGACCACCGGACATACCACCAGTACTTACTGCCTACAGTACAGAACTGCCCAAACTTATTTTGGGATGCCACGTGAAGCCCGTTTTCCAGTGTGGTAATTTTGGTTTCAAACTTCTCCTGGTCGTCGACTGTAGCAAAAACAGGCTTGGGTACGCCGGGTAAGGGGGAGGAGAGAGGGATGCTGGGATAGGCGCCACTGCTACTGAACTGCCTGTGTGCGGCGGGTCCAGACCTACAGCAGAGACATCAGCCCAGTTCAAACCAACTTCACTGACCCTGGGATGACTGCCCCTTATCTTTTAAGATCTCCTTTCTACACAGGGAGACAGCTCAGGGGGCAGGAGTGCATGGAGGGATGGACACTGGGAAGAGGTAACAATGGGGAGGAGGTGGGAGGGGAGCTGTTGTGTTGTGGTAAACTGTGGTCAATGTCATGAGACAAAGTATACGTGAACTGCTGTATGGAAAATGAATTTGCTCTGTAAATCTTCACCCAAATCACAATAAAAAAAAAAAAAAAGACCTCCTTTCTAAAGGGTTTGTCTCCTCTTCATCTCCAAACCCAACTCCAGCCCCACCCTCACTTCCCTTCCCACTGGCCTTCTGGTCAATTCCCTGAGGGCTCCAGGTCTGCCTTGCTGCCCACCCCCAACGCTTCACCTCCAAGTTAAATCACTGTCTGCAGTCTAGGGTTCGGGTCTCCCGTTAACTGCCGTCCCTGAACCTTGCTTTCTTTCTCTGAAACACTTACATCCTGCAGTGAATTTCCCTTTTCTCTTTATATGCTGAGCGCTGTTCAAGCTAGCCTATCCCCGCGCCTTGCACAGTGCTGGGCATACAGCAGGTGCTCAACACGCATTTGCTGCCTGAAAGACCGTGCCAGCGCGCAAGCGGAAGGGAAGGAGGAGCGGTGGGGGCAGGCAGCGCTCAGAGATCGGGTACCAGCAGGCAGTGGCACATAGCAAAGCCGCCCAGGGCACAGGCCCTAGTTTCAGACAGAATCCTGGCTCTCCGGGTCCCGTCGGCCGGAGAGGGGAAGGACAGAGGGCACCCAGGAGTCGGGGAGAAAAGGGGCGGATTGGCCTCGTGGCCCGGGCTCGAGGCGCGAGGCAGTGGGGCACCGCCGACACCTCGGGGACCAAGCAGGTGTCGCCAAGTCCAAGCCTGTCCAATCGGCCTCGACTCTGGGCGACGGAAAACCTGAGACAGAGCCTCTGGGAGAACTCGCACTGCCCATCCGACCCCTGGCTCGCCGTCGGCTCACCTCAGCCGCGAGCGACCCCAAGAGCCCGACCCTCGCAGTAACCGCGTTGCTGCCAGCACCATTGCAGCCATCTTGTGTCTCCGCCCACCGCTTCTGGCGTCATTTCCGCTTCCGCCCACGGCGGCCCGCCCCTGCGTCGGCCAGCGCGAATCCGGCGCGCGCTTCCGGTGGTCGGGGCGGAAGCCGCGGCGAGAAGTTCGACGGAGCTTCGCTGGCGGCCGCTCGGCAGGCGACTGGGGCGGGCGAGCCGGGCTGCGGCCCAGGCGGGGCCGAGGCCATGGAGCCGCCGCTGCCGGGCTAGCGAGATCCAGCCCCGCCAGGCCCGCGAGGATGGCGGGCTACGCGCGCCGCCCGGGCATCACCCCGCTGTCCCGAGCCCGCAGCCTCGTCATTCCGGACGGTAAGGGGGGCGAGCGGAAGCCCGGGAGAGGCTGGGCGTGGGTTCGAGCCCCAGCCCGCGCGTCCTTCCGTGCGGTGGGCGCCCTCTTGGCGGCCCGCCGCCCGGGACCGAGCTGCAGGTGAGCCTCGCCTCGCCGAGCGCCTGCGCGGCGCCCAGCGAGTGGCTCTTGTTGTTGTTTTCAGTTCCAGCGTTCTTTGAGCGCCGGTGTTGTCTCCCCCAGCTAGACTGTGAGCGCCCCAGTGGCAGGGACCCGGACTCCCACTTCTTAGGCATTCGGCCGACGTTTATGTGTTATGTGCCCAGTCCGGTGCTAGCTTCCGTGGGAGACACAGGTGAGAGACGAGGGCACTGCCAGCAGGTCCCTGCGTTAGAGCGTTAGTCCGTCAGCCAGCTGGACAATGCGTCCGGTCACCCCTGTGTGCCAGGCGCTGGAGGTGCGGGTGGAGGGCAGCCCCACCTGCCGGGAGCTCACGGCCTAGTCTTGGGGAGGCCAACCCAGGCAGTGCCAGTACAGTGCTGGCACAAAGGTGTGCTCGGCGGGACAAGTGAAGGGGAGCCTTGGGTCCGAGCAGATCCAAGCCACCCATGTTCTACCCAAAACCACGCTGCCCAGCGCGGCACGGAGAGGCCCTGGAGGGCCCTGAAAGGAGCTCTGGTGGCGCAGTGGTTCAAGCGTTTGGTGGCTAACTAAAAGGTTGGTGGTTTGAACCTACCAGTTGCTCTGCCAGGAGGAAGATGAGGCAGCCTGGTTCAGCAGTTCAGACCCGTGAAGGAAAGATAAGGCAGTGATGTTCCTTAAAGCTCACAGCCTTGGAAACCCTCTGGGACAGTTCCACTCTGTCCTCTAGGGGTGCCGTGCGTCGGAATCAACTCAGTGGAGGTCGAGTAGGTTTGGGTTTTGCTTGTGTAAACATTAAACTCACTGTCGACAAGTTGAACCCGACTCATAGAGACCCCTCCTTGGGTTTCTGAGGCGGTATCACTATAGAGGTAGATTGCCCAACCTTGTTTCTGAGGAGTGGCTGGTGGGTTTGAACCGCCAGCTTTCTGGGTAGCAGTCAAGTACCGTAAGAACTATACCACCAGAGCTCCTTCTGTAAAGATGACAGCCTTGGAAACCTTCTGGGACAGTTCCACTCTGCCTAGGGGCACTGTGAGTCTGAATCGACTCAATGGGAACAGGTTTACAGGTAGGTCCGTGAAGGAGCCGTGGTGGTGTAGTGGTTAAGCACCTGGCTGCTGACCAGAAGGTCAGCAGATCAAACCCACCAGCTGTTCTGTGTAGGAAAGACCTAGCTATCTGCTTCCATAAAGACTACAGCCTTGGAAACTTTGGGGGCGATTTCATTCTGCCCTATAGGGTCACTATGAATTAGAATGAACTTGACACAACAGGTTTTTACGGGTAGGTCCCTTGGTGTTGTAAACGCTATGAGCTCAGTTACTCACCTGGAAGTTGATGGTGGGACCTGCCCAGCAGTGCCATGGAAGAGTACAACCACTGAGAACCCTGAAAGGCACAGCTGTCTAACATCTGGGGTTGCTAGAGTTGGAATAGACCCAACAGCAACAGCTTTGAGGCTGTTGGTAGCACATGACTCAGGCTGGAATCACAGGGACCAGGGCCCCCCACTCCAGTGGAAGTCACGGTCCCCCAGACAACAAGGACTGCTGCGATAGAAACTCCCTGTCAGAAAGACCCAGCGAGCAAGGAGCACAGGGTTCCCAGGACCATGGCGATGGTGACGTCTCTTTACAGACTTTGGCTACGGAAAGGGAAAAGGCGCTAAGGACGGTCCATCAGGAGCCCATGAGACGCGCTTTGCAGGTATAGTCGCTCAGTGACCCTTTCTCCCTGCAGCCGCAGAGCAAAGCACCTGCAAGGTGGGGGGGGGCATGTTTGAGAGGGGACAGGAGGTGTACCTGGAGCCAGGAGGAGCAGGGAAGGGCTGCGAGGGCAGGAGAAGCTGAGGCTGGTGGTGCAGACCCTGGGCTGTCAGGTGGGGTGGGGCTCAGGCCCACGGGGTCCAGTCACCCTCCGGTGTGGAGCCGCAGGGGCCGGGGTACACGGGGTTCACTCACCCTCAGGTGTGGAGCTGGAGAGGCTGAGGCCCCTGGGGCTCTGTCACCCCGAGGTGACTAAGCACAGTCCTTGGTATGTGGCGGAATCAGGAAAACCTCCAGGCACCGAGGGGCTGTGGTCAGGTCACGAGAATGTGGAGGTGTTGGAGGAGGGCTGTCTCGGGCAGCTGGCCAGAAAGAATGATGACCAGCAGCGAGTGTCTGACGTGCACAGCTGAGGCACTGAGAATCCCGCCCGCAGGTGGCCCCACACCCACGAGAGCAGTCTGCTCACTCACCGTGGGGGGCGGGGACAGGGCCAAGTCCAGCTTTAAAGACTCTAGGTCTTGGAGCTCTGTGTGGCGCCAAGGGGCCTGAGGAGGGAAGGGTCTGGAATGTGGATGTGGTGCTGGGTCTCGTCCACCCCCGTCAGTGTGCCCCGTTTGTTCCCAGTCTCAGGTGGGCATGTCCTTGTGATGGCCTTGGCTTCCAGCAGAATCAGGGTGCCTGTGCTCATTTCAGGTGATGAGCTAGAAGAACCTGAGGAGGCGAACCCCTTCTCCTTTAAAGAGTTTTTGAAAGCCAAGGACCTCGGCCTGGCCAACGAGGACACAGCCAACAGTAGGCTTTACTCCAAGGTAACACTCAGGTGCAGTCCTCCAGGACCCTGGCCGTGGGCAGAGTTGGTGGAGAGGCCAGTGGGGCAAGAAGGAAGGCTGCGCAGACCTTCCTGGGCTCTGTCCTTTTGTTTCACTCCAACGCTGGCGTGGAGAAGGGTCCTCTGTCCTTTTGTTTCACTCCAACG
>NW_006921761.1:4888055-4907226 GCF_000298275.1 Orycteropus afer afer
TGGCGTGGAGAAGGGTCCTCTGTCCTTTTGTTTCACTCCAACGCTGGCGTGGAGAAGGGTCTGGAGCTGCTCCATGGTGGCAGCATGGAGTCCTGCTCTCTCCCCAGGAGGCCTTGCGGCACACTCTGGGACTGGAACATAGCTCCCCAAGCGCCCAGACTGTGGGGTATGGCCTGGAATACCCACAGCCTTTCTTCGAGGACCCAACGGGGGCTGGCGACCTCCTGAATGAGGACGAGGATGAAGAAGGCACTTGGACCGGGGCCTACCTACCGTCCGTGGTGGAGCAGTCACACAGCCTGAGGGCCGCTGCCAGCACGTCGCCCTGCAGCACCTACATGTCCTTTTTCTCCAACCCGTCGGAGCTGGTGGGACCCGAGTCTCTGCCCTCATGGACTCTGAGTGACGCAGACTCCCGGGCTCCTCCAACATCCCCACTGAGCGGTCCCAACCCAGACTTCGCAGCCCACGGAGAGTCTCTGGGAGACAGGCACCTTCGGACGCTGCAGATAAGTTATGAAGCAGTAAGTGTGGGATACGGTGCTGCCTGACGGGCCACAGTGTCTGAGTGGTCCCTCTCACAGGAGCCTGGCGTGGTCCTTCTTCCCCAGGGCCCAGGCTCTGGGCTCAAGGACAGACGGTTTGCTGTCATTCTTATGGAATCTCCCTGGGGTGCTTCCCTCACACTCGCTTCTGTGACACACGTGAGCGTGACCAACCACAATGGCAGACAGACGTGGCCCTTAAAGAGCTACACTCTCAGGATAGGGTAGCCAGAGCCACCGCTCAGGGACACTGAGGACACCTGAAACAAGTCTTAAGGGACAGTGAAACAGCCGTCCATGACCACGGGCCTTTGGAGAGCAGCTGTTCCCCCACAGCCGGGCCCCACTATTCTCACACTTGGCAGACGGGTGCCTCCATCGGCCAGGACGTGTGTTGGCCACAGTGTCGCAGGGCCACACTGCCAGAGCACGGCCCCTTGCAGCTAGACGTCCACACGTCTAATGGGGATTTTCTTTCTCTGCAGCTGAAAGATGAAAATTCTAAGCTGAGAAGAAAGCTGAGTGAGGTTCAGAGCTTCTCTGAAACTCAGACTGAAATGTATGTAAGCTCTCAGGGGCCACGTTCACGGCAGCTCCTGACGGCAGGGACATGGTGCAGTGGGATGAGGTGGGGCTTTGTTGTGGGGAAACCCTCAGCTCCACAACACAGGGGTGTGGCACAGCGGAGTGAGGCCAGGAACACAGCGGAGGGAGGCCAGGCTTTGTCCTGGGGAAACCCTCAGCTCCACAACACAGGCGTGGCGAGGCCAGGCTTTGTCCTGGGGAAACACGCAGCATCGAGCACATGGTGTTGTCCTTCATTGTTTAAGCCCAAACTCGAGTCAGGCTGGCGTTGGGCTTGCAGAACGCAGTCCTGTCCCTCTGTACCCCGACACCCTGATCTGAGGTCCCTTCTACAGTGAGGGATCTCAGTGGCTAGTTCCTTAATCACGTGGAGACGCCTTTTAGGGATTCTCTTGGGTTCGCCTTGGGAGTCGCTAGTAACCCTTGTCTTTCCCGTTGGTGAGGGTGAGGACACTAGAACGGAAACTGGAAGCCAAGATGGCCAAGGAGGAGCGTGACTACCGCGACCTGGAGTCTGTAGTCCAGCAGGTGGAGCAGAGCCTGGAGCTGATGACCGTACGTGGAAGCTTTGTCTGAACTGCTGTGGTTAGCCACTGAGTGCGTGTGGAGGCTTTGTCTGAAACGCTGTGATTGGCCACTGGGTGCGTGTGGCGGCTTTGTCTGAAACGCTGTGATTGGCCACTGAGTGCGTGTGGAGGCTTTGTCTGAACTGCTGTGGTTGGCCACTGAGTGCCGTGTGGAGGCTTTGTCTGAAACGCTGTGATTGGCCACTGGGTGCGTGTGGCGGCTTTGTCTGAAACGCTGTGATTGGCCACTGGGTGCGTGTGGAGGCTTTGTCTGAACCGGTTGGCCACCGAGTGCGTGTGGGCTCTTTAGAGGGGCGTGTGTTTGCACCGGGCAGCCGAGGCCTCTCTAGGGGACTGAAGCTTGCACACACGGCTTTTAGTGCTGGGCACTGGGGCCACCATCAAGTGGACCGTCCCCTGGGCATTGTGTTGTTGAGCACCTGGCACTGTGGGGGGAGGGGGCAGTCCCAGTGGTCATCAGTGACAGAGGCTAGACACAGTGTGGCCAGGAGGGGCGGCTGGTCAGAGTGGCCCTGAGGGCTCCCGTGCGCTGCCCTGGGACGTGTTCTGACCCGACGTCAGGATGTCAGCGGTACTCTCTGTTTCCGGGAAGCAGAAGCGGGCTGTGAAGGCGGAAAGTCACGTCCTGAAGCTGAAACAGGAAGTCAGTCTGCTCCAGGTAACGACAACAAGGGCTCCCGGCTCTCTGACTTGGAGGTGGGGCGTCGCTCAGCCAGTGTTCTCCCTCCCCTTGGCCGAGAGGCACAGCCCTCACCTCAGGGCAGTGGAGTGCCTTCCTGGCCCTACTGCTTTTGCTCAACAAGCCAGCCCTGGGCTTTGCTGTTGGGGGTGAGGGGTATCTCATTCATGGAGGTTGGGTGCAGCCTGCAGGGAAGTGGGGGGACTGAGATCCTGTTTTACCTGAGGAGGGAGACCCTGGGGGTGCAGATGGTTAGTGTCCTCAGCTGCTAACTAAGTGGCTGGAGGTTCCCGTCTACCCTGAAACGAGGCCTGGCAGTCTGCTTCCAGCCGTTGGAACTCCAGGGAGCAGTTCTGCTGCCACGTGGGCACAGAACCCACTGAAACCAGTTTTACTTGAGAAGGGTCCTCCATCAGAGTCACGTCCTTCGTGCCAAGGGTGCCGTGTCCGTCCGTCATTGGATTGCCTTTAGAACACCCTCCGTCCGGCCATGCAGTTGTCACCATCCTGCCCCTGCCATCTCCCTCTCGAAGGCACAGGTCTCCAACTTCAAGCATGAGAACGAAGCCCTGCGGTGTGGCCAGGGCGCCAGCCTGACCGTGGTGAGGCAGAACACCGACGTGGCCTTGCAGAATCTCCGAATGGTCATCAACAGTGCACACACATCCATAAAGTAAGTCCCGGGGGACCTGGCTGCGAATGACCTTCAGCCCTGGTGTCTCGCGTGGTAGCCCTGGAGGTCCTAAAGGCTGTGTAGTCAGGTTTCCACCCAGCTCCTTCACTTGGGGAGAAAAGTGCGAAGCCAAAGTCACTGCTGTTCAGTTGACTCTGACTCGGCCACCCCCATTGGATTTCCAAGGCGGTAACCTTTACAGAAGGAGACTGCCCGTCTTCCTGCCGTGGAGTGGCTTGTGGGTTTGAACTACTGACCTCGTGGTTAGGAGTGAAGTGCATTGGGCACTGCACCACTTGAGCACCTGCCTTCACTTGGGAGACAACTAAATTCTGAATTCAGTGGAGGAACAGTGTTCTGCCTGTTTCAAAGGAGCCCTAGTGGTGCAGTGATTAAACACTCAGCTGCTGGCCAGAGGTGGATGGTTTGAACCCACAGCCATTCCACAAGAGAGAGATGTGGCGGCCTCCTGTCATAGAGATTGATGGCCTTGGAAGGATTCTGGGGCAGGTCTACTCTGTGCTCTGGGGGTGCTCTGTGTCGGAATCCACTCCACAACTGTGGGTTTCCTGTTGTAAATAAAGCAATAGAAGACCCCTGGGCAGAGTCTGGTCCTGGGAGCCACCCGCTGCTGTCATTCATCATAACCACAGCTGTCTGGCTCCCACTGGGCTGGGAGGGTAGTCTCTGCTTCCGCGTGCCCATCACTGCTCCTGGCGCACACACTCACACAGAGCCCTGGAGCAGTTCACAATCTTTGTCTTCATTTTAGGCAGCTGATGTCTGGAGCCGAAACGCTGAATCTCGTCGCAGAAATCCTTAAATCCATAGACAGAATTTCTGAGATTAAAGACGATGAGGAAGAGGAGAAGCAGCCCTGAAGCCACGCCGACGTCCAGAAACACAGCCGCAGCTTTTGATGTGCGGTCTTCACCGTAATAAAGATGTTTGTTGTGCGACGCTGACTTCTTGACCCGAAGCAGCATGGCCATCCTCACGCACTCAGGGCTCCTGCTGTGCAGGCAGGCGCGTGTGGGGCTGCCCCACAGATGCCTGGCGCCTGCCAGTGGGCTGCATGCACCGTCTGACAGACGAGAAAGCTTTGTCGGAGGGCTTTTCCTCAACACCAGTGGTTTCCCACGAGGTTACTAACCATGACACAGTGGTCCTGTCACTGCACCGCCTGTTCTCTCCCTGGGACACTATTGTGAGGAAGCCTGGTTGGTTGGCCTCGACTAGTAAGCAGAGAACAGGAATCAGTGAGCCCCGGTAAGGTGACGGGCCTGGGGCTCGTGCTTCTCTCTGTCCCATGGTGCTTCCTCCGGCCTGGCAGTGCCCCGCAGCCTGGCTGTCACTCTGGCACCTGTAGCTCTAGGCTGGAGGCCCTTGGTGCATGCCGCCATCGCGTCTCCTTCAGGGTCTGTCCACGGACGCCTGTGTGGCAAGCTGTGTAAACCACCTATGTGGTCTTCTGCATTCCACAAGCTGGGGGGCGGGGGATCAGTCCACTTTGCCCATGTCGTTTGTGCAGTGAGGTTCGAGATTCGGGGACCTGACAAGTACAGTGCCTTCTGGTTAGGTGGTCCCCAGGTGCCTTCCTGGCACTTTCCGCCCTGGGAAGGGCTTGCTGTGCAGTGCAGCTTTTGGCTGTTTTCCAACAGTGACTGTTTCCGACATTTCCCTTCCCTCTCCTG
Source organism: Orycteropus afer afer (assembly GCF_000298275.1). Classification (NCBI taxonomy): domain Eukaryota; kingdom Metazoa; phylum Chordata; class Mammalia; order Tubulidentata; family Orycteropodidae; genus Orycteropus; species Orycteropus afer. The sequence continues at coordinate 4,892,819 of NW_006921761.1, forward strand.
TTTGAGTGGACTGCTTTCTTATTTAATAAACCAAGGTTCCTACATGCTGGTCTCGGTCAGTTCTTCAGGCCGGAGGATCTGACTGGGCGGGCATCTGGTTGCTCTTGTCATCATGTAATCGGTTGCTGGACGCTGGGGTCAGCAGACAGGCGAGCCAGGAGGCAGGTCCAGGCCTGACCACGGCACCAAGCCCAAGGTGGCGCCGCGGTCCTGCGTTTTGGATGCACAGGCTGGGTGTTTGAGATCATGCAGTCGGGTATGTTCTCAAACAAGATGGTTAAAGCTGGATCTTCGGCGCTGTTACAGGTAGAGGGGGCGGTTTCTGGGTCCCCATTGAGTTCACCCTTCAGTTGGCCCACTTTCACCTCGTGTCATGCCAGTTGGTGACAAGTGAGTTCTGGTCTCTTAGCTGCTCTGACATACTTCAAACAGTGTGCTTTGGTAGAAGGTGTCAGAATAAAGTTATTTTCTGAATGTACATAAGACAGCTGTACAGGCAGGGCTAGGACTGCCGGGGGTGCGGGGCGGCTGGGGACCCTGCAGGCCCTGTAGAGAGGCGTGGCATTTCCCTCCACTTTGACTTTCATGTTGGACTTAGCAGATTTTCAACTTCATTCCCTCATGTAGCTATAGTTGCATTAATAACTTTTCAAAGTACCTGCCAAAAGTCTGTCTTAGAGGAAGTACAGCCATGACATTCCTTAGCCACAAGAAAGCTGAGAACACGTCTCTCATACTTCATGTCAGGAGGGACCAGTCCCTGGACAAAGATGCCACTTATACTTGGTAAAGTAGAGGGTCAGCAAAACGGGGGATGGCCCTCAATGACATGGACCGACGCAGCAGCTACAGTATCGGTTCTAACAGCAAGGACACTGAGGGCACAGGACTGAGGCTGGGCAGTGTTTCGTTCTGTTGTACGTAGGGTTGCTGTGAGTCAGAGCCAACTCAGTGGAATCTAAGTGTTACCGGAGCCGCCAAGGGAAACGCTAACACTGAGCAGGGTAAGAAGGAAGGACTTTTATTTTTATGCTAGTGTAGACTCGGTGGATTCGCATCCAGAGACAGCCCTGAACAAAAGCCACATGAGGCCTTCATGGGGTTCTTCCTGGGTGTTCGGGGTAAAGGGGTGACTGGTTATTTGCAAAAAGATGCCAGCTAGCAGTTTACACAGAAGCAAAAAACATGCTTGAGAGAAGAGGGGAGTGTGGGCAGAGGAAAAAGGGAGGGGGAGCAGGGCTGAGAAAGTTGCCACTCCCTGTACCTGGTCTTCCAAGCCGGCCAGAGCCCGATGTCCTGGCCTCACAAGTTGTTTTACTGCTCCCAGAACTTCCCTACTCAGGCTAAGCACAGGTTACGATTCCTTGTTAATGCCGCTTAAATTCTCTCCCGCCTCGTAAGATCGACGGCAAGGTACTTGCCAAGGTGCTCCAACCTCAGGGTCTTTGCAAGATGGTTTACCAGGCCTGGCCAGTGCGCTGTGGGGGACCCTTACACCTTCAGCCCAGGCGGGCCTGAAGCCCGGTGGTCACCCAGGATGACGGGTGCTCTCCCACCTGCTGCTGACCCGGCATTCAGGCTGGCGCCGACTGAGCAGAGGGGGCATCTGGGGGGAGCAGGGGGCATTGTAGGGGAGGTGGCCCTGGGAGTGAGCGAATGGAGTGGCCAGCAGCCTGGTGCTGTGGGCGCTGAGTGGGCCCCAGCCCTGGCAGTGTGCACCCGGGAGACAAAGGTGCGCTCCCAGCCCAGGCCTGGGAGCGTTCATCCTGCAACGAGTCTCCGCTCTGCAAAAGGGCTCCTAACACCCTGTGAGCCCCACCACGGCGCTCAGCTGTACTTGCCACTTGGGGGGATGGGAGGAAATGGGCAGGCCCCTGCCAAGAGGGTAAAACGGAGACTCCAAGCCTGGAACCAGGTTGGCTGGAGGCCTGGTGTTGCAGCGCCAAGGCTGGAGGCCCAGGGCTGAGGTGGACAGGGGTCTCAGACCACCAACAAAGCGCCAGCATCGCCCCTGGGCACGCAGAGACCCCGCACGCTGCTCTGCCCCCCAAAGCGGCCTCCCAGCTCAGCTCCGGGGCGTGCAGACAGCTGGGGCCCCCAGCGGTGCCTCCGCGCTGACGGTGCGCACCTGGCCTGGAGACGGGGCGCACCTGGCCCGGAGACGGGGGACGGTCGAACAGCCAGACAGCAGCGCTGACACCTGGCAGGCTCTCCACGTCCACTTAGTCGTTGGTCCAGAAAACGGGCCCAGAGAGACTATCAGGGAGCGCAACCCAGCGGGGTTGGACCCGAAGGCTCAGGCCGCCTTCCCACGCCCAGCCCCAAGCGCGCTGAGCCTGGCGGCCGCGCGGGACTAACAGCGGCCAGCTCGCGTTTCCGGTCCCGCGGTGTCGCGGTTGAGGCCGCTCCCGGCGTGCCCCGTGCCGCAGGAGGCGGGACTTCCGGGCCGCGGCGCCACAGTTCCGCCATGGCCGGACGCGCCGGGCCGCCGGGGTGACGGAGCCGGCCGCGGCACAGGTGGGGCTGCGCGGGTTGCCGCGGTCGCGGGGCTGGCCGGTTCGGGGCTCTTCCCGCGGAGCGGACAGCCGAGGTCGCGGAGGGGGAGCGCCCGGGCGCCTGCGTGACGGCCCGGGCGGCGGAGCGTGGGTCCTCCACCAGGCGCGGGGGGTTCCCCTTCGGGCGCAGAAGAGGGCGCGGGACCCGGGGCCTCCGGGGCTGACGGCTGCTGTCCGGCCGGGTCCGCCGGGCCGGCGCCACGTGTGCCGCGAGGTGGGTCCCCCCCGGGCCCGTTGTACAGGCGTGGCCGCCGGGCCCCGGCGGCGTCAGCTACCCGCTCGGGTCGCGCTGCGGGAGGTGGCAGCACCAGCTCGGGGCCGGCCTTGTCTCCCGTCCCCACTGGCGCGCTGCTGGCTCCCCTGGGCTTCCGGCCCAGCAGCCCGTGGAAGTCACACGCGGCCTGGAGGAGCTCCTGCACCTGGGTGGGCGATGCGGGCCGCGGGGCTAGAGTGGGTCCTCCGGTGAGGAGCGCCCTTGGCGGGCGGCCTCCAGGCTCGGGGGTTGGAGGGTGCAGGGAGAACGGCGGGCACACGTGGGCCGCTCCCTTGACTGGCCATCCCCGGAGAGTGGTGGATTCAGCAAGTGCCTTGTGTCAGAGAACTGCAGGGTCGGGACTTGGCCCTGGGACTCGAACCCCGGAGCTGTCTTCAAACCCCAGAGTGCCCTCTCTCTAGGCCACCTTCCCAGGGGAGGCCTCCTCCTTGGCCTGTCTGGACCAGAAGATGTCTTTGAACCTGTGGGTGGCCTACGGCTCTTAGCTGAGTGCCGTACTCTGGGGACACAGTGCTTCCTCCTGCAAGCTTGTTGTCTGGGTTCTAATGAAGCCAGAGGACGTGTCCCCACTGGGCAGCACCCAGCATGGCGAGAGTCTGAGCACAGTCCCCTTTCTGGGTTCCCTGTCCCGTCGGCTCACGAAGCTCTGACGTTCAGGCCGCTGCCTGCAGCTTGGCAGTGTGGCACTGGCCTCGATCGCTAGCAGGACTGCTCTGGCAGCTCTTGTCTCGTCTTCTCAGAAGAGCGGGAGGCCAGGACGGGGCTGTGAGATGGAGGGCCTAGGGAGGAGGGGCTCTGGCCCCTGTGTAGGTCCCCGTGTGCCTCTGGGAGTTTCCTGATGACCGCCTTCACCTCCTACTCTGCTTTCCCAGCTCTCAGGCTTCCCAGACCTGTGTTCAGGAGAAGGACGGTTCCTGTTCGTTAGTACGTGTCAGTGAGTGTCAGACTCTGCCCATGCAGACAGTGCGCAAGGGGCTGGAGGCAGTGTAGGCAGGACACACAGGGCCCGGTTCTTGAGACTTACTGCCCGGTGCTGGCATCTGTCACCCAGCCAGTCTGCGTCAGTGAATGTGAACATGTGCACACGCCCCTGGGCCACAGGACAGCAGTCTTGGACTTCACAGAGGGCCAGGGGCCTTGGCTTCTGGTGACCTGGGCACCGTACCTGCTTTTTCTGCTCTGAGTGACGGCCTTGCTGTGGGTGACTGTAGGAGCAGAGACCAGATGGTAGGGCCATTCCATTGTTCCTCCCCTCCCCCACGTGGCTCTAGTCCCTACAGAGCAGGGAGCAGCTGTGTGGGGCGTGGATGACCGTCAGTACAGACCCAGTACCCCCAAAGCACTGGCCTGGGTGTTCAGTCCCTCCCAGAGCCCACGGGAGTTGTGCCGTTTCTCCCATTGCAGGTGCCCATGGAGGCGGGAGGGGCCATGGACGCCGACGCAGAGAGGGAGAAGATCGCCCAGGAGATCCGGGAGCTGGAGTTGATCCTGGATCCCGGCTCCTCGGGCGTTGGCGTGGAGCTCTCGGAATCAAGCCTTGACTCGGATTCCGATGCCGGTAAGCCCCTGCACGGGCTGGCCTCCATCCGCCCTCAGCGCACCTTGTCCTTCCTGCCATTAAACTGAACATGCTGCTCGTAGCGGGCCCCACTTTTTGCCCAAACCAGGCCTCACCCTTATCCCACGCATGGATGGTCCGTGGCCTTCCCTCCTTTGTGAGCCGCTAGACCTGCTGACCACGAGCTGAGCACCTTGGCCTCTCCCTTGAGGAGAGGGTGCAGTGTCTGTGTGTCGGAGGCCTTGGTCCAGTGGCCCTTCCTGTGTGTGTCTCTTCTTCCACATGGCTCCATCCTGGGCTCTGTGCTGGGCACATGCAGAGGGCTGTCCTGGGAAACGAGTAGGTGGTGTGGTGTGGCCCTTCTCAGGATAGGAGGGACCCAGGGTTCATCAGCAGCCCCAGTGTTTTGAGTCACCAGGTCTACCCCAGTGCCTTTCCATTTCCACAGCCAGTTTACTGGCTCAGACCCCAGGGTTTCTTCCCTGGGCTCCCCAACAGCTTTCTAGCTGATGCGCCTGCTGCTGGAGGCACACACGCTCCTGCCCCCCACCTTCACCCCAGGGTGCTGCTGCTGGCGGCTCTGACTACTGCTGTCCTGACCAGATGCTTCCTTGTCACGTTGGCCTCCTAGACCTCACGTTTGATCTCTTAGTCCCCTGACTTCACCAAGATCTTTACTGTCTCTCGGGCCCTGCGTCTAGTCCCTCTTCCTCCCCAGAACGGGTCACCATCTCAAGGACACTGCCCACAGGAGCGGGGTGTGTGGAACTGAGCGCCCTCTCCGTGCAATGTGAAGTCACCTCACCACCACCCTCCTGGCCCCACCTGTTGGTCATCAGCACTGTCCTTGGGTTTTCACAGATTCACTGTGCAGTGAGGATGCCTACCTCCCCGGACCCCTAATCTCGGTAAGTACTTCTCAGCTGCCAGGTCTGTCACAGCAGAGCAACTAGGAGGGTTGGTTCTACGTCATGAGACGGCGCGGATCCAGTCGCCATGGCGCAAACGTGACAAAGGGGTTGTTTGTCGCTGAGGTTGAAACACAGTCCAGCAATGACCATGTCAGCCGCTAGGTGACCTCGCCTCCTGAGTTCTTTCTAGGTATGTGTCGTCACACATGTGTGTCTCGTCTGGGAGGCCCTGCAAAAGGTGAGGGCCGACCGCCAGGGCAGCCTGCTCTGTGCTTATACTCTGGTCTCCACATTAGTCATGCTCAGAGTACCTCACTCTTAGGGCTGCCCCGGGGGCCCTCTGAGCAGAGCCTGCAAGCAGCTGTTTGGTCACATCGACCACGACTAACTTGTGGATCGTGTTTCACATGGGAAGCCCCGTAGTCTGTTTTCTTTCTGTTTCTGTTGAATTAACGAGCACAAATGGTTAATGTGCTCGGCTTCCGACCGAGCGTTTGGAGGTTCAGATCCCCCCAGACGCACCTGGGAGGAAAGGCCTGCCTGTCTGCTTCCCACAGATCAGCCACTGGAAGCCCCGTGGGCTCAGCTGTGCCCTGGCCCACGTGGGGCACTAGTCGGAGCTGGCTGCGCACAGCAGCAGTGGCGGTTACCATAGTTACCTTGAGGCGCTCTCACCGCTGTTTCTGTTTCTGTTTCTCACCGTGTCTTTAACGGCTGAGTTGTACCTCGTGGATGACACGCCGTAGCTCTTCGTGCTGGCCGCCTCCTGCTGATGCAGGGTTTCTTTTAGCTTTCCGTTTTCATGGGTAGATGTGACTTCCTCATGCACATGTGTGCGTGCTGTCTTTTGTGATGGTGACAGTAACGTGTACCCTTCAGCGTTCACGTTTTACAGGTGTGTGTATCAGAGGTGAAGACCCACTGTTTTCTCACCCCAAGACCAAACCAAACTCAGTGCTGTCAGGTCGATTCCAGCTCATAGTGACCCCCACTGGGTTTCCAAGGCTGTCAATCTTCATAGAAGTAAACAGCCTCATTTTTTTTCCACAGAGCAACTGGTGGGTTCAAACCACTGACCTTTCGTTTACCAGCTAAAGACCTTAGTCTCTACACTGTACCCAGACCGGGTTCCCAGGAACTCAGAGTCTTCATGCTAAGTTAGGGCCTTTACACGACCGACTGGGAGATGACCGAGGCACTTCACAGATAGGAACACATGTGAGCGTTCTCTGTGCCCGCCCCACAGGACAGCTCCTGGCTTAGGGAAGTGTGCACGTCGGGCCACCTCCGTCTCCTAAGGGCCAGTGTGTGCCGGGCCCAGGGTGGGCGACCTGATGGGCTCTGAGACGCAGCGAGACGTGTGCTGCCCTTGCAGGGCTGTGAGGGTCAGGGAAGCACATCCCCGTCCTTCGTGTGTGCAGTGTGTTTTGCACCCACAGGAAGAGGAAAGGTGGGGCGAGGCCAGCAACGAGGAGGAGGACCCCAAGGAGAGAAACCTCCCCGAGGACCCGGAGACGTGCCTGCAGCTGAACATGGTCTACCAGGAGGTTGTGCGGGAGAAGATCGAGGAGACCAACCTGCTCCTGGCCCAGAACCGTGCACAGCAGGTGGGCGGACAGGGCACGCCTTCCTGGAGGACATGCCGGCCCTCCACAGCCTGCCCTGCCCTTACCTGGCACCCTCCCTCCAGGAGGAGCTCTCATGGGATCTGGCTGGCTCCAAGGGCCCCAAAGTGAAGTATAGGAGGAACCTGCCCCCCCACATGTACATCGGGCACTTCATGAAACCTTACTTCAAGGACAAGGTCACCGGAGTGGTCAGTGGTGCAGCCCTAATGTCTAGTCCAGTCCTTCACACCCTCCTTGCTGAGGGAGACCCGGGTGTCCTTGGGTCCTTCAGGATAGTGCTCCATCCAACCCTTCCTGCCTCAGTGTGGTCACCTGATCATGGTGGGAGGAGCCACAGGGCCTTGTCATGCATCTGCTGCCTCTCATGGACCCCCACGGTCCTGTGCACCTGGGACTAAAGTGGATGGTGTGCCCAGGTGGTTCCCACTGACCCCTGTGATCCCTGTGCACCTGGGGCGATGGTGGGGTGCGGTGCCAGGCAGCTCCCTCACAGGCACGTGGTTCAGCCTTCAACAGTGTCCCGCTGTGGCCCTGGGGGTGCCAGCCCTCAGGTGAAGCCACTGGGGTTTGCCCATGTTGTGATGCTCTGGTCTCTGTCAGGGGCCCCCAGCCAATGAAGACACGAGGGAGAAGGTGGCCCAGGGCATCAAGTCCTTCAAGGAGCTCCTGGTGACCAAGTGTAAGTACCCCCACCCTCATGCTTGTCCCCGGTCCTACTGTCGGGCTGTCTTGCCTTGGAGCTCTGGTTACTGCAGGCCCTGACCTCTGGGTCTAGTCCTGGCACCTCTGCCTGTTTCTCGTGACAGTGCCTTGCGGGGAGCTGTCATAGGATGGGCATACCCCGTGTCTCGCCCTGCCCTGGCTGAGCACCCAGCCTGGAGGCCCTGCAGCTTCAGGCTCTTGGCTGCGTCGGGGGCCCGCTGATGTTGGTGCCTTCTCCATCTGATGTCAGAGCTGGGGGCCATGCCCAGGACCGTGGCGGCTCTGAGGGCGTGTGTCACGTGGGCCCTGCCACCCCCTGACTCAGTGTGCCCCTCACCAGGGAAGAGCTGGGAGAAGACTTTGCTCCGGAAGTCCGTGATGAGTGACCGCCTACAGCGTCTGCTTCAGCCCAAGTTACTGAGGTGAGTCTAGAGAGACAGATGCACAGCTCACCCCCCTCTGTTGGGTGCACACGGCAGTGGCGGGGACGTGGTCCCTGAGTGTTGCCAAGTCCTTCCTGGGAGGTGTCTGTGTAGTGTCATACGTGCTGGGGACAGGCAGAGCAACCAGTTTTAGGCGTATGGCTCAGGCAGCCTTTTCTTCTCGAGGATCTGACTTCTTCCAGGAAGTGGAGTAGGACCTGCCTTGCAAGCCCATTGGTACCCTGTATCATGCTTATTTGTGGTGTGTCCTGTTGTCTGACTGGTTGTAGTAGGTTTGTTGATAGTTAGGTTGTAGTTGCTGATGTGTTGTATCACACGGCCATCGTGATGTCTTGCCTGGACACAGCGGGCACTTGGGGACCCAGGCAGCATGAGGAACAGTGGGAGGGCCTGCTGAGGCATGGCTTCCTCAAGGGTCTGGGTGGGACTGGCTGTGTCCAAGGTGGCAGGAAGTCCCCATCCTTGTCCCAGGACACCCCCCCACACGTGGATGTGTGACACACTGTGGTCTGGAGGCCTCAGGTGGGCCCCCGGTCTGGGGGGTGGACCAGGCGTGCAGACGACACCTGGCTATGGAGCAGGCCTGGCTGGACTTGGGGCAGGGCGAGAGGGGCTGGGCAACAATAGGCCCATCCCTTTTGCTGCAGGAGAGCTGGTGTTCCCTGCTCGGCACCACTTTGTGAGGCTGCTGCAGGCTTAAAAAGTAGCCGTTGGCCTCGTTGCCAAGCAGGAGAGGCTGGGATGCGTAGAGCTCCCTCCTGGGTGCCCACAGCAGGAGCAGGGCTTGGGGTGGGACAGGAGTGTGTGAGCTCTGGGGCGGTAGGGTGGGCATCATCTCATCAGCCAGTACACTGCTCAGGTTTTGCTCCTGGCCCAGCCTAGTATATGTCGGGGTAGTTGGGGCAGAGAAACTGAGTACCAGCAGTATTGGCTGTTGGGTCCCTGCTCCTCATAACTGTACTAAGTGAAGGACCAGCCCCATCCCCAGCGCACATGGCCCCATAGTGTGACTCCTGGTCCCTCTCGGCCCCCAGACTCGAGTACTTGCAACAGAAACAGAACCGGGTCTCGAGCGAGATGGAGAGACAGCTTCTGGAAAAGCAACTTCGAGACACGGAGAAGGAGATCGAAGACATCCAGTGAGACGGGGCCAGGGGGTGCGTGGGGGTCAGAACATCTGGGAGACGGGCCCAGAGGCCTCGGGGGGTCAGAACATCCCGGTGATGGGGCCCAGGGGGTGCGTGGGGTCAGGACATCCAGTGAGACGGGGCCAGGGGGTGTGTGGGATCAGGACATCTGGGAGACGAGGCCAGGGCCCTCGGGGGGTCAGAACATCCCGGTGATGGGGCCCAGGGGGTGCGTGGGGGTCAGAACATCTGGGAGATGAGGCCAGGGCCCTTGGGGGGCCAGGACATCCAGTGAGATGGGGCCCAAGGGACATGTGGGGGCCAAGTCATCCAGTGAGACGGAGCCCAGGGGACTTGGGGATTCAGGACATCCAGTGAGATGGGCTTGGGATTTGGGGGGTCAGTTTGTCCAGTGAGACAGGGCTCGAGGAACTCAAAGGGCCAGGACGTCCCAGGAGACGGGGCCCAAAGGACTCGGGGATAGAATGTCCCAGGAGACAAGGCCCAGTGCTTAGGGGGTCAAGATGTCCCAGGAGACAGGGCCCTGGGGACTCAGGGAGTCAGGACATCCTGGGAGACAAGGCCCAGGGTACTTGGGAGCCAGGATGTCCCAGGAGCTGGATCCACAGGGGGGGTTGATGTCAAGACGTCCAGGGAAGTGGGACCTGGGAGGGGAGTGGTCGCCGGATATCCAGGAGCTGGAACCCTACAGGGGAGAAGGTGGAGGCTGGGCTGAGTGACCGTGCCCTGCTCTCTGCAGCCAGCTCCCGGAAGAGGCTCTCCTGGGGAACAGACTGGACAGCCATGACTGGGAGAAGATTTCCAATGTGAACGTAAGTCGGGGGGCTGGGCAGGTAGTCCCGGGCAGCTGTGTGCTTGTCACCAGGGCCAGCCCTGCATGACGCGGCTGCCCTAGTGGCAACAGTGTGACGCTGTCCTGTCACCGTCCTGTCGGCCGGGTATTGAATTTAGCGTGTGTTCAGGTACCCGGCCCCAACCAGGGCCTCACAGATCCCACCTAAGCCGTCATCACTGCTGCTGAGCATAGGTGCCCCTTCCGTCGGGGCAGCTGTGAAGCGGGCTTGGCGTCAGGAGCCATGTCCACCTTTCTGGCTGTGCAGAGCCAGGTAGCTAGCTGGCCAGAGAGCCCACCTCCTCGCCATCACTGGACACTGACCAGTGGGTGGCTGGAGGGGCCGCTCGGCCCGAGCCTGCCTTTGGGAGCATGGGAGGCATGCCCGGGACCCCCGCCCCCAGGAGGTGGTGTCTTGTGCAGTTTGAAGGCGGCCGCAGCGCAGAGGAGATCCAGAAGTTCTGGCAGAACTCCGAGCACCCGAGTATCAACAAGCAGGAGTGGAGCGGGGAGGAGCTGAGGCGGCTGAAGAGCATCTCGGCCCAGCACGGCCACCTGCAGTGGCAGAAGATAGCCGAGGAGCTGGGGGTGAGGCTGTGGGCCAGGGCCTCGCGGGGTACGGGGCCGGGCTGCCGGGGCCGAGGCTGCGGGCATAGGCCTCTTGGAGCACGAGACCAGGCTCCCCGCCTCCCTCTCTGCTGCTTTCAGGGTGGCCCTCGGCGGGGGGGGGGGGGGGGGGGACGACACTGTTCTTCGGAAGCCTGGAGCCTGCCACCTGTCCCTCAGGCTTCCTGACTCCCCATTGGCCCAGCCTTTGCTCCCTTCCTTCTGCAGCTGGTCCGTCCCCAAGCTGCTCGACTGCCCTCCCCTGAGTTCAGGAGGTTTATTTTGTTGGGGTCTCACAACACTGTCCTCAGTTCTCTCGTTTCCCCAGGGCTGGGCTTTCGTTTCTGTCCGTGTGCAGAGGGCAGACGCTGAGAGCAGCCTGGGCCCGTGGTCTGTACGACATCTTTCTGGCTGATGTCTGCAGTGTGTCTCCAGTTCCCGCTGCCTCTGAACCAAAGTTTGCTGAGCGAGATTTTTAGAATAGGCTTTTTGAGGTTCCCGCTTGTTGCTGGTCTTTAGGCCTCGTTTGTTTGGATTATGATCGTGCAGCGGTCTGCGTGATTTCACGTCTCTGCATTTTATCATGTTCTCTCAGGCCAAGCACATGATTGTAACAAAACCAAGTAAACATGCTGGACGTGGGGGCTTGAGTGTGTGCTGTCAGGTGAGCACGTGTGTGTGTGTGTGTGTACGCTGTCTGGGTGAGCACACCCCCGGGTATGCGTGTGAGTGCATGCTGTCTGGGGTGAGTGCACACAGGTGTGTGAGTGTATCTGTTGGGGGTGGGCATGCCCACAGGTGTGTGTGTGTGTGTGTGTGCTTTCTGGGTGAGCACACCCCCGGGTATGCGTGAGTGTGCTGTCTGGGGTGAGTGCACGTGGATATGTTTGTGTGAATGTACTGTGGGGGGTGAACATGCCCATGGATGTGTGGGTGTGAGTGTACTATTGGGGATGAGCATGCCCACGGGCGTGTGTGTGTGTGTGTGTGTGTGAGAGTGTACTGTCGGGTGAACATGTCCACGGGCGTGTGTGTGTGTGTGTGTGAGTGTACTATCAGGTGAACACACACAGGTGTGTGAGTGTACTATCAGGGGTGAACATGTCCACGGGTGTGTGTGTGTGTGTGAGTGTACTATCAGGTGAACACACAGGTGTGTGAATGTACTGTCAGGGGTAAATATGTGCACGGGCGTGTGTGTGTGTGTGAGTGTACTATCAAGTGAACACACGGGTGTGTGAGTGTACTGTCAGGGGTGAACATGTCCACGGGCATGTGTGTGTGAGCGTGTGCTGTCTGGGGGGAGCACACACAGGTGTGTGAGTGTATACTGTTGGGGGTGAACATGCCCATGAGTGTGTGTGAGTGTATCCTGTCTGAGGTGAGGATTCAGGATGAGCCTTCTGCTGAAGGTGTCAGTCGTGTTCTGGTTTTGCTCTCTGGACCTGTCTGGTTCTGAGAGAGCTGTGTTGCACTAGCTTGAACACGACCTGGTGTGTAGCACCTGTCTGTCAGGCTTTAGAGTCTGGTATATTCTGGAAGGCTCCTTGGGTCTCACTCAGGGTTTCCTGTCTGTGCACTTTGCTCAGCTCTCTTTCCTTGTTTTTCTAATTTTTTTTTTTTAATTATTTTTGTTGGTTTGCTGAAGTTTTTAAGTCTGGCTTTTCTCTGGGTTAATTTTGGACATTGTACTGTGTTCTTCATTCCATCACGTATCAGTCACTTCCTGTGTCCTGGAGTGTGTCTTCAGACTCATTACTCTTGTAGCGTCTAGAAGGAGGAGAGCAGGTGTTACCCGACACATTCTTGTTCCTGAGGGTTGTATGTAGTTCTGTCAGACCAGCTGCAGCCTTTCCAGTGGGGCAGCCTCACTCAGTGCACTGGCTGCCTGAGAAACACCCAACCCTGTCACTCGCCTGCCCCCGACCCGAGAGGACACCCCAAGCTGGTGTCTTTTTGGGGGCAGCGCTCTCCTCGGCTGGCGCCTTGGGCCCTGTTGGCTGTTGAGCTGGTTTAAGGAAAGGCCTTTGGTTCCCAGCGGTCAGGATGCTGTCTGTGCCCAGGGGTGAGGGAGGCGAGCCCATCGACTGCATTTGCGTTGAGTGCGTTCGTGTGTAGACTGCTGTCCCAGGCACGCGCTCTGTGATGGCAAGCCAGCACAGGGCTTGTGGGCGCCTGCAGAGTGGCTTTCACACGTCAGCTCCTGTCCCAGGCACTCACTTCCAAAGCCCATTTGGGTTCAGATGACACTGGCCAGACCTTGACAAGGCCCCCCGCAGGAGAGAATGGGGACCAGGTTGGGGCTAAAAGACTGTCTAGCTGTGTAGACCTCGGTCTTAGTTGTGCACCCCAGAGACGTGGACGTGACACCAGGGCCTCTTCTCTTGTGACGGTGGTGGATGTCGTTGCGGCGGTTCAGGCTCCCGGGAACCCCACCTGACGGACTGGAGCTGCTCTTAGGGTTTTCTGGGCCCCCATCTTCATGGGGCGGGCCACCAGGGCTTCCTCCCGCAACACCGCTGGGGGTTCAAACCTCTGACCTGTCGGGTATCAGCTGAGCACTGAACTCTGTGCCACCAGGGTTGCGTCCTCTCCTCATCCCCACCTTCTAATAGAGACTTCAGAGCCCCGAGCTGGACGGGGGGCCCTTCACCTGGGGAGGGAGCAAGTGAGCACCAAGTCAGGGGCGGTGGCAGCACGGCCCCCCTTCCTGGCCCTGGCCTGGTGACCAGAAGGCATTTGAGGTGCTGTGTGGTTTTGGTGTTGTGATGGTTATGTTTGTGTGTCAACTTGGCTGGGCCTGGTGGAGTGGCTGGGCAGCTGGATGGAGTATTCCCCATGATGAGACTGGTAATCGACTCCATGGTGGAATCTACTGGGAACAGCTGAGTAGCTGCCTTGGGGTATGTGGTCTGCTTCCTGTATATAAGGAGAAGCTTTGAGAACGGTCTCTAGCCTATGGCACGCTTGGACCCTGTGTGTAGCCGTGTTGTTGCTCAGCAGCCTGCTATGCTCTGCCGACCTTGGGACTTACAATGGACTTAATGGCCTGCCGTGTGGTGTGATAACATCGGGACTGTGCCTTTTTACTTGTCAACCTTGCGGGGTTCTCAGCCTCAGCAGCCAGCAGCTGTCTGAGTGAAGAAACACCTCTACCTCCAGTGGGCTGGGAGCAGAAGGCAGAGCTGGACCCCAAGGTTGTAGGGCTTTCACCCAGCCCCTAGATCCTGTCACTTTGAACTTGGACTTAAAGCCTCCAAATTGTAAGAATAAACTCCTGTTTGTTAAGGTCATCCCATTTGTGTCAGAGTGGCACTAGGGGACCGGAACAGGTGTTGTGGGGACTAATTGTGGTCGGTTTCCTGTCTACTCTGTAAGTGTCTTAAGGGTTTGCTAAGCTGCTTTTGCATGATCCTGTGTGTTGGCTCCAGGGTGCCCCCCAATGAGGGCACTCTCCATGGCCTCTTGGCTCTGGGGTCCCTCGTGGCTTGTAGAAGGTTCTCCTTACTCCACCTGCCCCTCAGGCCCAGTCTCTCCTCACCCTCTCTGCTGTGTGATACCCTCTCTGCTGTGTGACCTGGGCACACACGACGGGGCACGGCCCCTCCTCACCACACACTGACGCCCTCTGTGGCCTGGACACACATGGCGGGGCGCCTCCTCACCACACACTGACGCCCTCTCTTTTGTGTGACCCGGGCACACACGGTGAGGTGCGGCCCCTCCTCACCACACACTTGACGCCCTCTCT
>NW_006921761.1:4907351-4914465 GCF_000298275.1 Orycteropus afer afer
CTCTTTTGTGTGACCCGGGCACACACGGTGAGGTGCGGCCCCTCCTCACCACACACTTGACGCCCTCTCTGCCTTGTGACCCGGGTACACACAGCAAGGTGCGGCCCCTCCTCACCACACACTGACGCCCTCTCTGCCATGTGACCCGGGCACACATGGCAGGGCGCGGCCCCTCCTCACCACACGCTGATGCCCTCTCTGTGCCCCTGACAGACACGGCGCAGCGCCTTCCAGTGCCTGCAGAAGTTCCAGCAGCACAACAGCGACCTGAAGCGCAAGGAGTGGACGCAGGAGGAAGACTGCATGCTCACGCAGCTGGTGCAGGAGATGCGTGTCGGCAGCCACATCCCCTACCGCAAAAGTACGCCTGCCTGCCCCAGGGCTCATCCAGGGCAGCCCCGAAAGGCGGGCAGGAGAGTGGGCGTGTGGTCCTCGTGGGTTATAGCTCTGTCTTGGTGACAAGGGGGGCTGGTGGTCCAGAGAGGACATGTCTAGGTGTGGCTCTCCTTGGTGATGGGGGTGACCAGACTGTTGGGGCGGCTCCCCTCGGTGCTGGGTTGGTGGCTGGACCCTGTTGGGGTGGCTCCCCTTGGTGATGGTGGTGGCCGGGCCCTGTTGGTCGGGCGGCTCCTCAGGCGGCTCTGCCCGCAGTGGTGTACTACATGGAAGGGCGGGACTCCGTGCAGCTCATCTACCGGTGGACCAAGAGCCTGGACCCCCGGCTGAGGAGGGGCTGCTGGGCCCCCGAGGAGGATGCCGTGAGTCCACACCTTGCTCCTCTCGGGACTGGCGTGATGGGCTCGTTCCTGGGGTTCCCGGGCACCTCATGGCCAGGAAGGGCCGTCCTCGGGAGGTGAAGTCCCGGTGTCTTGGTGGCCACACGCCTGTCCTGCCTGGGCCGGGCCTGGGCTGTGGTGCAGCCGTGACATCGTCAGTCTGCTCGTCCGTTTGCAGAAGCTGCTTCAGGCTGTGGCCAAACACGGAGAACATGACTGGTTTAAAATCCGGGAGGAGGTGCCGGGCAGGAGTGACGCCCAGTGCCGTGACAGGTGAGTGGACAGCGCTCTGGGCAGGGCTGACAGGGCCTGTCGCTCGGCTCGGGCTTTCTGCTGAATAGAGTTTCCCTCCACGTCAGCCGTGCCAGTGGCCCTGGCCAGCTTCCTGTCCTAAGCAGGGAGTGAGTCTGTGAGACTTGGTGTACCACAGTGACCCAGTCGGAGGCAGAACTGATTTCCAAGCCAGATTTGCACATGGCGTTTCCTCAGCCTGTCACCGGAAGTCCTCTCCCAGGCAGCTGACTGCAGGGTCCTAGGCCAACAGCTCTGGTCCCTTCCCCTCCCTGTGGCCTTTCTTTTTAAACGTCTGTATTGAGATTCCCGTTCCGTGCAGTTCACCCGCTTCAAGGGTGCTGCTCGGCGGTTTAGGATGTCCAGAGTCGTGCACTGGTCACCACGTCAGACATACCACACTTGTTTCTGCACTTGTGAGCTCACGGGCCTTTGTGTTTTTCTACTTTTCGCTGTTACACATACATAATGTTGCTACAAACATTCGTATATACGTTTTTGTGTAGACATGTGTTCATCTTGGCAATAGGAGTGGGATTCCTGGGTTATATGGTAACTGTTTTTAACCCGTTGAGGAAGGAACTATTTAACTGTTTTGCATGTGGCTGCACTGTTGCACAGGCCTACCATTGCCCGCTCCTGCCATTGCACACCTACCACTGCACGCGCCTGTCACTGCACGCGCCTGCCACTGCACGTGCCTGCCACTGCACACACCTACCAATGCATGCCTAGCATCGCACACACTTACCACTGCACACTTCTACCACTGCATGCTCCTGCCATTACACACACCTACCATTGCCCACTTCTACTATTGCATGCCTACATTGCACACGTTTACCACTGCACGTGCCTACCAGTGCACACGCCTATCATTGCCTGCTTTTAGCAGTGCACACACCTACCACTGCACACACTCCTACAATTGTACACTCCTGCCTTTGCACACACCTGCCACTGCCCACTCCTACCACTGCACACGTGCCTACCATTGCACACCCCTACAGCAGCGTGGAAAGGTTGTCACTCTTCACAGCCACAGTAGTGCTTGTCAACGCCTGTCAGACAAGACCTCCTGGTGGTGGGAAGTGGTGTCTCGTGGTGCCTCTGGTTTGTGTGGCCCTGGTGATGAAGGATGTAGCGTATCCTCATCTTTGTTGGCCTTTGTCTACCTTAGTTTGAGAAACAGCTCTTCAGGTATTGTTCTGTGTTTATGAATTGAGTTCTATGTTACGTGTTCTTTATGTATTTCAGGCACAAGTCACCTACCCAGGTACATGATTTGTGGGTATTTTCTGTAGGTTGCCACTTTCTTTAAAGTGTCTTTTGAGGCACGAAAGTGTTTAATTGGGATGAAGTCCAAGTTATTTTGTTCATTTATTTATGTCTTTTGTGTGTTGGTGACATGTCTAAGAAGTTGTGGCTAATTTAAGATCATCAAAATTGACCTGTGATTTCTTCTAAGAATTTTGTGGTTTTAGGTCTTACAGTAGGTCTTTGATTCATTCTTAGTTACTGTCAGTGTATGGTGTAAGGTAAGGATCTAGCTTTATTATTTTGTATGTGGAAATCCAGTTGCCCCGTCACCATTTTGGAAGAAACTGTTTTTCTCTGTTGAGTTGCCTTGGTTCCATTGTGGACCGCAGACGTGAGGTTTGCTTCTGGATTCTCTGTGCTGGCCCATTGCTCTCTGCCTGTCCTTGTGCCAGGGCCACAGTGTCTTGACTACTGTTGCTCTGTAGTGAGCTGGAGATTGGAAGGCGAGCCCTCCAGCTCTGTCCCGTTTCTCTCTCCTGGGTCCCTTGTGTCCGTATTTCCCTTTGCTCACGCAGCACGCACTGTTCCCGTGTGAGGCGGTGGTATTGTCCCGAGCTGACCTGGCAGGATGTGTACAGAGCTCTGAGCTCGGTCCTCAGATCCTGGGCTGCAGGGAGCCAGCTGTCTGGGCTTTCATGTGGCTCCCTGGCCGTGGCATTGTGTAGCCAGTCTGGGGTCCCCACCTCAGTGAGCCCTGTCTGTCACCTGAATTCCATGTGAGGGAGCTCGCATGCCCCTGTCTCCTTCCAGAACGTGGGCACCCATGCCATCTGTGCCTTGGCTTTTGTGTTGCTCCATTTGAGACCGTGAATCCAGGGTGGCCCTCAGGTCTGGCCTGTGTTGCCCTGAGTGGTGTGGGCAGGGCAGCTGTGCAGGGGTGACGGGCTTGGGGAGGCTGCTGAATGGCAGCGAGGACTGACTCTTTGGGTGGCTCTTCTCCTTCCTCTGCGTCCAGAGCTGACTCCTTGCCGGGCCACACAGCACCCAGTGGGCACACAGCACCTGGCTCCCAGACTGCACCCTCTTGTTGGTGCTAGGGGCTTTCCCACGATCTGAGAGGCACCCACCCTCAGTGCTCTGGGCTTTCTTGTGATCTGCCCAGAGCACAGGAGGCCTCAGAGCCAGGGCAGGAAGGACTCGATCAGTGCTCCCCTGCCGTGGAGTGAGACATTGGGTGGATCCTGCCTGCCCCTGTGAGGGGAACTGCAGGCTGTTCAGATAGTGCCCCCAGCAGACACCTGGTGGAAGGTTTTCCTTCCTTCATGGGTGAAGCCTCCTTTGTTTGGGCCCCCACCCCTCCATCCCTCCTCCTCAGCTCTCTTGAAACCCACCGCAGCAGCACGGAGACTCTGGACTGCCCCTCCTCCGGACGCGCTCAGGCTGGTGGGCGTGACGCATTGTCCTCGCCCCCCTCCCGGCCTCACTGCTGTGATTCATGTACAAGATGTGTCTCTCTGCACCCTAGTTCCCTGGCTCTGAGTTGGGGCGGGGTGGGTGGCACAGAGGGTCAGTGAGAAGGTGGCTGTGGCAGGCAGCTCTGTGTGAGGTGTGGGTCCACCTTCCTCCTGCCTCTTGTGGTCCCATCCCCAACCCCGTCCCTTCCCGACCATGGCACCAAGGGCACTGACTGTTGGCACTCACCAGGTGCCATGCTCTGTGGCCTGAACTCGGGGCCCTGGACACCGCTTCCTCTGCTACCTCAGAGGCCCACGGGGTTGGGGCTGGCAGATGGACGCGGCGGGGGCGTCCCTGCGTCTGAGGTGCTGTGTGTCTCCGTGTCACCCCAGGTATATCCGAAGATTGCACTGCAGCCTGAAAAAGGGGCGATGGGATCCGAAAGAAGAAGAGAAGCTGATTGAACTGATAGGAAAGTACGGGGCCGGTGAGTGGTGTTGGCGCGTTGCCTGGGGATCCCGGCCACCTGCGGGCTCGTGGTCGCGCCTGGGCACTGACCACGAGATCAGCTCTGCCCGGCCTACTTTCATGGTCAGGGCAGGCAGTGCTGGGTTTTGCCACATTACAAACTAACACGCAGGCATTAGGGGAAATTCTGAAGGACAGATGGACACAAAGAAGACAGCTGGAATAGTGGTTTCCTCACCCACAGGAGTGTTTCCCGTACAGGTTTTAAGAGTCAGATCACATGGAACCAGCTAGGTTTTTTCGCTTAGTAGCGTGTCTGGCGTAGTGCCTAAGGCATTTGACTGCCACCCAGAAGGCTGGCGGTTCAAATCCACCAGCTACTCCCTAGAAGACAGGTTGGGCAATCTACTTCCGTAGAGATACCGCCTCAGAAACCCCAGGAGGGGTCGCTATGAGTCGGGTCCGACTCGACAGCAGTGAGTGTGGTTTTGCTCCTGGAGCGTGTCATTGGGTACCGCGTGCAGGGTGGGCTGTCTTCCGTCTTCACACGCTCTGCCTGCTATGACGGCTGAGGCTGGGCTGCACCGCTTCTCACTGTGTAGCAGCACCCCAGTCCTTTCAGCTCCCTTGTCGGCAGACGTTCCCATCGATTCCCGTGTTGCTGCGGGGCTAGAACGCTCAGGCTTCCGTGGCTGAGTGTTGACGCATCTCAGTGGCGTTGCCTGCTCGGCTGAAGGGCACGATAGTGAGGCTTCCGTGCGTGCTGGTGAACTGGCGGCGCGTGAACACGTGCAGTGCGCGGTCCAGGGGGCCAGGGCCAAGGCCAACCGTTGTGTGAGAGCCACTTCACCTACATGTGCACCCGGCTCAGGGCTGTGTCTGCTGGGGCTGCCAGGGGAGCGTGTCCCTGGGAAGCGGGTGCCCCTGCAGATGGTGGGTGTGTGGCACCCACTTTCCTCGGAGCGTCTGTACTTGCGGGGTCGTAGGATGCCAGCAGGGTCCGGGGGTGCAGTGCTGGCCCTGGCCCAGGCCTTCTGGAGACCGCCCGTGTCGTGTCCCTTCCTAGGTCACTGGGCAGAAATCGCAGCCGAGCTGCCCCACCGGACAGGCTCCCAGTGTCTAAGCAAGTGGAAGATCATGGTCAGGGTGAGTGCGGCGGGGCCAGGGCTTCCTCCGGGCGGGTGGGTGGGCTGCGGCGGACGAGGGCTCTGGCAGGAGCTGAGTGCGGGCAGGACAGCCTGCCTGGCCAGGGGCCACCCCCGTGCCTGTATTCTGGAGGGACCTCTCCCCATGGGGCTGGGCCTGCCTCCCTGCCCGTCAAGGTCCCTGGGCTGCTGCAGCCTGAGGCCCCTCCCCTTGCAGCAGAAGCAGCAGAATCGCTCGTGGAGGCGGCGGCGGCCCCAGCGGTGTGTCCGATGGAGCTCAAGCAGCGAGGACCGTGGGGGCAGCAGCAGCAGCGGCGAGGACACCCGCGGGGCCAGGGAGGGCGAGCCAGCGTGGGCAGCCCCGTACGTGGTACCCAGCATGGACCTGTGGGTTCCTACCAGGCAGAGCACCGCAGAGCTGTGGAAAGAGGGTGCACGGGGCTGGCTGGAACGGCCGCCTGCCTCCCCCAGCCTCCCCAAGGAGGCTGAGGCTGGCCGCAGGCGCAGAGAGGGAGCGTCTGCCACAGCTTTGGAACCCAGAGCAGACGCCACCCAGGCCTTGGGGCTCCACAGCAGCACCCAGCACCCACGTTCAGCAGACACTTGCTCGGCCAACAGCCAAGAGCTGGGAGACCAGGTAAACAGCGGCCCAGCCACTCCCAAGTGCACACAGGTCCTGTGCCTCACCCCGAATCAAGGCTGTGGCCTGTGCGCCTCACTGCCCCCTAACGGCCCACTCCAGCCCATGTCAGGAGACCTGTACCAGGCTCAAGCCGCCTCCTGCAGTGGGCAGCCTTCCCCTCCCAGCTGGCTTGCTTGGCTTAACTGGGCACCATGTAACTGCGCACTGCCAGGCTGGGGCAGCAGGGACGGTTTCTCCCAGCCGCACACTACAGCCAGCTCCAGCAGCAGCTGGCTGATCAGCTCATCCAGGTGTGGTTTGGGGCCACACTGATGCCCAAGGAACAGGGGCACCATCAAGCAATTGGGTAGGGAGCACACCCATGGCCTCCTGCCAGCTCTGTGGTCGGCATCTCGGACACTCAGTGCCATTAGCCTGAAGGGGCGTCTGCTAGTGTCCTGGTGCAGCCTGGCCAGCTGGTGTCCTGGGTCAGGCCCTGGGGACCTGCCAAATTCTTTGCTGGTGAACCTGTCCTTTGGAGAGTTTCCCATGGATGGAAACCCGTTCAGGGCCTGGGGAGGAGCCTTCCTGACCAGCCTTGTGCTCTTTCTTCAGAGGGAGACGCCCCTGCGGGAGGTGCCCCTGGAGACCGTGCTGCGGGTGCTGCGGGCCAACACGGCCGCCCAGGGCCGGGAGCTGGTGCGTGCCTGCACCCCTCCACCCTCACCTCCCTCCCTCCCGCAGCCACGCGCACACCCACGCACACGGATGCACACGCACGCTCGTGAGCACAGATGTGCACACACGCATGCAAACATGGCATGTACGGGGAAACACGCTGCACGTGGACACACTCAAACACTTGTGAACATGTGTATGTGAACACATTCATGAACACATGTGCAAACACTTCTGGATGTGTATACACATGAACAGACATGCATGCATTCACGGGACTCACGCTAAAACACACAGATATGCACACACATGTGAACACACCTTCAGGAGCACATCCACAGGAGTACATGTGAAGACACGTACCTATCCAAAGACGTACATTCGTGAACATGTGCACGTGCAGAAACTTGTGAATTACA
>NW_006921761.1:4914970-4924123 GCF_000298275.1 Orycteropus afer afer
GGTGTTGGCATAGTCACATTCCAGCACATGGGTGGGCACATGCGTGCAGGGGCCTGTCTGCAGGGCACATATGGTACATACATGGGGTTGTGCCTGCTGGGTGTGTGTGGGACTTGTGTGTGGGGGTATGCCACACAGATGTGTGTACGGGCCACGTGTGCAGAGGTAAATGTGCAGGCACTCGTGTGGGACATACATAGGGGTTCATGTGTGTGCACACGTGTGGGACATGTGCAGGGGCACACACAGGGAACACTTGTGTGTTTCCAGAAGCTGAGCTAGCTTTCTCTTCCGTTGTCATGATGGAGGTTGGCGCTATTCCAGCTCTGAAAGAGCTTAGGGCTGCTATCCCCTCTGCTGCCCTCGTCTTTCTGCCTGGGTTGAGCGTGTGGGGTGGCTGGGTCAGAGTTCCAGGAGGTGGTGGGAGGGACCCTCCAGTGTCCCTTCAGCCTGTCCCGCCCAGTGCCCTGCCCGAGTGGAGAGGTCCTGCTGGAACCCGTCCCTGTCTCTCGTCCCCAGCCGACGGCGTCTGGAGCCAGCTGCAGGGCGTCCAGCTGGCGAGCACGCCAGTGTTCACCCTGCTGATCCAGGTGAGGAGCCACGGGCAGGGCTCAGCGCTGTCGGGGTGCTTGGTGGTGACGAGACCGCAACACACTCGTTCCTTTGACACCCGGTGTTTAGTTTCTGGTCACCGTGGGCAGAGGCGAGACTGCAGACCCATGGGTGCTCAAGTGGACAAGAGGGGAGGCCCAGGGTCTGGGCAGACGAGAGGGGGAGCAGATTGAGGGTCTGAGAGGCAAAGGGGAGATGGCAAACCTTGGTGGGCCGCAGACCTTGGTGGGCCCCAGACCCCGGGCAACCGCCTGAGGACTTAGGTCTGTGAGAGGTAGACTGTGCCTTGGGTGGGAGGCTGCCTGAGGGCTCAGCCAGGGCCGAGCCCGAGAGGAGGCCTTGGCAATGTCTAGGCAGTGAGGACGGTGGGGTAGGTTGCCACGTTGCATGGTCTGTGGCGGGGGGTGGGGGTAAGGTTTCCTGCCACAGTCTGGGGGGATGGGAGGACAGGTGTCCATACATCATGGTGTGGGCAGGGGTGTGGGGGGATGGGTCTCTATGCATCAAGGTGTGGACAGGAATGTGGGAGGACAGGTCTCCATGCATCATGGTCCGGGCAGGGTTGTGGAGGGATGGGACTCGTGTGTCACAGTCTGGGCTGGAGTTGGGGAGACGGGTTTCCATGCATCATGGTCTGGGCAGGGGTGCCGGGGGATGGCTCTCCATGCCACACTCCTCAGCTTTTCCAGATCGACACTGACGGCTGCATGGAGGTCATCTGTGAGAGGAGGGCCCAGCCACCCACCACACTGCACCACCTGCAGGTGACCTGGCCCTCAACCTTGCGCAGGGCTCTGGGTGATGGCCGTTTTTCTAGCCGGGAGCAAGGGTCTACCCAGAGGGCATTTCCCAGGCTGTTGGCAGGGTGTGGTCCCAGGCCACCATGGCATGGTACCTCTGTAGTGTCCCCTGGCTGGGGCCTGGTGCCAATGATAGAGCCCACTGTCAACCACTGTTGTGCCTGTGAGCTCCTGTGAGCTGTGCCGAGCTGGCCGCCTCATTGGTCTGAGGCCTGGGTTAGGGCTTGCCCCCATACCCCCACTGTCCTCTCCCCACGAAATGACCTGGTGTGAGGTGCCACTGTAGGGAGTGAAGAGGAAGCTGTGACAGCTGGATCCTGGGTGACTGGGGTGGCCCCTGCCTGTGGCCCACAGCCCTCTGCTCCCATGGCCTATGTTACCCGGCCCACTTCACACCCCGGGCAGCTGGTCCTGGGTGGTGGACGCCAGTGACTGACCTCACCCTTCTTTCCAGGCGCCCCTGAGTGCCCAGCGCTGCCCAGGTACAGCCCTGTGGGTCTTAGTCCTTCCACATGGTCTCAGGTCAAGGGGGTTGGGCGGCAGCTACTGGTGATAGGGTTTGAGTCCCACAGCAGGGATGAGAACCTGGAGGGGTGGAGATGGGAGGGCAGCAGTGATGCAAGCCCTCGTCTGGGGGTGCTCATGGTTCAGAGCAAGAGGTAGACAGGCTGTGTGGACATCACTGCCCAGCGTCGACGGCCCCGGGATGGGCTGTGCACAGATGGTAGGAACAGCATCGGGACTGAGGCGCACGGGCCCTGCTCCCAGGATGCTTGCCTGGGAGGGGCCGGGTACCTGGCCTGGTGCAGGCCAGCAGGTGCACTGTGTTGTCTCATCTCCCTGCAGGCAGCCTCTCTTCAGCCAGACCAACTCGAGAAGCTACAAGGCGGAGCGCTGGCCGCAAAAGGAGTGGGGGGCTGGGAGTGCGCCAGCGCATGCCCACCCTGCCGCCAACCCCCTGGCCAGCCCCCTCAGGCCCCCGGCCCAAACCCAAGACTGTGTCCGAGCTGCTTCAGGAGAAGAGGCTGCGGGAGGCCCGGGCCAGGAGGGCTACGTCGGGCCCCAGGACGCTCCCAGTCCAACTGCTGGTCGCCCCACCCGGGGTCCCCCACGGACCCCCAGCTGTCTGTAGTCTGACACTCCCAGGACTTAGCGTCTCCACAGGGGCTGGCCCAGGCCCCGCTGGCTTTTTGCAGGCCCCGGCCCCCACCCCCAGAGGGGCCAGGAACTCAGCCCCGAAGGCCAGCAGGACCCCAGTGCCGGGCCCTGGCCAGGTCCCTGTCCTTGGCCAGCGTGGTGTCCAGGGGCTGTCACAGGGTCCTACCATGCTTCCGCCCTTCCTTCCTGCAGCCCCCAGTCTGGTCCCAGCCCACATGGTGGCTGGTACCGCGCTGCCTGTGACCTGGGTGCTCACGGCCCAGGGGCTGCTCCCTGTATCTGTGCCTGCCGTGGTGGGCCTCCCCCCGGCGGCAGGGACCCCAGCCCCAGGGCTGTCGATGGCTCTGCTACCCTCCCCAGTGGGGACTCAAGCCAACGAGTACACCCAGGCCTCACCCCCCAGGACAGCCCCTACACCCCAGCACAGTCCTGCAGAGGCAGCTGGGGACTCGGCCTCTGGCCCGGGAGGGCTGCCTTCGCCACAAGCAGCCCAGAGGGCTCCAGAGGCCGCTGCTCCCCCGCTCCCACCTGAAGCGCTCTCCCAGGCCGCACTGCTGTCCTGCCAGCCTGAAGCACAACGGCCCTGGACCGGACGCCTGCCTTCCTGCAGTGGTCCAGGAGGGTCAGCCGCGTCGCCCTCAGGGACAGGGGGCCCTGGGGCCCTGGAGAAGCTGCCCTCGCCCCAGCCTGGCTCCAAGAAGGGTACCCTGGACATGTGCCTTCTCTTCCCGGAGGGCTCAGAGGACACTGCCGCCTGGCTGCGGGGACAGCGGGGGGTGTGCGTGCCGCCCCTGGGGAGCAGGCTGCCCTACCAGCCCCCTGCTCTCTGCACCTTGAGAGGCCTGTTCAACCTCCTGCTCCACAAGGCGGCTTTGGAGCGCAAGGCTGCTGCCCTCGTGCCCGGTGGCACGGTGGGCGGTGACAGTGGGCCCCCGGCCGAAGCCCTGCAGGCCGTGCTGGGGATGGTGCGGACGCGGCTCAGGGACAACTCGGCCTACCTGCTGCTCAAGGCCCGCTTCCTGGCAGCCTTCTCCCTGCCCGCCATGCTAGCCACCCTACCCCCCCACGGTGTCCTCACCACCCTGTCAGCTGCCACAGGGCTGGACCCTGAGGGAGACAGTGAGGAGCTCCTGGGAGAGCCTGGGTCCCCTGACGGGGTGGGTCACATGGCCAGCAGCCCCCCGGCAGAGCCACAGGTGAGGGCCTCAGCAGTACACCCCTGAGTAGGCACAGGTGGGGCAGGCACACGCCCCTGCCCAGCCACCTGCTGGGTGGGTGGAAGTGGTGGGGAGCGTGGCCTCAGAGGGCTGGCCTAGGTGGGAAGAGGAAACTGCTAGTGGGCTTCCCAGTTGCAGGTGGACTCTGGTGGGGAAGTCAGAAAGGAGCCCTGCCCTCAACGTTGATGCCCAGTCAGACCACCATGTTTGAGGGGTCTGCTTGCCCCAGTCCCATGTGGGCAGAGCCAGTCGGGAGGTGAAGGTGAGGGTATAGCTGCACCTGCACTGTGTGGGCACCAGGTGGCTTGGGTCTGTGGTCACTGTCACCACAAGTGTTCTGCTGTTCAGGCAAAGCCGTTCCCTTGCTCCCTGAAGAGAACCTGAGGCACCCTGCGGTGGTTGGAGTGGGAGCTTGTACCATGTCTCCCTTCGTCTGGACTCTGGACTGCTGGCATGGGGCTCACGCCCACCCTACCTCCAGCATCGCCTTAGGAACCAAGGGTCCCCTAGGCTAGGCTGGGTGGGAAATGCTACCCCAAAGGGCTGGGCAGCGGACCCCCATCCACTAGGAACCCTGACAAAACGATGATGTGGCAGGCAGGCACGTTGTGTCAAGAGCAGATTGTTAGGGAACCGCAGGGGTGCAGTAGGAAGCCAGGCCCTCGTGGCCCACCTGAGCCTGCCTGGGCTGTTACGACCTGAGGCTGAGGGTGGCCCAGGGCCCTCCATCCTACCCCCACCTGGGCCAGAGGTTCACCCTTCCCTCTGGCTTGTGTCTTGGTCAGGCCTCGGCCCCCTGCTGCCTGGACACCCAGGACGACTGTGGGCTCAGGACTCGTCACAGTCGGAAGCGGAGGCGTCTGTCCTGAGCAGGTGAGCTCAAGGATGCTGCCTCCAGGAGAGGGACCTCCCTCTCTGTGGTGGGGTGGGGACAGAAGCAAGGCCTTCCTAGAACCTGCTGCTCCCTTGGGGGCCTCTCCTGGGGGGGGGGTGTTCAGCCTGCCAGCACCCCGTTCCCCCTCCACTTCCCAACCGCTGCTCCCCGCCACTGTGCCTGAGAGTCCCACTCCATCCCTTCATAGGCCTCTGCTCAGCAGATACCTGTCCATTTGTCTGTCCCTCTCTCAGCCTGCTTCCTGACCTGGTGTCTGGGTCTGCCCCTTGACCCCATGGCGTGGGAGCCTTTGAGTGGCCTCTTGCTCTTCGCTGCGTCCCATCCCCACACCAGTCGCCCAGGCAGCCCCAGGCTCATGCCACGCCCTGGCCAGGTTCAGTCAGTGGCCATTCAGAGGAAACCAGCTGCCGCAGATGGTACTGGGGCCTGGAGAGGGGCCCGCACCCACCCTCCAGGCCCCTGTGCCGTCAGCGTCTCTGAGGGCGGCCTCCCATCCTCTGCTGCCTGCGTGGTCTCTCCAGGGCGAGGCAGGAGTATGCCCATGGTCCCAGTGCCCCTCATCCGTGTGTCTGGGATCTCCAGGTGGACCTGTGACGTGCTAGAACCCAGAACACCCTGCCACAGGATGTGCCCGTTCCAGGAGGACACATCGGGTCTGAAACCTTCACCACAGCTCGGAGTAAACTGAGGCACCCACCCACCCACATGAGGGCAGGTGTCATTCTCATCCACGGGGCAGTCCCATGTCCCACACAAGAGGGCTAGTTTGCCCCAAGAGCACTTGAAGGAATAAATAAATGGTCTAATTTTTTTTATCATAACTTGCCACACAGTCTGCTGCTCTCGGGGAAGCCAGGGACAGGCTGTGCCCCTCAGAGCCTAGCTCTGGTCCCTGGGCCTCAGGGATGTCGGGTGGTCCCAGGGTGGAAAAGCCACCCTGGCCTCACGGCTGCCTTCATCACACCCCAAGACGTGTCTGGTGATGAGCTTCCAGCTGTTCGCTCCTCCACGAGGGGCCTGGCCACTTCTTGAATTTTTAAAAATGACTACGTTGCCCTGGAAGACTTCCCACAGGAGTGGGGAATTGGGGGTGCGGAGCCTTCTGCCCTCCGCCCAGGCTTCACCATACCGCCCATCCCTGGTGCCGCCCCCACCCAACGTGGTATCTGTGTGCTGGTCCTCACGGCAGGTTCTCTGCGCACATGACTGCGCCCGGTGCACTGTCCCCACCTTCCCTCCTCGCGCTGTGCTCTGCTGTCTGGGTTCTTAGGTTCCTGAGTATCCAGGAGGTTTCTGGGCATCTTTGCTGAGTCCCAGGTTGAATCTGCTGTGACCAGAGAGCGTGGGGTGTTCAGCATTTAGTTTGCACACACATGCGTGCATGCACACAAAGACGCCACTGCTGTCCTCGTTAACCTCAATCGTGGCTGTGCCATGACTCCAGGTGCTCAGCCTCAGCTGGTAGCTGCAGGGCCAGGGGCAGAACCCAGAACCTCAGGAAGGCAGAGTGAGAGGCACCTGCTCCCGGTTCCGGCTGCAATGCCAGGCCCGCCCCTTCTCAGCAGCTGTTGCATCAGCCCAGCCCACAAGGACTGGATCCACAGGACACACTGGATGGGGTGCTGGTCTTGGGTTCCCCGAATCCACCTTGCTGCCAACAGCCCTTCTGAAACTCGTTCGTGGGGCGGTGGCCATGGCCTGGGAATCCCGGGGCCTCCATCGTTGCCCACGTGTGGGCGCAGGGATGGAGTCACCAGGTGAGGCTGCCTAGCGATGAGGTGGCTGTGGAGTGTCAAGGTGCTGCCTACTCTGGACCCCATGGTGTAGGTCTTGTCCCTAGCAGAGCCTCCTTGCCCACACCCTGGCCCCTGGCCCCCAGCTCTGTGCTGCTGGTCCCCGAGATAGCATCCCTGCTGAGAAAGCCTGTGTCTGGGATGAGGCAGCTGGCCAGTGGCATGACCTCGTCCAACTGGGAGGAACTTGCTCTGGGCTCCACCGCCAGGCGTCGCTGCCAGAACCGAGACTTGCTCCGGGGAGGGGCAGGCAGGAGGTTCCTGCACCTTCCTCTCAGCACTCCCTAGCACTCCCACTTCCCCTGCTGGGCGAGTCAGGGCAGGCTGTGTCCCCCTTGAAGAGCAGAGCCCACAAGGAAGTACCAGGGGCCTCCACTCCACCCTCCCTGGGCACCAGATTGGCTTGGCCGGCAGGCAGCTCCAGCACGAGAGGACCCAAGGTAGGTGCCTGGTGCCCTTCCCAGAGGTGCTGGCAAGTTCCCCGTGGCTCTGCTGGGTGGTCGGGGGCAGCAAATACCTGCAGCTGCAGAAGTTCCTTGAACGTCCCTCGGACAGGCCAGCACCCCTCTCTCTGCCCTCGCCCCCCCAGCCACTGGTGAGCACCTGGGCATCTCAGCCACCAGGCCAAGGGATTCAGGGAGCCCAGCAAACCAGCTAGAAAGGCCAGAAGCACCCTGGGGACGACGCCAGCACGCTGAGCTCCTACCAGATCCCCAGACCCGGCCCTGGGAGCTGGTCTCGACAGGTCCGGAAGCTGAGGCCAGGGGGCTCCGTCCCTATACCCAGGACTTGTGTCCCCACACCCAACAGCTCTGTCCCCCATCCAGGGGTTTTGCGTGAGGCCAGAGGCTCTGTCTCCACACCCGGGAGCTCTGTCCTTATGCCCAAGGGTTTTGTCCCCAGGCCCAGGCGCCCTGTCCCTGAGGCTGAGGGCTCTGTCCCCAGGCCCAGGGGTTCTGTCTCTGAGGCTAGGGGAGACACAACCACAGACTGCTCCCAGGAGACTGGGCCTGACTTACGAGGTTCCATCTGTGCAGGTGGAAGGGCTACAATAGGGACAGTCCCTGCCCTGCCCCCTGAGCTAGAGCCCACTGGGAGGAGAACCTGGTGACAGTGGGGCCCTGCGAAAAAGCACTGTGGGCCATCTGGGGTGCACTCACAGCCCCTCCCTGTGTGCCAGCACTAGGCAGACACCTGGCTGAACCCCTTCCCGCCTCACGGCCCTGTTGCATCACCACCCAGTAGCCGATGGTGGGAGCACAGGGCCAGGGCAGAGGCTGGCGTGACACAGTCCCTTGTCACTCTGGAAAATGAGGAAGTCCCACGCAGCCAGGCTCCCACAGGGCTCTGAAGGTGGGAGGGCCCCATTCCAAACTGCACCCAACTTCCCACCAGCCCACCACTGCTCGGTAAGGTCGGTCTGGCTGGCAGGACTTCCATGGGAGCAGACACTGGGGGTGCCCACCTATCCCTGGGAGTCTCCACGGGGTGACGGGGCAGCCTGGCTGATGGACAGGGAGGCAGGGGTGAGGCTGAAGCCCGCTGCCCCTGCAGGCTGCGTGTCCACCCACCCGTGGCCGCCACCCTCTGTGGCCTTGCGTCCCCCTGCCATGTCCGACTACGAGAATGAGGACGAGTGCTGGAATGCCCTCGAGGGCTTCCGGGTGAAGCTGATCTCGGTCATCGACCCCTCCCGCATCACGCCCTACCTGCGCCAGTGCAAGGTCCTCAACCCCGACGATGAAGAGCAGGTGCTCAGTGACCCCAACCTGGTCATCCGCAAGCGTAAAGTGGGTCAGTGCGGCCCCTGCCCACCCCCCACCCCACTGGGGGGCCTGTGCCCCAGACCTTGTCTCATCTACAGCCTTCCCCTGCCCGCCCAGACCTCGTCCCACCTGAAGCCTCCCTCTGCCCGGGTGCTGCCTCCCTCCCGCCCACCACCCTGCCTAGGGGATCCTGTGCCCCAGACCTGGTCCCATCTGCAGTCTCCCCCTGCCCGTGATACAGGGGTGCCTCACCAGGCCCCCGCCTGCCCCTGCTCCCGTGGGCGCCCCTCACCCCGCTGCCCTGGCTGCAGGTGTGCTCCTGGACATCCTGCAGCGGACGGGCCACAAGGGCTACGTGGCTTTCCTGGAGAGCCTGGAACTGTATTACCCGCAGCTGTACAAGAAAATCACCGGCAAGGAGCCAGCCCGCGTCTTCTCCATGATCATCGGTGAGGCCAAGGCGGGCAGGGTGAAGGACGCCTGGGGGGCAGCCCAATGCGCCTTGTTGGGGACAGAGAGCAAACGGGCGGCCGCCACGGCATCATCTCCGGTCGGTCTCCCGGGGGGCAACCTCCACTGTCCAGGACCAGCCCCTGGCACAGACCAGGAGGCGGGCGAGGGCCTCGAGGGAAGTGGGAGGGGCGCACGAGGCCCAGGACCTCGGCCCGGCCTTCACCTGCCACCCCGCGGCCGCAGACGCATCGGGGGAGTCGGGCCTGACGCAGCTGCTGATGAGCGAGGTGCTGAAGCTGCAAAAGAAGGTGCAGGACCTGACGGCGATGCTGAGCTCCAAGGACGACGTCATCAAGGAGCTGCACGTTAAGGACAGCCTGCTGCGCAAGCACCAGGAGCGCGTGCAGCGGCTGAAGGAGGAATGCGCGGCCGGCGGGCGCGAGCTCAAGCGCTGCAAGG
>NW_006921761.1:4924306-4926974 GCF_000298275.1 Orycteropus afer afer
GGCGGGGCCCGGAGGGGCGGGGCCCGGGCGCAGCCCCCTGAGGCGGGCCACGCACAGGTGGACCGGCTCAGGCACAGCCTTATGAAGGCTGAGGACGACTGCACCGTGGAGCGCAAGCACACGCTGAAGCTTCGGCACGCCATGGAGCAGCGGCCCAGCCAGGAGCTACTGTGGGAGCTGCAGCAGGAGAAGGCGTTGCTGCAGGCGCGCGTGCAGGAGCTGGAGGCCGCTGCCCAGGTGGGGCCTGGGGGCCCAGAGCGGAGGAAGCACTGTCCCCGCAGGACAGGCCGCAGGCACCATCACGGGCCCTCCCTGCCTCTACAGGATGGGAGGCGCGACAGGAGCAGTGCCTACATGCAGGTGTTGGAGGAGGACTGGCGGCAAGCACTGCGTGACCACCAGGAGCAGACGAGCACCATCTTCTCTCTGCGCAAGGACCTGCGCCAGGCAGAGGCGCAGCGGGCCCGGGTGCGCAGGGCAGGGGCGAGGCTGAGGGAGCAGGGGGCCAGAAGGGAGGGTTGGGACCCAGCTGGGCGCCCACTTTGCGTATTCCTGGAGGTGTGAAGCCTCTGGTTTCCACCTGTCAGAGGGATGGAAGCCCAGGCGTGGCTCACGGTGCTCACATGCAGCATTTCGTGACAGCCCAGCAGCCCGGGCCCCCAGCACACCCTGGGGCCAGTATGTGGCGGGGCAGGGCTGAGCTGTGTGTCCCACAGTGCGTGGAGGAGAAGGAGATGTTCGAGCTGCAGTGTCAGGCCCTACGCAAGGACTCCAAGATGTACAAGGACCGCATTGAGGCCGTCCTGCAGCAGATGGAGGAGGTGGCCATTGAGAGGGACCAGGTAGACCTGTTGCCCGGCAAGGATGCAGGGATGAGGGTGTGGAGCTGGGCATCCTCCGTGCTCACAGAGCAGCTGATACTTGTGACACCACAGCGGTGCACACTCTGTGTCCTGGGGCCAGTGACAAAGCTCCCCGCACTGGGAGCTTATGACAGGCATGCACTCCTGCCATCTCTGAAGGCAGAGCCTGAAATCAGAGTGTGGACAGGGCCGCCCTTCGCAGAAGCCTGGGAAGCACCCTCCGCGGCCTCTCCCAGCTGCTGGTGGTGTCTGGAAACATCTTCCAGTCTCTGCTCCATCTTCCCCTAGTCTTCTGTCTCCAGGTCCCTCCAGGTCCCTCCCGGTCCCTCCAAGGCCCTCTGGGTCCCTCTGGGTTTTTCTGGGTTCATCTGGGTCTCTGTTGTTTTGTAAGGATAGCATTCCTACATGATCGGGACCCGCCCTTCTGAAGGGTGACCTCATGGTAACTGATAACACCTGCAAAAAGCCTCTTTCCAAACAAGGTAGTGTGCGCAGGTACTGTGGTTAGCCCTTTTGTGAGTTCTCTTAGGGGACACGTTTCAGCTCACTGCGCCATGCAGTGAGAACCGCACGGAACCACCACGGTGCCGGGGCAGCCACCCCGGCCTGCCCTACCCCCACTGCCTGCACCCGGGACACTGCTGTCTGCACTCTGGCTGGAGACAGACTTCTTTCACCAGAGCTGTCGTTTTGGTTTTGTTTTACTGAAACACAATCGTTCTGTCTGCCTCATTTTGCAGGTAGTTTTTTAACTTAAGGCATCCACACACGTTGACTGCCCAGGTTCTCAGAAGGTGGCCAGCAGCCCAGGGTGTAGGAGATATGTCTGTCTGCTGAGGGTCAGTCAGGAGGTGGTCTCCAGTTCTCTCCAGCGACCATCCATGCCTCATCCATGCTCTGGAGGCTCAAAACGAGATTCCTTTGAACCCAGCAAGCCCAGGTCTAAAAGTTTCTCTTGGGGAAGTAGCCAGTAATGCCGAGAACATGCTGTCCATGGCTATTCAGCACGAGTTTGTGAGGACGGGGGGGCGCTGAGGTGTGGTTGACACGCGGAGTGATGAAGTGTGCAGCTGTGATGTAAAGCCGCACACGGGTGACACACACGTGGGTGGAGGTGGGGGTGGGGCATAACCTGTGCTGAGCCCACCTGCTGGGGGGGGAGAGGAGCCGGGAGGAGGTGGAGAGGGGCTGCAGGATCGTCCGAGCCCTGTGTGCCTTCACGCGCCCACGCTTCCCGTAATGAGCCCCACTGCTTTGTGCCCCAACGCACCAAAGGGTGAAAACGTCCCTGCGCCCTGTCCTGCTCCAGTTCTCGCTCCTGGAGGTTTTGTGGGGACTTGCTGGAAGGCAGTGGGCCGTGCAGCAGTGAGTGGCTCCCTTGCCGCTCTGCCCACTGGGCTGTGCCCAACCCACAGGCCATCACGACGCGGGAGGAGCTGCACAAACAGCACGCGCAGGGCCTGCAGGAGAAGGACGAGCTGCGGAAGCGCGTCCGAGAACTCGGGGAGAAGGCGGATGAGCTCCAGCTGCAGCTGTTCCAGTGCGAGGGCAAGCTCCTGGCCGCAGAGGGTCGGCTCAGGCGGCAGCAGCCGGAGACGCTCGTCCTGGTGCGCGGGGGCCCAGGGAGGGGCCACGGAGGGACCCAGGGAGGGGCCACGGAGGGGCCTGGGGGGGGCCACGGAGGGACCCAGGGAGGGGCCACGGAGGGGCCTGGGGGGGCCACGGAGGGACCCAGGGAGGGGCCACGGAGGGGCCTGGGGGGGGCCACGGAGGGACCCAGGGAGGGGCCACGGAGGGGCCTGGGG
>NW_006921761.1:4927074-4942836 GCF_000298275.1 Orycteropus afer afer
AGCCGGGGCCCAGGAAAGGGCCATGGAGGGACCCGGGGGGAGGGGCCACGCTGGGGCCCAGGGAGGGGCCACGGAGGGACCCAGGTGGTGAGGCCCGGAGAAGCCAGGGCCCAGGAAGGAGCTAGCCAACCCAAGCCTGGTCACTGCTCCACTGGGGGGGACTGAGCATCACACTCTGTGGGGTTGGCTCACCCCAGCTGAGCTCCTTCCTCACAGTGGGGCAAGGGGCCTGGACAGAGCTCAGGGCTCATGCAGGAAGTAAGAGCCTGGGTAGTGGCTATAACCAAGGTGACAGCCACCAAACGGACTCCACAGGCCACTCTGGGTGTGTCAGGGGAAGGAAATTCTGGGCAGGGGACAGGATGTGACGAGGGGCCCGGGGGACTGGCCTGGGCCTGAGAGCTTTCTAGGAATGGGGGCTGCCTTGAACGACCACCCCACACCTGCTGACCAAGCCCTTCCTGTGCCCGCAGAGCTCTGACCTGGAGGACGGCTCCCCCAGGAGCTCCCAGGAGGTGAGTGCAGCCAGCCTTGGGGGACCTCCTGCAAGACCATGCCCCCACCAACACTCACGAGCCAGGGGCCCCCAAGGCCCCGCTTGCTTAGGGGTAGGGGCAGATGTGGACAGTGCTAGGCCTGGCCTCGCCCGGTGGGCCGCACGGCACAAGTTCCCAGGAACCTCTGGGAGGTGGGACCCCGGACGCGGTGCGGGGAGGGGTGACCAATGACCCCACTCTCTTTGGCAGCTCTCGCTGCCCCGGGGCCTGGAGGACGGTGCCCAGCTGTCAGACAAAGGTGAGGAAGTGAGCTTAGGTGCTCGCACACACGGAGGGCGGGCCCAGCCTCAGGCCTGGTCTTCGGCATTGAGTTGAAGCTCCTCCTCATTGCCCCGAAGCCCAGTACTGGGAGCTGTTGCCCATCTGTCCCTGATGCCTGAGCCCAGCAGGAGGCACTGGTAGGGTGTCTCCAGCGGCCGAGCCCTCACCTCACAGGTAGTGGAACAGAAGCCAGGAGGAAGCACCCGGCCTCAGGTGCCCAGCCAGCTCCCAAAAGCCCATCCAAACCAGGGCCTCGCTGGCGTGCTCCACGTCTGGTGGTCAGTGCCCGTCAGTGGTGTGTGGAGTCCCCACTGTGGCCCAGGGCTCATAGTCCACAAGAGCCTCCTTGGTCCCCTGGAGAGTGGGAGGCAGGATGGAAAGGGAGGGCCGTAAGTGCAGGAGGCCCACGGTTGGCCAGCTGTGTTTGGGGCTGGGTGCAGGCACCTTGAAGTGAGGGTCACAGTGCAGGGTCTGCGCTCATCTGAGGACAGGACTAGGGAGCGAGGTGTAGCAGTGACTGTGTGCCCGCGACCAGAGTGATGGCTGGGTAATGACAAGGGCTCAGTAGGAGGAACTGATGGGGGTGGGGTGGGGGTGGAGCTGGGGTGTCCAGGAAGGCCCTTGTGCTGTGTTGGGGCCCCTGGCGAGGGAGGAAGGGAGACCGGCCTGGGAGCTTTCTTGGGAAGTCAGTCAGACTTCCTCAGTGTCAGGCATGACCCCCACTTCTGAGACAGGAAGGGGAAGAGTAGACAGCAAAATGGAGAAGTGAAGGCCGCCTGCCCACTGCCCAGAAGACACGGGGGCAGGGATGGCAGGGACCCGGAGGCGCCAGCACAAGTGGGAGGGTCAGCGGGAGGAGGGAGCTGGGTGGGCCTGCTCCCAGCAGCCCCTGCCCTGGCGGCCTCCGGGAGCAAGGACTGGGCCTGTTCCCTGGTCCATAAAAGGAGCAGTTCTCATTGGATCAACGAGGGGACCCCAGGGGCTCTTGTGAAACCAGAGCCCCGAACGTGCTGCAGAATCCAGGGTGAGGCATGGAGGCCTGTGTAGCGCGGGTCCCGGCCGTAGGCGGGGCTGACAGACTCGACTCTGCTTCCCTCCAGGTGGCCCGTCAGAGGGGCGGAGCCTGGAGCAGCCCTTCGTGACTCTGCAGAAGGACCGGCTCTCGCTGACCCCCAACGTAAGGCCACCTGGGGTCCCTGATGCCCATGGGCCCTGCCAGGGCTCAGGCCTCACGCCCAGGCACAGGGTCCCTGTGCCTCTCCGGGAGTCCTCCCTCTGGGTGACCGTGATCACGCCGACCACGGGCCTCCTGGTGGCTGGGTTCTTCAGCCTGTGGCCCTGGTGACCCCTGAGCAGGGGGTGGGGCGGGCAGTGATCACAGGAGCCCCCAGCTCCGTGGCATCGAGCGGTTGGCATGAGGTGAGCCCTGCTCTCTGGCATGAAGGCACAGGCTGAGGAATGGGCAGGGCGGGAGGTGGGGTGCTACCGGTCAGGGGCTGGCTTCTTGGTGGTCTCTGCAGGAGCCCCACTGCCCGTGACGCTGAGCCCACAGGCTCACCATGGCACAGGAGCCTGGCCTGCCGTCCAAATCCACTAACTCAGTGGTGCCGAGCAGTGGGGGCCAGCTGGGCGCTGCGCTGATGGTGCTGGCCTGGCCTGAGCGGTGGGCCCAGAGCCTGAGCCTCCCCTTCTCCAGGACACAGGCCTGAGCTTTGGGGAGCCTCCGGAGAAGGAGCGGCGTCGCCTGAAGGAGAGCTTCGAGAACTACCGCAGGTGCAGGGGCTCAGCGGGCTCGGTCAGGGCAGCGGGCAGGGGTGAAGGGCAAGGTGCCTCCTGCAGACACCTGCAACGTGTGCGTCCCCACAGGAAGCGAGCACTCCGCAAGAATGGCTCGCGGCTGGGGGAGGTGGACTGGGGGAACACCACTGGCAGCGACAACACGGACACGGAGGGCTCCTAGCCACCAGGGCTGTGGCCACGCACGTGGCAGCCCAGAGCATCCCCTGGGAGTTGCAGGCCTGCAGCTGCCCGGCCCTCGGGGTGCACGTGGCCAGCCCCATCCCAGGAGGAAGAACGAGGCCACCCGCCGGATGCTGCGTTGGGCCGAGTGCCAGCACGGACAGCTGACCAGCTGCTTGCTGACCCAGCCACAGGAAATGCCTGCAGTCCCCTGAAAGCCCGCCCCGCGCAGGGCTGTCGCTTTGGGATACGCCAATCTGTTTCCGTTTTGGTGCACGAATCTCTGTAATTGTTAAAAGGCTTACAGTATTTGTATCGTGGAACACATGCGTTGTAAAAACTCAGGAAGCGCAGCTAAGTAAATACAAAGGCACAACAGAGTCGTGGGTGTTTGCGCGCCCCCGAGACTCACCGTACCCAGCCGGGTACTCCCTCCTTCCCGGCGTCACCCAGCAGCCACCCAGCAGCCGGAAGGGCAGGGTGACTGCCGTCCCACCCGAGGAGATGCTGCTCCGACCCTGGACCCGCACGTGTATGCAGGGTGCACCCGCCCGCCAGGGGGCAGCAGAGCCCGCCGCCCCATGCCCGTCAGCCGGAAGTCGCGGAGAGCTGCTTCCGTCCTGTGCCCGCTTTCAAGATGGCGGGGGGGCGGGCCCGGGGGCGGGCGGGATGCTGCGGGTAGTGCTGGGCCGTGCGCCGGTGTTGCTGAGCCGCGCGCGGCCCCGGGACCCCAGTCTGAGGCAGCTGTGGGCGCGCGGGTCCCTTCTGGAGGCCACAGGGAAGGGGCGGGCCTGGGCCTGGCGCTGGCGGCGCTTGAGTTCCGAGCCTGGGCTAGGGTCTGGGGCCGCGCTAGGGCGCGTGGAGTCGGCGCACTACCAGCTGGTCTACACCTGTAAGGTGAGTGTGCAGCGTAGGCCGGGCAGGCCCACACCTGGCGCTGGAGGAAGGGCCGGGCCCGCGGGGGGTGGGGTGGGGGCGCGGAGCCAGTCTTCGGGGGCAAGGCCTTCCAGGAAGAGGGCGGGGCCGGGACTGTGGGGAGGGTGGATCTGAACCTCAGGAGGGGGGCGTGGCTATAGGGAGAGGCGGTGCTTCCTCTGAGCTGGTCAGCTGTGTGTTGGCCACTGGGAGGGGCGGAGCTAACGCTCGGAAGGGGCGTGGCTTCCCAGGAGAGGGGCGGGACTAGGACTGGGGAGGGGTGGAGCTGGTCCTTTGGAGGGGCAGGCCTGGGCAGGGCCTCATGCCACTCTCTGCTGGTTAGGTCTGTGGGACCCGCTCCTCCAAGAGCATCTCCAAGGTGGCCTACCACCAGGGTGTGGTCATTGTGACCTGCCCTGGCTGCCGGAACCACCACATCATTGCCGACAACTTGGGCTGGTTCTCAGACCTGGACGGGAAGAGGTGAGGCCGTGGAGCGGAACGGGGGTCTGGGGGTCCTGGGTCTGGAGCCCTACCCAGCAGGATGGGAAGAGGTGAGGCCATGGAGCGGGACGGGGGTCTGGGGTCCTGGGTCTGGAGCCCTACCCCGCAGGACACCCCAGCCTTGTTGGCCTCCCGGGTGTTCCTTGCCTCTGCAGCCCAGCTCCTGGACCCCACTAGGAGTCAGATAAACAAGGGGAAGCGCAGCTGACACTGGGAGTATGCCCTCCACTCAGGTGTGTGTGCGTCTGTGCCCATGGGCCTGCCTGATGGCCCGTGTCCCCTCTGTCAGGAGCAGGCTTGCATCTGCGTGATGGGGGCCTGTCTCCTCTTGCTACACACAGACTTGTACAGGCACTTTCTCCATCATGGCTCCGTGAACGCAGCTCCAGGAGCAGGGACACTAGGGAGGGTGTCGGGAGCGCTCGCTCTCCCTCCGTCACGTCTGGGTGGTGACCATGGCCGCATTTTGGGGTGCACGTGAGGTGGTGTGGGCTGGGCCGGACCTTGAACTTTGCTTCAGCCCTGTCGGAAGTACAGAGCCTGGGCAGCCAGACCATCCAACGAGACCTGGCCCGCGTTGTCCCCTCGGGGCTGCTCTCAGTGGGCTCCTGGGGTGGAGTGCCCTCTCTTCTCCACCCAGGAGTGTCCCACGGGTGGCTGAGCCTGCTTCCTTTACTGTCTGATTCTCAAGGTGGCTCTTGATGATGGGTTGGGAAGGTGCCTGCAGCCCCGTTTGGCCCAGCGGAGCTGGCCCTGGTGCCACAGCACACGGTTCAGGGCTGCAGTGTGACCTGAGCCCTTATCTCTCAGGAACATTGAGGAAATCCTGGCAGCCCGAGGGGAGCTGGTGCGCCGGGTGGCCAGTGATGGTGCCCTGGAAGGGGTCTTGGAGGCTGTGGTGGCAGCCCCGTCCGCTGCTGCCCCAGGAGAGGGTGAGGACAAGGACTCCACGCACCCTGGCAAGTCAGAGCCAAGCTGACCTTCCCTCCCTCCCTCCCTCCTGTGCGCCAGGGACTTGCCGTTTCTGCCTCCAGAGACGCTTTGGCCTGGTCTTGGTCAGTAAACAGCTCACTCAGACTCCAGGCTGGGGCTCTTGTGTTCCCGTCTTTTCTGGGGTCCCATTCCCCCTCACATCCCTGGGCTGCTGGGCACCTGCAGCTGTGCGGCCACAGCGAGTGGACTGTGCACCTCAGACCAGAAGGATGGGAAAAGGACGGGGCAGGCACGGGCGGCCAGCAGGCTCTCTCCTTCAGCGACCCCGCCGGGCAGCCTGGGGAGAGCCCACCGACCCTCCTCCCCTTCCCCTTCCCGCCTCACAGCCGCCAGTGGAACAGTGTGTGACCCACCGCACACCACCAGGGTCGCGACCGGCAGACGGGGGGGGGGTGCGGGCAAGGGGCCGGCCCCTCTCTGGCGATGGTGGGGGCGCACCTCCAAGGTCGGGCGGGTGTCGTTCGTCTCCGCTGTTTGACAGCGGGCTCAGGATGTTGCTGTTTACAAGAGCAAGTCTATTCCTGGAGTGTTCTGGGCTGTGTGATCAACGCACGTCCCGGCCACAGGGAAGAGTGCAGTAGTGGGCGGGGGGCTTAGGTGGTTGTTCCCCAGTGTCACCGCCCGTGGAGCTGGGGCTGGGAGGCTGGGGGCGCATGTATTGTTCCTGCTGCCTTTGCAGCGTACGCTCTGACTCAGTTAACGCCCTTGCCTGTGGAGCAACCCGCTATTATCCCACCCAAGCCGCTGTGTGTTGGGAGCCTGTCCTTGAGCTGGCCCCCGCCGCCCCGCCTCCCACAGAGGCACTGGGACCACGGCACTGACTGGAGGTCTCCTCCGTCCTGGGAACACGGGTGTGTGGTGGCTGAGCTATCCCGGTGTTTGGTTGGTTCCTGGGAACTTGGGACACAGGCCCGAGAGCTGGCTGCACCTAAGGGCTGCCCAGACCAGCCCCTCCTTTGTGGAAAGGGAAACAGGCCTGGGCTCCTGGTCCCAGGGCTCCTGGTCCGAGACTGGGTAGGCCCCTCTGGCCTGAGTTCACCAGCCTTGGGCTTCCTCCCACCTCTCTCCCTTGGGCCCTCGTCCCTCTCCCTGTGCAGTTCAGGGTGCCTTCTGCACCTGGGGCCAGCCCCCGTGATTTCATGGCTGGTGTTGCCGCGTGTGGTTTGCAGGGAATGAGAACAGATGTGGCCGGGCAGCACCCCGGAGCAGCCTGCCTCGCTGCAGGAATACTCAGCCTTGACCCCACGCGCCTCGGCGACAACTCGCCATCAAGGGCTTGGCAGACTCACCCCGCTGCAGAGCCCATTCCCTCTGAGGGCAGAAACCACTGTCGGCGGTGCCTCGGGCCCGCTCTCTGCCTGTCCGCCAGCCCTGCACCCCTTGGCCAGCTCAGCAGGAAAGGCGGCCCCTCGCCGGCCCTGGACACCCCCCCCCCAGCCTCGCTTCTGGGAAGGGCTGTGCAAGATCCCCGTCCCCACTGCTGTGGTCTGGCCCGCCTCCATGCCTCGTCCCGGCTACCCAGCACTTCCGGGACACAGCCTCCTAGTCACTCTGCAGCCCCTCCGGCCCCTGAC
Organism: Orycteropus afer afer; assembly: GCF_000298275.1. Lineage (NCBI taxonomy): Eukaryota > Metazoa > Chordata > Mammalia > Tubulidentata > Orycteropodidae > Orycteropus > Orycteropus afer. The sequence goes on from NW_006921761.1 coordinate 4,933,838, forward strand.
GGGTGGGCTGCACTGCCGTGTCCTGCTCACCCACCTCCTCCCACCAAGTCCCAGGCCTCATTCCCTTCTGGCCCTTGTGTCTCTGCACACCAGCCCCAAGCTGTGTCCTGTCCCCTGCCCCACTCCCATATAGGCTGAGGCAGGAGACCTCAACCTTATCTATGTCCTCATCCCTTGGCGTGTGGAGGGCCCACAGAGGGGTAGCTGTGGCTGCGTGACGTCCCAGGGCATCAGGACAGCGTACGTGCTCCGCAGGCGTGTGTGGTGGCGGGCAGGAGGCAGGCTGCACCATTTCCATCCTGGGGTCTGGCAGGGTGTGTGGTCAGGACCGGCACTGGCTGGCCATGGGGGTGCAGCGCTGCTGGCACTCACCTGCCCTTGGCCATGTGGGGGCTGGGGGGTATTGGTCCCTGGTCTTTGAGCCACTCACCATGGTCAGGACCAGCCTCAGGGCTGCCACGCTGCCCTAGTAGCACCCTACAGCCTCTCCTGGGATTTTGAGGCCCCCGGGGTACACAGGAAGGCAGTGGGCTCAGCCCACTGGGGCTTCGTGGGTTTTGGGTAACCTGGAGGGCCTAGGGACCCCACTCACGCCTTCGTGAGTCCAAGGAGGCCTTGTACGTTGCTGCCCCCATGGGGGTGTGAGGGTGAGGGGCCGTGTGGCCAAGCACTCGCTGCAGACGAGACGGCCCACGCCCACACCCCCGGCTCACCCCAACACAGCAGCCTCAACCAGGTAGGCTTTATTTTTTCCAGAAAAACGAAAACAAAGTGTCTGCCGGGCTGGAAACAGCCTGCTAACATGGCGGCCCCACGGGCAATAAATACATGTGTACATTCAAGTATGGGGCACGGCCCAGGTGGGGAGCCCGAGGCCCCCCTTCACCCCTGCCCCTCCCTCGGTATGCTGTCCCCCATCAGGCTGCTGCCTGAGCCTGGGACTGGCCCTCAGCAACCCCTCACCCCAGAGTGGCTACAGGCCACACTGGCACCACTGCGGACATGGGCCCCCACACCATGACTTGGACAGGGGTTGGGAGGAGCAGATGCCAGGGCCACTAAGGGCCTGCCGTAGTGCCTGGCGCCCCTTTCTGTGCTCCGTGTGTGGTGTGGAGGGGATGGGGCCGTGGCCCCACCTCTACGGCCACGCCCCCACTTGGCTCGGTGTCAGCGTAGCCCTTGCTACCCACCCACCAGGGTCGTGCCCAAGATCAGGCCCTGAACTCACCAGGCTGAGGGGTGTGGAGGGGCTCATAGCTGCTGCTGGACACCCCCCCACACGTCCCCCACCTTAGGGAAGCAGGCTGAGCCGGGGTCTTTGGGGGCTGGAAGGCTGGGCCCAGGGCTCTGGAGGGGGCACACCACTTCCTCTGCTCTGGGCCAGACTCGGGCCTGCCAGCCCTGGTGGGGCAGGCCCTCCTTGTGGCACCCCAGTCACCCCTGTCCATTCCAGGGGCCGAGCTCCATCCAGGATGGAAAAGCCCAGCCAAAGCCCCAGCAGAGGTGTCTGACACACCTGGCACCTGGGACGGGGGCAACATTACGCTCCCCGGTGACCTGCAAGGGGCCCAGCTGGGCAGGAGCAGGGTGGGCGGGTGGGCCTGCAGGAGGGGTATGGCCTCCCTCATCCTGGCAGCCCCTGGCCTCAGCCTGCCATCCAGAGAGGGGCCATGTGGGGTCACAGACCCGTGTCTGGTCAGCAGGAAGGGCCTGGGGGGGTGGCTACAAGCTCCTCAGGATGGTTTGGCTTCTTGGGGCCAAGGGCATCTGTGGGTGATGGGAGCCCCCAAGTTCAGGGACAGGGCAGGGTGCACCTGGCTGTGTGGGAGGAGGGCATGCCAGCTGGGGCCAGACCCTTAGCTGGTGCCGGGCGGGCCCTGCTGCTGGGCTTCGGGTGGTGCGGGGGCCTCCTGCTCAGGGCTGCCGGCGAGGTCCACCCGCTGCTCGTCCATGCGCTTGGCCTGCACCCTCTGGATGAGGCTGAAGAAGTCCTCGTCGGGCACGGTGGGGCCTCGGGGCAGCACCGCGGGCGGCAGGCAGCGCTGGTCGTCAATCCTGGAGGACTGGGCAGACACCGCGGAGTCGGGGCCCTGTCCGTCTGGCCCGTGACGGCCCATGCTGTGCCCTGGACCCAGGAGCTGCGCCGGCCGCAGCCCAGGGGCTCAGGCGGGCCTGGGGGGAGCTCATGTGGTGCGGGACCCCAGGGACAGCCTGTGAGGCCAGGGCCCTGAGCCTGGTGTCCCAGGAGCCGACAGGGTGTGGCCAGCCATGGCACTCCACGGGAGGCCAGAGTGCCTGGCCAAGCCTGCTTGCTGGACGCTGTCCCTGGGCAGGCTGGAGACCCAAGGTCCCCCTCAGGTCAGGCAGCGGGGGCAGAAACAGCGCGGGGGCGTCTCCGCAGGGCCTGGAGCCAGAGGTGCGGGAGCTGGCGCAGCCGCCGGAGGGTGCGTGCGTGTGGTGGGTCCGGCCGGGGGCGTCCTCCCCTCTGTGGGAATGACAGCCAGCTCTGCACACCGCCCACAACAGGCCCTTGCTGGAGGGCTCCGGAGCCCTGTCCTGGTGCTGGGTGGGTGGGCCCGACGCCACGCAGCTCGTTCCCTTCCGTTCTGGAGGAGGCGTTCTGGCTGCCACAGCACTAGGGGCTCTGTGCAGTGGTGGGCTGCACCCCACCTGGACTCTGACTCCCTGACTGGCCCGCCACCCTCCAACACCTGGCCGGGTGCCCTACCTCACTCCCCTCGGTCTCCAGCCCGCCAGCTGCTCCCAAGGCCTGGGCCCAGCTGCCCCTCCTCCAGGCTACCTCCAGCTGCCCAGCCTGGAGTCCCTGCCCTGTCCGCACTGGGCACCCTGGTTGTCCTGTCCGGCTGTGCAGGCCAGGGCCCCAGGGCCCCGCTGAGCCCTCTACTCCCAGCTCCTGCAGCGGGAGAGGCATCGCGTCTAGGCATGCTCAGGGCGCCTGCGTGCTCCACCAACCAGCCCCCACCATGGCGGAGGGACAGGTGGCCCGAGGCCCCGCCTACCTGGCACTTGATGAGCATGTTGAAGAACTCGTCCCCGGGCTCGGGGGGCTCGCCGTCCCCACACAGGTGGCCCAGGTTGTTGTGGGTGATACGAAGCCCGGGCAGGCTGCCCACGCTGGCCCGCTGGTCATCCAGCCGGCGGCTCTGAGAGCTGGCAATGAGGTCAAAGAGCTCCTCAGTCTGCGGGGAGGCCGTCAGCGAGGACTGGGCTGTGGGGACGGGCGGTGACATGAGCCTGGGGCCCGCGGAGCAGCAGGGGCGCAGGGGCGGCACACTCTGGGCCCGGGGTACACGGTCATACTAGGACATAGGCGCACGTGGTAAATGCGACCAGGGGCTCCCTGCAGACCCTGTGGCCTGACTTCTGGCCTCGGTGAAGCCAGCTCTGCCCCACCCCTCAGGCAGGGGTATCTTTGCTGAGTGCCCCAAGGCCTGGTGGGCCCCTCTCGCCCCCAGGCTGTCAGGAGGTGACAGGAGGGGCGGCCTCACCTCCCACGCCTGCCCCGGGCCCTGACGTGCTGTTCCGGAGGGTGGCTGGCTAATTACACGCTTGCCCAGGTTGCAGCCTGACATAGCTGGGGCCCAGTGGGAGGGAGGGGTGGCTCCCATGAGGAGGGGCGCTTTGCAGTGATCTACACAGGAACCCGAGGCCAGCCCCATAGTCTCCCTGGTGGGCTGCGCAGCCTGCTGGGCCGGGGGGCTGGCGGCTCACCGATGCACTCCTCCAACGTGGGGGCGGCCCCAGCCTGGCCGTCCTCCAGGGGACAGCGCTGGTCATCCATGCGGCTGCTCTGTGACTGGCTGAGCAGGTCAAAGAAGAACTCTTCGTCCGAGGACAGGGTCCGAGGGAGGTTCTGGAGGCGGGGGCCAGTCAGCGCCTGTGCCAGGACACCTGGCCCTGGCCCGAGGGTCCAGCCACCCCTCCCCACGCCTGCTCCTCCTCACTGCCAGCCTGGCAGATGCACTGAACTGCACAGGCCCCTGCTGAGCAAAGGCTGAGCAGACAGACCTGGGGCCACTGGACTGCGTGACCCCTAGTCCCCACGGCAGGTGAGGGACAGGACAGCTGTCACCCGAGGGCACGCACGGCAAGTGGCAGGGCCAGCCTTGGATGGCCTGGCATCAGGGCCTCCAGAGGAGACCCAGCTAAGGGCCTGACCCAGGCTACAGGGTACAGCATCTGGGGGCCGCACGGGGCCCGTCCTGCCTTGGCATGCAGACAGGTGGCACCATGGAGGTGAGACCCTGCACCAGCTGGGGCTCTCGGGGCGCCCCGTCCCCTAGAGCTGGCAGGAGGCTCCAGTCTAGGAGGCCCCGCCCACCCTAGCTGCCAGGAGGGGGTGCATTGAGGGGCCAGAGCCCTACAGAGAGGATGGCTTGGGTGTGTGTCCCTGAACACTGGAATGGGTGGGGTGTGGGGGGAGTCGGGGGCACCAGGAATGGAAGCCTCATGGTCCAGAAGGGAAGACTGATCCAGGGTGCCTGGGGCTCAGCCACGTGGGGTGGACACAGCCATCCCCCACTTGGAGGGACAGTCACACCCCGGCCTCCACATCCCACCTGCAGGTGGGCTCCGTCAGGTGACCCACGACCCCCATGAGGCAAGACCTTGGGGAGCTGAACTCACTGGCCCACGTGCCAACTCCTTTACCCTAAACCCTGGCTCTTTGCTTGCCGGAGGTCTCAGGTTCTTCCTGAAGTCTGACCCCAGGCTCTCCTGCTTTAGTTTAACCCCACTAAGGAAGAGACACAAGGCACGGGACTGCCCCCTCCAGCTGCCTCAGGTGCCCTGCGACCCAGGGTGGGGGCAAGAGACTGCTGGAACTCAGGCCCCACAGTACCAGCCCCACAAGGCTGCCAGGAGCTGACTGCCCACCCGCCGACCACCTCCCCGGTTCCACTGGCCCCCCACAGACCGCTTACCCACCCACCTGCCCTGCCGACCGCTCCCACCCCACTGACCACCTGCCCTGCTGACCGCACCCCCACCCTGCTACCTCTCACCCACCCCTTACCTACTGCCCTCTCCAGCCCAGCCCAGCCCAGCCCCTCAGGGGCTCAGAGCCCATGGAAGGCTCAAGTTGCACCTAGCAGAGCCCGTGCCCCATCTAGGACTCCCTGCAGGACCCACACTCACATCGGGAGCCAACGCAGGATGCTGGGCAGGACGCCAAGGGCTCCCGCCTGCTGCCACCGCTGTGCCTGCCTCACTCCCGGCCCGCCAAGCTGCTAGTCCGGGGTTTAAACAGAAGCCCCGGGACGAGAACGCCCAGGCCCCGCCCTCACCCTTGCGGCTTCTCAGCGTGTGTACGCGTGCACACACATGCACACACACACACACGCTCTCATAGGCACACGTGCTCATCAAACAGCGAGGTGGATCCCGGCCCACAGCTGGTCTGGCACTCAGCCTGCAGGACAGCGACAGGATCCTGCCTGAGCTCCTGAGGGCCCTGGCTTCTTCCCAAAGGCCATCAGCCCAGGAGAACCCCCATGTCTCTGGGGCAGGGGCTGCAGGAGCTGACAGGGTCCTTGGCCTCACAGTGTGGTCTGAACTCCACTGCCATCGGGCTGAGTGGCCTGTTACCACAGCCACTGGTGAGCCCCCCCCCACTGGGCTGAGCCCCTCAGTCCCCAGCGCCATTGGGCCCCCACTGTCATCTGGCTGAGTGGTTTCCAAGAGAAACAGGCTGGTAAGGCTGGTGGGCATCCAGGCCCCTCCCACGGTCCCACTGGCCACTGCGGCTGCTTGTTGTGTCCCTACCCCACATGACGGACAGTGACAGCCCCAGGGTGAGGCCGGCGCCCACCATGCCCCCAGCCCACACTCCCAGCAGAACTCTGGGAGAGGACAGATGGGGGAGGTGCTTTGTGTTGGTTGTCTTTTCGGGGAGACTTTAAAAATAGCCCTCCTGCGGGGAGGCTGGTGCAGCTGAGGGGTGCAGTGAGTCACAGCAAACAAAGGTCCCTGAGGCAGCTGGGGGTGCAGCTCCGGGCCCGCCCCCCGGCTTGCTCCCCGAAGAGCCCGGTGTGTGTTCCGGTGCGAGGGCTGTCCGTCTGCACACAGGGGCACCCGCGCTGCTGTCCTGACCTTCCATCAGGGCTGGCCTGTGTCGGGCGCTCAGCTGCTGTGCAGCCCTGGGCACACAGGTGCTGGTGAGGGTTGCTGGCCGAGTGCAGGCCAGGCCCCTTCCGGCTCCGAAGCCCTCTGTGGCTCCCTAGTGCTCCCGCGGCTGAGGCCGTCCAACCCCCTCCCCCCACACTCCCTGCTCTTCCTCCAGTGAGGCCCATTCCAGACACCCAACCCTGCCCAGCCCAGCCCAGCTGGTCCCCACCCTTTGGGGCAGCCCTGTCCTGCTCTGCACCCTGCCCCAAGATGAGGTCTCTGGGCCCCTCACGGCCAGGTGCCTCCTCGCACCCGAGTCCCCGTCTGTGTTGGCTGAGAGACCCCTGCACCACCTGGGCTCTGAAGGGGCTGGGAGAGGGGACGGGCGAGGCTGGCCTCTCAGCAGTCACTTTACAGATGAGGAGCCAAGGCTCAGGGTCTTCTCTCAAGGGCCCCAACAGAGTGGAGGGAGCCCAGGCACCATGTCAGGCCAGCCTCGCCGCCAACCCTGCCAGCACTGGGCCATGGTCTCCCGACTCCTGGTGCTCGGGTCCGCCCGGTGGCTGGCCCTCGGCTCCCCGTGACCAACCCCAGCTGAGCTCCAAGGCCAGCTCTGCTGGAAGGTGGGGGTGGGGAGGCCCTGCCCTCAGGGCCCCACGTACCGCTCGAGGCATCTGCACCCGGACGTCTGCGCTGTCCAGTGGGGAGTGGCTACCCTCCCGGGGCCTCCGCTCAGTGGCGTCCGGCCCCTCCTGGTACTTCCTGCTCCTTACCGGCAGGGGGAGCGAGTCCCGGCTTGGCCCCCGCCAGTCCCCCGCGTGGTGGCTGTCTCCATTCTGCTCCTGGGGAGGGGAATGTCCAGATGTGGGCCCCCCTAACAATTCCCACAGAACATCTCCCCCCACCAGACCCTTTGGGGAAGGCAGGCAGGCACCCCAGAGGATGGACATAGGAGGCAGGTCCCAGGTCCCAGAGGAAGGGCAGGCCGGCAAGGGTGAAGGCTGGCATGGAGGGGCACCGGGAGCGTGCCTGGGACTAGTGCTTTAGGTGAGCCCCTCAGCCATCCTGCAAGTCACCTTTCTCATGCTAAGCCTAGGTGGCGCTGACAGGACGTGCCTGAGCTTTGTGCAACACCAGGCACAGGTGTCCACGAGACCCAGGTGCACACAGGCTCAGGGGGGGAGGCCAGGAGAGACAGCACCCCTGCAGCCTGCAGGCAGCGCCAGCCCAGGGCCCCCAGCCCGCTGACGCCTGGCGCTCTCCACTTGTGGCGGCTCCGAGGGACCTCTGGGAGACAGAGCCCAGTGAGCAGAGTTGCCGTGCCTGTCCATGGTCCACCAGAAAACGCCACCCGGCTGCTGGGTGAGGACCCGGGGGGTCTGCAAAGCCTTGGCCCCAGGGAGGACACCGGGCAGGGGGTGTTGGTGTGCAGGGGAGCACGGCAGATGGGCCCCCCTGGACCCGGCACTTACGGCCATCGTCTCGGGGAAGGCGGGACAGAGTGGAGGCCACTGAGCAAACACTGGGGTCAGGGGACACCCAGCCCACCCGCCCTCCCCTGCTCACCCGCTCCAGGGGGGGCCTCAGCAGGTCCCAAGTCTCTGAGCTCAGTCGCTGTGTCCTCTTGGGCCTGGCTCCTGGAAGACAGTGGAGCCTGGTCACCCCAGCACCCCGTCCTGTGCCTCAGGCCCCACCCCACCCTGTGGAGCCCAGGGTCACACAGCCAGCCACCTCGGGCCACAGGAGGGCCTCTTCAAACGGCACGATCCCTGTGAGGCAAATGTGGTGTCCCCATGGCCTCTGGCACCCCTAGGGGGAGGCCTGGCCCCGTTGCTCAGCCTGCCCTTGTCTGTCCTGGAAGGCTTGGGCCCTGGCTCTCCCCACACACGCCTCGTGCGTCCCCGCTTAGCCTGTGCTGTCCCCCTGCCTAGAACGCCCTTCCCGCGGCCTCTAGGAAGCTCCGTCACTGCTAACCGAGGCTTCCCCGACTCTGCCTGGAGGCAGGTAGGCTGCACCTAGGCCTCTGCCTCCTCGCCCACCGTGAGCCCAGGTGCCAGGTGGGAGAGGCAGGAGGGGGAAAGGGGTGCAGGGGTGATGAAGCCTCAGAAAGGCCCAAGGCAAGCCCACCTGAGAGGCTCCCCAAGCTCTGGTCCAGGGCACAGCGTGGGGTGGGCAGGCTGGGGGCGCAGCAGCACCAGGACCCCACCTCCTCCAGTCACAGCTGTGGACACCCCACCGCCAGCCCCCAGCGTGTGCTGCTCGCCTGCACCCGACGAGGGGACCCCTGCCCGGGAGTGAAAGGGGCCTGGGGCCCAGCGGGGCACGCTCCTGAGGCTCCCCACTAGGGGGACCGAGAGCAAGGGGCAGATGAGTACGTATGTGACAGAGACAAGATGTGAAGAGACCCTGGGAAAGAGGCTGTGGGGTACCCCTGCAGGAGCTTTGGGGATGGGGACCCCAGGAGAGACTGTGGGATGACCCTGGGAGGGAGGCTGTGGGGTGAGAGGACCCCAGGAGAAGCTGTGGGGTGAGGACCCCAGGAGAGGCTGTGGGGGGGCCAGGAGGGAGGCTGTAGGATGAGGGGACCTGGGAGGGCGGCTGTGGGGTGAGGGGACCCCAGTAGAGACTGTGGGATGACCCTGGGAGGGAGGCTGTGGGGTGAGAGGACCCCAGGAGAGGCTTTGGGGGGGGACCTGGGAGGGAGGCTGTGGGGTGAGAGGACCCCAGGAGAGGCTTTAGGGGGGGACCTGGGAGGGAGGCTGTGGGGTGAGAGGACCCCAAGAAAAGCTGTGGGGTGAGGGGACCCCAGGAGAGGCTGTGGGGGACCTGGGAGGGCGGCTGTGGGGTGAGGGGGCCCCAGGAGAGGCTGTGGG
>NW_006921761.1:4945106-4958738 GCF_000298275.1 Orycteropus afer afer
GGCTGCAGGGCCGCCCAGCCCGTCAGCCCCACTGCTGCCCTCCGGGGACACTCTCCCCAGTGCTCAGAGGCAGCCAGCAGCTGGAGCCCCACACCCTCAGGGAGGGGGCTTCCGGAAGCTGCTGTCCGGAGTCCCCCTGGCCAGGAAGGGTCCTGGCAGAGGAGGCAGAAGAGGACAGAGCAGCCTTGTCCCAGCGCGGCGGGACACCACCCACCACTACCCCCTTCCCTGGCTCACAGAAGAGGATGTCCATCCTTGGGCTGGCGGCCTGTGGCGCCTTTCCAGACGCCAGGCCAAGCCCTGCCCCTGTGGCCGATGGGGCTCCCAGAGGGTGGCTGGGCTGGGACTCGGGATGGTGCCTGGGGCTCAGTGGGGCATTGGCCCTTGGAACACCCCACCTGAGATCCTGGGGCCCTCCCTTCCCCTCCCTGCCCACCTCCTCTCTGTCCTCTGGGTGTGCACCCTTCGGGGTACAGGCCAGTGAGAAACCCCCTGCAGTACCCACATCTGGTGCAATGGCCCATGGAGTGAGGGCCTGTTCAGTAAAGATCACGGGGACCACCGGCACTGAAAGGGCCCACCCCCACGTCCGGGGGCCCCTCCCTGGGCCTTGCTCTCGGCTGGCCTAGGAGCCTCCTCAGAGCCCTGGAGGAGGGCAGGTGCCCAAGGAGCAAACTCGGGCAGCATGGGTCGTGGGCTCCCCCCACGTTTATTAGTCTTTCTGCTTTGGGGGGCTGTCTTGTGCCCGTGGGCACAGCCCGCTGACCTGTGTGGGGACGTCGGCCCACGAAGGAGGTCACTATGCTGCAGCCACTCCTGGAGGTCAGGAGCCCGGCTGCGACCGTCCTCCCCCCACAGCCACAGACCCAGGGCCTTCCTCCTCCCCAACACCCCCACCCCAGTGTGACACGGACGCTTTCCCTGGGCCCAGGCCCAGCCCCACTAGAGAGAGAGTCCTTGGCCAGGAGAGAAGAGGGGGCAGTGCCGGTCCTTCAGTGTCCAACAGCCCCCAGTGCCACCAGGGACGGGAGCGATACACTGGGGGGCCGCCCCCACCCTGGGCATCCACAGGTCCTGCCCGTCTCCCCTGACCCTGCACTTGCCCGTGGGACAGCACCCTGTCTGTGCCCCTGCCCTGAACACCATGAGCTCCTGAGGCAGGCCTGACCAATCACACAGGTCTGAGACCCCCTCCCCCACCACGAAGCTGTCTACCTGCTGCAAAGTTTCTGTTGTGGGGACAGAACTGCCACCTCAGACCTTGCACCTTGACCACACATCAGCATGGTGCCCGGGCCCAGCCAGCGCCTTCCCCACAGACCACACGCCCAGCCCTACCTGAGGGGCCCAACTGTGCCCTCCCTGGACCCACCTTGGGCCTCGTAGCCAGCCAGGTCAGGCTTCTCCGCGGCCGCCGGGCTGGTCAGCCGGCTCAGAACCAGCTGCAGCTGTGCCACGTTCATGCGGGCCGTGAGCTCACCGGTGCGGTCCCCAATCTGCATCAGGTGGCAGGGCGGGGGTGAGCGGCTGGCAGGACGAGGTCCTGTGGGGGCTCCCGGGGGACAGACACCTGAACCCACCAGCCGCATCTGGCACAGGGCATCAGCCTCACTCCGCCGCCAGTGGTGGAGTGCAGGGCACTGTCCCCCAGTGGGGGACCCCCTCTCAGATCCCAGAGATGCTGTGGCCTGTGACTCGGGGCCCAGCTGCCACACCTCCCTCAGCCCAGGCCCTGGTCTCTGTCCCTCGCCCCTGCTCTGCACTCTGGGAGGCCCCTGTCCGGTGAGTACATCTCCCAAACAAGCCCGTTAGCCTAAGGCACCAGAGGTTCTGGTTCCAGCAGCTGGGCCAGTGGGCCCTCCTCCAGAGAGCACTCCTGGCCTCTTGCCCAGAGCCCAGGAGCCCATCTCCCCTGAGCACCTGTAGTCTTCCCGACCAGGTGCCCCCCCACAGGGCTGAGGGGATGGGGTCATTTTAGCACCGACAGGCCAAGGGTAGACGTGACTCTGCACAGGCATCGGGGTGACAGGAGGGTGGGCAGGCCATAGAGCCCGAGTCTACTGAGGAGGGAGAATGTGTCCGACTGTCCTGAATGCCAGGGGCCGGACTGTTCTCCAGCTGGGGTGTCAGACACGGGCATCCCTGCAGCCCAGTGCCACCCTGAACCTTGTCAGCTTCCACTGGGTAGGGGCGGGAGAATCAGGCCTGAAGTCAGCCTGAGTGCACGTGGGCCGGGGAAAGGACACGCCCACCCCACGGCCGGTGGGGGGGAAGGACACGCCCACCCCACGAGCAGGGAGAGCAGCGGCACCCCCACCCCACGGGCTGGGAGAGAGTGGCACCCCTCCCCCCGGCCCCAGCAGCAGGGCAGCCGCAAGGCCCCATAGAGCACACCCTGCCAGCCCAGGAAGGGCAGCAGAGGTGAGTCCAAGGGGATCACGTTGGGCAGAGGGCCCAGACAGGCTGCAGGGCGGCCTGGGGCGGACAAGGACGGGCCCCGCAGCACCTCACCTCCTGGGAGATCTCCAGGTGTTTCTTGGCAAAGGTCAGGGCCTGTGCGGGGCTCCCCATGGACACGTAGGCGTTCCCCAGACTCCAGCAAGCCCGGCCCTCACCCACTCTGCAGGACAGGGAAACCCCACAGCCCTCAGTAACCCAAGCACCAAGCCTGCCGGTGGCCAGGGGCCCCGGGGACCGGCCCTCACCCACTCTGCAGGACAGGAAACCCCACAGCCCTCAGTAACCCAGGCACCAAGCCTGCCGGTGGCCAGGGGCCCCGGGGACCGTGGGAGGGCCAGAGATGACAGGGCACCACATCTGCGGCCCCAGGAAGGCTGCGTGGTTCCACTGGCCACAAGGGGCCGCCAGCCCGAGGGGCACAGGCAGGACGACGCGTCCAGGGCTGCAGAGGCCATACTGTGAAGCAGCACCGAAGCCGGGGCCGCCACAGACCCGCGTGCCCTGGGGCGGGCTCATTCTCATGGTAACGGCCCACCCAGAAACACTGCCCTGCCTGAGACCAAGGGGCAGCCAGGGCCTGGCCACCTGCTGGCAGCCTCACTCGCCCCGCAGTGGCTGGCACAGCACTTAGCCCTTCACTCACCCCACTGTCTCCCTAAGTTCTCTGGTAGGGCAGCCTTTTGAAAGACTGCCTCTGTCCACGCCCTGTGGCAGGCCTGCAGACCTAAGGCTTTGAACCCCTTTTTCTGATCACTGCCCAGGCGAGTAAGAACCAAGCCTGTGAGTAACTGTGTTCAGTAACCTTATCCCCCGAAGGTCGATGTTTAAACACACGTGTGGGGACAGAAGTCTCTCAGAAGGACCTCAGGCTGGCAGCCTCACCAGCTCACGCTGGTCCCTCAACCCACAGCTGTCAGCAGGACAGGCAGGGCCTGAGGGCCTGGGTCAGGGCCCTGGGGTGAGCCGGCATGGTGGCAGGGCTCTGGCCCAGGGCTGGGGGCTGAGCGAGGTGGGCACGCGCACCTGTCGGCCAGCTCCTGGGCAATGAGCAGGTGGCGCAGGTGGTACTCAGCGGCTCGCTCGTGGTCCTGCAGCAGCGTGTAGGTGTTGCCCAGGCTGTAGCAGGCCTGGGCCTCCACTGCCGGGTCTCGGAGCTGCCGGGACACCTGGAGCGTCTTCCTGCAGAGGGGGCGGCGGTCAGCCCCTGCCACGAAGGGCGGGCCAGGGTCCCCCAACCTCGGCAGCCCAGGGCCAGGGGACACCACCGCTCAAGACCTTCCAGTCCAGCGGCAGAAGGTGGGCACTGGGGGAAGCCCGCTGGTGGCTGGCAGTGGCTGATGCTGGGACCAGGCAGACGTGGCCCCCTCGGACTGTGCCCGTACAGGTAGTTCTAACGGCCCTGAGCCTGCACTGCCAGGGGGACACCCACCTTGTCCCCCTGCTCCTGGACCCAGGGCAGCACCCACCTCCAGCGGCCTGGAAGGTGTGTTTCAGAAGGCAGCCTCCCAGGAAGCAGGCCAGCCCCGGGCCCTGGCACCGTCCCAGTGCCCTCCAGCCCACATGCTCCTAGGAGTACCACCATGCCTCAGTTTCCCCCGTTGAGGGAGGTGCTTAGAGGTGCACCCCAGAGCTGCACAAGGAGCAGGATGTGGAAAAACCGAGAGCCCTTGGCCCCGGGCTCTGTCTGGCTGTGGTGGTCTCCAGCCCTGACATGCCACAAGGGTGGGCCTGTGGGCCTGTCACTGGTGCACTCCCAGCAGGCACACGGCCCTGTCCTCAGGCCCACCCCCTGGGATGGTGGGGTGGGGTGCAGGCTACCTACTTGTAGTACTCAGCTGCGACGTCGAAGCGCCCCAGGAAGATGTGGGCGTTGCCCAGGTTGCTGTAGGCCCGCCTCTCAGCCGCCTTGTCACCAAACTCCTTGGCAATGGCAAGACGCTGAAGAAACAGAGACCTGAGCCCTGATGGAGGCTGCCTCCATGAGGGTCCCGCCTGGCTGAGCTTCCCACCACAACCAGGTTGGCAGCTTGGCGTCTGTGTCCAGAGGGGACCCCAGGTCCAAGCACAGACCAGCAAGGGGCCACTGGGGTGCCCCTGCTGCCAACGTGGGCCATCAGCCAGAGGGCACCTGTGTGAAGCCCCCTGCCTGCCCGCCCAGTGGCCACTCACCTCCTTGTGGAAAGCAGCAGCCTCCGGGAAGTCCCCCAGCAGATAATGGGTGTTGCCCAGGTTGCCATAGGCCCTGCCCTGGGCCGCCCGGTCCCCTAGCTCCTTCACCAGGGACAAGTTCCTCCTGAAGGCAGGTGTGTGTGAGTGGGTCCTCAGGTCAGGGAAACAGGGCACCCCACAGGCTGCCCGCTCACATGACCCAACGTGAGGCGTGGTGGGCAGGGCTGGCATCTGTCCACACCCGGCACCCAGTGTGTCCCACCCACGGCTGCACCGACCAGGCCCACCCACTGCCCTGGCCCTTTCCAGCCAAGCACACGTTCGGAAAGGTCCTTTGTTTTGCTGTGAGTGACGGAGAGACAGGAGCTGCCAGGGACCTGCTGGGGTGTCCCCACCCCCATCCAGGGTGCCCCAGCCAATCACTCACTCGTAGAAGTCAGAGGCCTTGCGCAGTGTCTCCCGCACGTCGGGCGGCAGGTGCCCAGGGTCCTGAGTGGTGCTCCAGGACAGGTGCTTGCCCTTGGCGTGGTACACGTTGCCGATGTTGTAGAGAGCACGTGCCTCCCCGACCTGCAGCAGGTGGTGCTGAGTGAGGGCGCCCAGTCCCGGAAGGAGCCCCTGCTTGGGGGCTGTAGTAGATGGCAGAAAGCAGCCCCCGTGTGTGTTCAGGGTCCCTGCAGGTCGCCTGGCTGCTGTCCCCACGGCCCTGGGGCCCCCGTGGTAAGCAGGGCAGGAGGCCATTCCTTGGGAGTCTCCGTGATTCCGACCTGGGGGCTTGCTTGGGGGAGGCCACTCCGGCCACCTCTCCTCTGTGTCCTGTCTGCTGGAGGGCAGCCTGGCCCTCCTCTGTCCTCAGACACCCACAGCTAAGTAACCACCCAGGGCCAGGCACTGGGGCCCCGCCCGACCATGTCTGGCCCTGTGACTTCTGAAGTCACCACTCTGTGCCTCAGTTTCTCCATTTGTAAAAGCAGGATGCTCATCTCGTGTGTGTGTGGGGGGGGGTAGGCCGGCCCGGCGCTAGGGGTGTGGCTGCCGTCCTGGCTAGCGTCCCTCTGCCCCGAGCCCATGGACCCTCCCAGGCCTCTCTCCTCCTCGCTCCAGGGCCCAGGAGGGATGACCAGGGAGGCAGCCTTAGCCCTGTGGCTTTGGGCGTGTGACTACGTGCCCACTCCCAGGTGGCCCTGTCCCCATCTGAGTCACCTGAGGTCAGAAGGGCTGTCCTACCCGCTCCCTCTCCCATGGGGCTCAGGGTGGGAGGGGACACCCACCTTGTCCCCCTGCTCCTGGGCAATGTCCAGGTGCCGCTGGCAGCAGACGATGGCCTCATCGAAGCGGCCCAGGACCTTGAGGGTGTTGCCCAGGTTCCCGCTGGCCTTGGCCTCCCCCATGCGGTCGCCAATGGTCCTGCAGACAGGGGGCAGCTGAGGAACTGGGCCCCGAGCCCAGTGCGGCCTGGGGTGAGTGTGGGCCGGGGCAGCGGCTGGGGCCCATCAGGGCCTGTACCCACTGGGGTGATGCTGGGCAGGGCCCATGGACAGTTCAGGCCCCTCCACAACCCAGTCCTCTGCTGCCCCTCCTCCATCGCCCCTGCACTGTCTGCAGGGTGCTGTGGGCTCCACATGGGACCTCAGGACCTGGCCAGGCCTGGGGCTACTGGGGCTGGCGGTCCCGGAGTGCAGTGTGGGCTAACTTTGCAACAATCTGTCCAATGACCACACATGGAAACCCAGGGGCCTGTGGGAGCCCAGAGGGTACAGCTCCCTGGGGGTCAGGGCTGGCTGTGGGCAGAAACCTGCAGGCTGAGGCCTGAGGGGGGTCAAAGCTGGGCAGAGCACAGCCTAGGCCAGGGGGAGGGGCACATGCAGGAAGAAGGCGTGGAGCTTGGAGGTGGGCTTCGTGGGGAACAGGGAGAGCCCTCCAGGGCAGCAGACATCGCAGGCAGCTGGGGGAGCCAGCCCAGAGCCCCAGGAAGAAGTGTGGTTCCCTGAATGGTTCTCACTCTCACGTCACACCGATACACGGTCAGAGACCAGCACGTTCCCGCACACGGAGAGACACACGTGTGCACACACAGATGCAGAGTCACAGCACACTCATACAGAGACACACACATGTTCACAAAGACATGCAGAGTCATGTTCACACACGGAGCACACGTATGCGGCCACAAACATGCAGAGTCAGGGACTGTCATTCTAGCACGCGAATGTATGGCAGTGCATGTGTGTATTCACAGCAACACAGGACACTCGGTCACACCCATATGCTCACATAGACGTGGAACACTCGGTCCCATGCACACATGCAGACACACGGACAAGGAGCCATGTGCTCGCAAAGACGAAACACTCGTCACACCCTCACGTCCACCCTGGACGCCAGCACACACTCGCTGTCCCAGCATCTGCCCGCCTCCTCGGGGCCCCCCGACACCGTGTCACCCTGACGCCGTGCCCGAGTCCCCCCGCTCACCTGGCCAGCAGCAGGTCATGCTTGTGGTAGGCCAGCGCCCGTGGGTACTCCTTTACGTAGAAGTATGCGTTGCCCAGCTGGCTGTAGATGGCGCTCAACGTCTTCAGGTCCTCAGTGCCCACCTGCACGGCCGCCTCGAAGAAGGCCGCGCCAGCCTTGAAGTCCCCAGCCTTGCACAGCCGCTCTCCCTCCAGGGCCAGCTCCAGGCAGGAGGCCTCCATCCTGGACGCGGGGGACAATGCTGGCAAGCTCCCCCCATGAGACCCGTGACACCCCCACCTGCCTGACGGCTTCCCTGCCCCCTGCCGGGCACTGGGCTGGCTGACGTCACACCTCTGCTCTCTCCGCATAAATGGCCGGAGGCAGGGTGGCCGAGTCCAGTGGCCTGCCCCCTCTCCAGGTGGCACCTCCATGCCTGAGCTCACTGCCTGAGCTCGCCACTGTCACCCAGAGCTTCAGAGGTGACGGTCACACACAAGACCTTTAGTGTGCGCCAGCGGCTGCTTGGCTCTGGCTGTGCCCAGAGCAGAGCTGGCCTCCACGTCTGTCTTCCCCCAAATAATCACAGTCATGTAGCTGAAGGGGGTGGTCTGGGCCCTGAGCACACACCGTCCACCCCAGGAACCAGGCCCTAGGTTCCCAGAAGACAATGAGGCTGGAGAGGGCCCGTGAGGGGTCAGAGCTGCACAGGGGGCCCTGGGTTCCACCCGCTAGAGGTCTCAGCAGGACGGGTCAGCTGTCACCGCACCTTCCTCTCTCTGCCTCCAGGGGGACCCCCGGCAGGAGCATGGCCCACCTGGGCAGAGGCCCACCCAGCCCACTGCCTTCCCACCGGGGCCTCCACTGAGAAATGCTGTCTGGGGGCCGGCAAGGCCTGCCCTGAGACACACACGTTCCCGCCACTCTGCTGTGGAGAGGAGGTATGTACCGCCATGTCCCAGGATGAACTCGGTCCCAGAGTCTAGCTCCTGCCCCACGAAAGGCCTGGGCATGGGAGGCAGTGCTTCCAGCAGGAGCTCCTAGGAGAAGCCCCGCACACTCGCCTCACACAGCCCCTGGGGTCCTGCTCCGGGGGACCGTACAGCTCTGGGCCTCGGGCGAACTTCTCCCAGGAGACGAGCCAGAGTGCACGAGCTGGCGGCCACTCAGCCAGCTGGCCCTGGCCCTGCCCTCAGTCATGCTCCACTGGCCACGAGGTCCCAGGTCAGCGGCCTGGGGTGGGGGACACACACAGGGCTGTTACCAGAACACAGCAAACCATGTCGCGGGGCCGCTGGACTAAGCAGGCCGGCCCCGACCCCCTGGGTGTGCCCCCAAAGACAGGAGGGCCCGTGAGGGCGCCCAGCCCTCTGCCTGGGTCATCGCAGTGGGCAGACGGCACAGTCACTCCATCACTACTGCTTCTGATACCTTGGCAGCGTGTCAAACCCACCAGCACCCGCCTCTGACCCAAGGCGCTCCGCACGGGGTGAGCAGAACTGCCCGTGGGCTCCAACAGCTGGTTTTTCATGAGATTTCTGTATCTTTCTTCTCAGGCCGGTGCGTGGACTTGAAGCCCCAACCTTCTGGTAAGCAGTTCAGTACACCACTCGCACTGCCCAGGGTCCCGTCAAACCCGCCACTTAAAACATCCACACGGCAGGCACTGTCCCCATCTCTGCATTGTTGGACTTATGCAGTGACCGTGAACACTGGAGAGACCAGCAGGTTCCTTACAGAGGTATGTGGAGGGCGGTGCTGGTGCTCCCGGCCCGACGCACCAAGCACTCGTCACTCTGCGTCCGTGTTCAAGAACTCATGCCTGCCTCACGCTTTCCCGACACAAGGAAGCTGGCCCGGGGCCCCCACGGCTCCAAGGCCGTCTGCCGGGGAGGACCCCCCTTCTCCACACCCACTCCCCCAGCCCCGCCCCGACACGAACCCTGCCAGCAGCTGGGAATGACGACCACAGCGCTGAACCCGTGCCCTCCAGCCTTGCTCTCTGCTGGCGGTGCCCCGACACACCTCGGGGTACCCGGCTTTCTGCACCACCCGCCCGACCACTCCCTTCTTAGACCCGTGGCCTCACCCTCAGGCTCTCCACGCTCAGGATGGGGTGGGCAGGGTCGGAAGGAGGAGCCTGGATCTAAGTGGGCCTCAAGCTTGGGGCCCCCATCAGTCAGGCTCTGGGGTGGGCCCAGTGGCCTGTGGCTGGAACTGCCCTGCATTGCCCAACCCAGGCCAACTCCCTGAGCGGCCAAATGGTCACGGGGTGGTGCCAGCTTGGAGCCCACATCCACTGCCTCCAAGGCCGTGTGCAGGACTCCCACCCCATCTGCCTGCCCCGAGTCGGCAGGGCTGTATGTGGCATCGGCTGTCTCCCAGCCTGGAGTTAGAGTCAGGGCAGCGTGGTCAGGACCCTGCTGGGACCGTGGGGTCTGCTCTCTGAAGCTAGGACGTGACCTGTCCCCAGGCGGCAGGCCCCACCTGCAGCAGCAGGAGATTCTAGGCTCTGCTGCCTGTTCTGCCTACATGGGCCCTGGTCAGAGGTCCAGAACACAGGACAGGACCACAGCTCAGAGGTATCAAGCAATGCCACCCAGTGTGTGGCTCCCTGCTTTGCATCCCATGTTCCCCTAGGACCAGCAGGGGTGAATGGTGCCCAGAGCTGGGAGCCAGACGCGTAGCCTTGAGATCTGGGCTCCCACCGCCCACGGGCCCGCCCTCAGGCTCCCACAGCCCCCTCCCTCCCTCCCAAGAGCCCTGGGCAGGACCATCCCGGATGCCACGTCACACCAGTCACCATGGCAACCACTGCACTCCAAGGCACCACCACACACTGGGCTTCCTAATTAAGCCTGTCCTTGGCCAGCTGCAGGCCAAGCGGCCAGTGGTCTTGCTGCCGAGGCCCTTCCAGGTGACTGCGGCCGGGAGAGGGACCCGGGCAGTCCTGGTGCCACATGCCCTGCTGCTCCCAGCACAGCTGGTCCAGGGACTGCCTCTCTCCACCCCTGCCCTCCCATCCCCTCCCCAGCCTGGCTGCTCGCACTTTGCTCGGGCCATCTAAAGTGGCCGTGGTGACAAAGGAAGCCACTGGAGAGGCGCCAGGCGGGGTCCAGGGTCACTGTGCCCCTCCCACCAGCACACGGTCGGGGGACCCCGTGGAACCAGGCTCCTGGGGCCTCAGTGGCTGATTTCTCAGAAGTAGGTCACCAGGCCTTTCCACAGAGGCAGCCCTGGGTTGATGGGAACCCCCAGCCTTTGGGTGAACGGACAACCGTGGGAACTGTTCGCACCCCCCCAGGACAGACGCCCTCCCGCTGGCCCCCTCTGCCCACCCGCCAGAGATGGTGCCCAGACCTGCTCCGCCGCAGGTTTCGCATCCGCTGCACGTACAGCCACAGCTCCAGGCCCACAGGCAGCAGCAGCGGGTGGGGCCGGGGAGCGCCATAGACCACCTTGCACATGGCCTTCTCCCCCAGGCTCAGGGCCGAAGGCTGGGCCTCCGCCGGCATCATGGCTCCAGGCCGGCCCTGGCCGGCCAGCCCCCACTCGCCACGCCGCGGTCCTGCAGGCCGAGCCAGCATCCCTCCCACCCAGGGCCGGTAGGCCCACAGCTCGGTGGGGTGGCCTCAGCAGCGGGAGACACTGGGCCTCCCGGCAGGTTTCTGGAGCCCGACAGGGACCAAGGGATCGGGGGCGGCTCAGTCTGGATGAGCGCGTCAGCACGTCAGGTAATCCCTCTGGGGGGTGGGGCAGGGCGGGACCCTGTCACTGAGCTGGGCAGGGAGGTGCCAATCAGCATTTATGAGAAGGGGACTGACCCTGAGGTGTGGCTGGCCGCCACCAGGGCCCCGCCTCCCACCCCACCCCATCAGAGGACCCACTGCAGGGACAGGTAACACCACCAGGACACCCTGTCCCCGGGCCGTGGGGTGTGAGCAGAGGGCAGGAGCCAAGCACACGCAGGAAGGATGCAGAGGCCGGGGTGCAGGTGGTACCCCCTTCCCCCACCAGCATATAGGACCCTCAGTTTCAGCCCCGAGCCCTGCTCTGTGCCACTGACACTACAGGGCAATGCCCTTTCTGGGGGTCTTTGGGTGCTTGATGGAGGGTCTGGGTCCCAGGGACTCAGGTCCCAGGCATTCTCCTCCCTGACCAGGCTGGTGCAGAAGGCTCTCCACCTAGGGGGTCCGGCAGGGCCAGGACCACCTCCTTGCCCAGCCTCAATTAGCAGGGAGAGCCCTAAATCTTGACACTGGGCTCTCTGGGACAGAGGGGCTGCCTAGCTGGGCCACTTCTTTCCTCTAGAACCTCCCTCCCACCCATACCCCTTCCATAGCAGTGGACCCCTTCCAAAGCAGCGGGCCCCGGACAGGATCCACACCTATCTCCCCAGGGCTGCCCAGCACCCACCCTCCAGGTACAGGGGCCCAGCCCTCTGGGCCATGGTCTCAGCACCCCCACCCGCCACACCAACCCCAGCCTGGGAGGGCCATCTTCCTACTGGTTAACAGCTGCCCTCCACCTCCTCAAACCAGAGACCCCTCCCATACAGGCCCATGGGTGGGGCTTGGTTCAAGGTCACGCCAGCCCACATCGCGGTCCTCTTCAACTCCAGAAAGCCTTGGGCCTCTCCCCTTTAAGAAGCCACGGAGTCCCTCCCCAAGGCCAAACCACAGTGCCCAGGAGCCAACCGCTGCCAGCCAAGCCCCACCGCCCTGGTTAATAAGTCGGCCATTGACTCCCAGAGCCAGCCCCATCGTGGCCACCTCGACCGCCACCCCTTGTCTGGTCTGGGTGCCGAGGCGACGTCCCATGTGAGTGGTTAGTGCCGGCTCCACATACCCCACCACCCTGCTGACCACCCCAGTCTTCCAAGTGACCGCACCCCATCTGTCCCCAGGCTCGGTGCCGTCCTCTGCTGCCCCTACCAAGGTCCTTCCCAGCCCAGGCCCCCAGCCCACCCCATCTCTTCCAGGGCTGTCAGTCTTGGCCCAAGCCCCCAGCCCACCCCCCATCTCTCCAGGACTGTCACTCCTGGCCCAGGCCCCCAGCCCACCCCATCTCTTCCAGGGCTGTCAGTCTTGGCCCAAGCCCCCAGCCCACCCCCCATCTCTCCAGGACTGTCACTCCTGGCCCAGGCCCCCAGCCCACCCGTCACTGGGCTGTCACTCCACTCTCTCCCACATCCAGTCCCACTGACCCTCAGCAACACCTTTGATCAAAGGCTCCCCTTTTATGGCCAGAGCGCATGTCACGGGGCAGGGGTTGTGGGGGCACGGTGTCACCCAGCTTTAGGAAAGTGCTTGAGTCAAGCCCCAGGGGCCCTGCAGTCAGGCTGCTCCCAGGGGCCTGCAGAGGTGGTACCTGGGGAGATGCAGGACAGGATCAAGGGGGACAGAGTGGAGGTGGACAGGTGGCCCAAGAATGGCCCTGTCTAGGTGTCAATGGCTGTGGCTTGAGGGCAGACCTGTCACGGGTCAATTCCATGGAGTGACTAACACCACATGTATCCTCAGACTGCTGGGCAGGAAGTCTGCACACACACACAAACACACACACACGTACAGACATGCATGTGCACATTTACCCCCCCAGACACACATAAAACACACACGCTCACACAAGCACCCCTCGCCCAGCCTGCTTGCTCGTGTCAACCACCAGACAACTAACAGCTGGTTACTCAACAAAGCACTCTCTCTGGGCAGGCACCTCCACCCCCTGGGGAAGATCACAGAGGGGCCCCTTGGGCAGGCCTCCCGCACACCTGGCTGCAATCTTCCCCCCGAAACATGGAGCCCACGAGCCTGGCTGGGGGCTGTTCCCTGAACCCACCCAACAGGGCTGACCAACAGCACAGGCCAGCAAAGGGGGTGCAGCAAGGCGTCCCTCCACCCAACCAGCTTTCTCAGGCCTCATGCCACCTGTCGGGGCCCAGCGGAGGTTTGAGGGTCAGTGGCCTGGGTGCCCAGCCTAGGAGGCCTCAGGTTTGGAGGATACCCAGAGGGCTGGGATGACAGTGCTCCCAGCGTGCCAGGCGCACTATGGGGAAGCTGCCGCCAACATGGACTCACAGCCCAGCACTCAAGCCTGCCGTGGGCGCTCGTGTGCCCCCAATGGGCAGAGCCCAGTCCCCCTGGGGACTGCTGCTAGCCTGGACAGCATTCCCCGGAACACCCTAGGAAGGTCCTGGAATCTCCACCCAGGCACACAGCCCATCCTTGGTGTAAGGGATGCAGAGTCCGGCCCCCTGGGGTCACCTGTGCATCTGCCATGAGGTGGGTGTGGCTCAGGCAGGCACACACCCACGGGGTGAGGCAGGTTCCGCAGGTCCGAGGGGCGCAGGGTCCCACCTGCAGCAGCAGGATCTCTGGTCACTGCCGCCCTGAGGGCTCTAAGGTGGCTGGAGGCGGTCTAGGGCTTGGGAAGGACGCTCTGGGCGGCGCGCACACGCCTGCTGTGCCCGGGGCCGGCTGCCCATCTGCCCCACCCCAACGGGGGTCGCACGGGAGGCGACACCACCCACCCAGCCCTGCTGCCGCG
>NW_006921761.1:4959219-4974860 GCF_000298275.1 Orycteropus afer afer
GGAGCCTTCGGTGGGCGACGCTCGGGAGACGGGCGGGCGGCGGTGAGCCAGTGCGAGGGGCGAGGCCTGGGGCTGGCGTGGCCGCTGGTCCCCTGGGCTTTGGCGGCAACAGCCCTGGCCTCCCTGCCCCCTTCTCCCGGCCCCGCTGAGCTGCGGGGGTCCCCCGGGCATTCTCAGAGCTCCTTGCTTTGCCTGACGGGTGCCAGCTCCCTCTGGGGTCCTCCCGGCCGGTGCCCCTCCCCAGCCTGCACCCTGCCTCACTGGCTTCTCCAAGCTACCTCCTGTGGCACAGACCTGTCCACCAGGTTAGACCCCTGGGGGCCTGATGACAAATACAGGCTGTGCCTCCAAACCTCGGGACTTAGAAAGGAGTGAGCGGATCTGAACCCCAGCCTGGCCCAGGAGCCCTCCCGGGTGGAGCTGTGATAGACAGAGCCCCCCACTCTCCACGGGGAGAGCCTGAACCCCTAGGAAGCGGCTTTGCCCTTCCCAGCCTCTGTCTCAGCGTGTGTGGGATGTGCTCGGTGAAAGCTTCGGGCTCGGGCAGGGTGGAGATGAAGCTGTGTGCTATGCCTGCCCGCACCCCGGTACCCCCATGCCCGGCCGCCGCCTCCTTCCTGGGAGTGCCATTGCCTGGGCAGCTTGGTGGTGGAGCCCCTCTGCTCTGGCTGGCTTTAGGGGCTCTACCACCAGGCCCAGGCCCTCAGTGGTCCCTCAGGCAGTCGGCGTGGGGGGCTGGGAGCCCTCCTGGCAGTGTTTGCGTCCCCCTGGCTGCATCCGGACTGCTTCCAGCAGTCTAACTTTGATGACACGGGGCCTCAGCGTGGCCTCAGACCGGCTGGGGCACAGGCAGTGGCCGCATTCTTGTGGGAGCAGGAGTGCTTCAGCGCCCCGGCCTCCCTGAAAGCAGTGCTGAGGTCAGAAGGCCAAGGCTGCGCGCCAGACTCTCTCCAGACCCCAGCTGAAGTCAAGGCAAATGAGAATGACAACGAAACAGAGATAACACAGGGCTCCTGGGCCCTAGCCAGTCTGCTGTCCCAGGAGGGGGGGGCAGCAGGGAGGGGAACCATGTGTGTCCCGGGTTGGCAGCAGCTCACCCCACAAGCCTCCCGGCTCGCCGCAGGAGCCGGGCCTCCTCCGCCTTGACCAAGGCCATTAGCAGCAGCAGCCGCGGCAGGGCTGCTGGGGTGGGTGGTGCACCCCCGGCCTGCCAGCCACAACGAACAATGAGCTCAGCCCTTTCCCCACCGCACTGCTGGTCACCCCACGAGCCGCTTCCACCAAGAAGCCCATCAAGAAGGTCCCATGAGTGAGGGCGAGGGCATGGCAGAGGGAGGGGTGACCTGGGACCCCAAACATTGCTAGAGGGAGGTCATCTTTTTTTTTTTTTTTAATTTTTATTGTGGTTTGAGTGAAAGTTTACAGAGCAAATTCATTTTCCATACAGCAGCTCACATACACTTTGTCTCATGACATTGACTACAGTTTCCCACAATGCAACAGCTCCCTTCCCACTTCCTCCTGACAGTCACCTCTTCCCTGTCCATCCCTCCATGCACTCCTGCCCGCCCCAGCTGTCTCCCTATGCACACAAAGCCCGTCTCTCCAAGGAGTGTGTCTACCTAGTATAATGTTCAGCTCATATGGCAGGCCATCTATTTGCCCCATCTTTGCAGTAGGGAGGCGGGGCACCTGGGGGCCCTTGGGGACTCTGTGAAGGCTGATTGTCATGGGGTAGCTAGCTGCACTGTGAGCATGGCAGGAAGGCGTCCTGCTCACCTCTGTGTGACCTGACCCCCATCATTGCCCTCTCTGAGCCGTGGATCTGCACAGGCCACAGCAACCATCTGCAGGGGTCGGGGGTCTGCAGGTGGTCTTGGCTGGATCTGGGGGTCCACGCCCCTGCCTGCGTGGAAGCTGTCCTTTTCCATGCAGAGGACTCACACAGGGGCCCTGGGGGGGGCTATGATGAGGGCAGGCACCCAGGGACGGGGATGTGCCCCCGTATCACCCTCAATCACCAGAACGTGAGGGCCATGGGTCCCGGAGAAAGGAGGTGTTCCTGGGCCACAGAGGACAGTGGGGGACCTCCCCCACTGGTGCTGGCCTCCACCCATGGTGCTCACTCTTTCCAAGCTGCCCCCCCCACAGACCCCCGACTCACCCCGTGCACACCTAGCACCCCGTGATTCTCTGAGCAGAGTGCTTGCCTGCTCGTCCCTTGCACCCCAACTCCCAAAGGGACAGAGAGGGGAGAAAACAATTTCTCCTCCCAGAGCGCCTGGGGACCAGGGAGGGGCGGGATGTCTTGTGCCCCTCCCCCGGGAGGAGACGAGGGTGGAGACTGTCCAGGGGCTGACTCCATCCCACGGCCAGGCCATGGGTGAAGGGGCCTGTGGGCAGCCATCAGGCACCCCTTCTCTGGGCACACCTGGGCACCCTCGCCCAGCATCATCCTCCTGACAATCTTTATCCATCTTCCAGACTCACCTGGGGCACCTGTCTGGCTCCTGCTCTAAACCTCTCTGCCTGGACCTGTCTCCAAACAGCCTTGAGGAAACAGCAGAGGGCCAGGGCTGCTTGGCACAGCCTCTGGGAGTGGGGAGACCTGGGTCTGGAGAGAGATGGGCGTGCAAGGCTGACATGGGCCCCTGGGGGAATAGTGGGGAACAGCCAGCTAGCCCTGAGCCATCCAGGAGTCAGAGCTCCCATCAAACGGGCTTCCACAGGGGCTTGGGGTTTTGCAGCCCACCCAGGGGTAGAGAGGCCAGTTCCTAGATTCTGTCTACCTCCTGCACCCACCTCCCAAGCCCCCCAAGGTGTAGTGGCAGGCAGCACCAGCCCCAGGCCAGTGGCACCCATCCCACCCTCTCCTGGCCAACCTCTCTGGTTTCAGACCGGGTGAAGGAAGAGATGGACAGTGCATGGAGAGAGACCCCCACACACGCATGCACACAACGTGCACCACACACATATGCATGCACACATGTGTGCCACATATGTACCCACACACATGCACACAATGTGCACCACACAGTACTCACATGCATGTATACAATGTGCATCACGCACGTGCTCATATATGTGCACAACACAATCACACACATGCTCACACATGCACAATGTGCACCACACACAGAGACACATGCACACACGTGCACCATACATGTACCCACACATGTACACATCTCTGTCACATACACAGTCACATGCACACATGTACGTCACACACTCACACATGCATACACATGTGTTGCACATGTGTTCACACACATACACACATCCTTGCACCACACACACATGCTCATGTTTGCATTCACACACGTGTGCATGTTCTTCCATGCAGAGCACACTCAGCCTTATTTCTGTTTCCAAGTAATCCTGAGATGGAGAACACCCAGTGGTACCACTGTTTCCGAGTCATCAATCTCGTTACCCCGAGAAAGGACGTGTGTCCCTCCCCATTGCCCAAGGGCCCCCATGGCAGCATCACCCCTGCCATTTTCCCAGAGACCTCGAAGTCCCTCAAGAGTGGGACTGCAGGGTCCATGGGCTCCCCGGCAAGTCCCAAGCATCTATGTGGCTGCAGGACACCCAGAAGGAAATGGGCTGTGCCACCCCTGTGGCCTGAGTGCCTCGTGCCAGCTGAGGCAGACACACGCCCAGGAAATAGCGCAAGGTTGACATGAGGCTGGATGCCACCCACGCAAGCATGACGCTTGGCCCCACGGCATTCCTGGGCCCTCACACACTGGCATGCCTTGTCACTGTGCATGTCCTCCGGCCTGGGGACAATGGGAGGGTCACAGGAAGCACACTGTGCGTTCCCTGTCCGTGCAGGTGCTCCAGGGGCCACGTCCTTGTCCTTGGCAACCGAAAGCCCTGTGTCCTGCCCTGTGTGTGCCCCACAGGCCCGGCTGAGGCGCCTGCAGGTGCAGGGGAACAGGGAAGAAGAGGAGGCTACCCAGCAGAACGTCCTGCTTGGGCCCCTTGGATTCCAGGTGTCTCCAGGCCGTGGGGGTGGGGTGGGAGGGGACGGTCTTGTAGCATTAGTGTGAACCCACCTGAACCAGGTGAATCTGTGCCCAGGCAAACACTGTGAGGCCCCCCAGAGCACACGAGCTGCCACAGGCTGCCCTCTGTGGGGTCCTCTCCCCCTGGGCAGCTCCCCATTCCATGAGTCCTCCTGAGAGAAACGCCATGTGGCTCACAGCCTGGGTCGCACCCAGCTGCCCCCCGCCTGGGCCTTCCACACAGCTTAAACCCCCAGGCCTGTCCTCTCACGGTCCTGGAGGCAGAAGTCCCGGATCAAGGCGTCGGCAGGATTGGTGCCGTCTGCAGGCTCGGTCCCAGGTCTTGGTGCTGCATTGATCCTGTGCTCCTGGGCGCGTGGAAGGGTCACCCCAGGCTCCACTACGTGTCCTCTTCTTACACAGCCACCAGGATACCAGGATTCAGGGCCCGGCCTGCTCCAGTGTGACCCCATCTTTCCTTAACTAAATACATCTGCAACAGCCGTGTTTCCAAGTGACATCATCTTCTGAGGTTCGGGATGGATGACGAACTTGGAGAGCAACATTCACTCCACGCCAACCCCCAAAGACAGATGGACGCTGGCCTGCTCTGGCCTGGCTCCCAGCCTCGGAGGCTCCGTGTTGGAGGAACAGAGGCTCCCAGCCCAGGCGACAGTGGCTGCCTCCCTCAAGCAGGGCCTCATGCTGCTAGAATCCAAAACCAAACACAACTCCTATTTCTTTGTTTCCAAAAGCAATACATGCCGGTCAGAGCGACGTTAGGAACTGGGGAAGCCTGAGGACACGTGTTGGTGGCCCACAGCCTCAGCCCCGGAACGTGGCTCATCACTGCGTGAGGGTCCCGTGCTGCCGGAAGGAAGCACGCGCACCGGGCACAGAAACACAGGTGTCTGTCCTCTGCCAGCTCTGAGGCCAGCAGTCCAGGGGTGTGGGTGGGGCCGCACCCCGCAGAGGCCCTGAGAGGGATTGTGCCCTGTCTGTCCTGGTCGCTGTGGCCCCAGGTGTCCCTCAGCAGGACGCTGGGCATCAGTCCTGCAGCGTCTGCACAACGACTACAGCCACTGTGTCAGTCCGTCTCAGCGAGTCCTCCTTTCTCGCCGACCCAACTTCACCAGGCAGGTTGTCCTCCGGGCTCTGGTCCTTCCTGAAAACACGTCCAAAGTACGTGAGACGGAGCCTCCACATCCTCCCTTCTAAGGAGTACCCCGGCTGCGTGGCTTCCCAGACATTTGTTCATTCTTGGGGCAGTCCACGGTGCAGTCGATATTCTTCACAACACCGTAATCCAAAGACACCAAGTCATCTTCATCTTCCTTATTCCTTGTCCAGCGCTCACACACGTGAGGCGGTTTGAAAATACCGTGGCTCAGGTCATTCCTGTCCAGCGCTCACACACGTGAGGTGGTTTGAAAATACCGCGGCTCAGGTCATTCCTGTCCAGCATTCACACGTGAGGTGGTTTGAAAATACCACGGCTCAGGTCATTCCTTGTCCAGCGCTCACACACACGTGAGGCAGTTTGAAAATACCACGGCTCAGGCCAGACACAGCTTCATCCTCACAGTGGCAGCTTTGCTCTTTAACACATCAGAGAGGTCTTTTTCAGCAGACTTGCCCAGTGCAATATGATGTCTGATTTCTTGACTGGTGCGTCCATGTTGCTTGAGTCCAGATCCAAGCAACAGGAAATCCCTGACAACTTCAATCTCTTCTCCATTTATCATGATGTTGCTTGCTGGTCTGGTTGTGAGGGCTTTGATTTTCTTCATGTTGAGGTGTGATCCATACTGAAGGGTGTAGTCTTTGATCTTCATCGGTATGGAACCTGTTGCTTCTTCAATAAACCCCATAACTGTAAGGTCTGTGACTTCTATGTGGCCACTGCAACAAGCTGTTGCAATGTTGGTCCAGCAGATGCCGAATCTCCTCCTTCCTCCTGAAGTCAGACGAGATCTGACGCCACCATGTTACTACACACACTCATGTGCGTATTATTGTGGTCAAACGTATGACATAAAATCCGCGTTTCAACCACTTTACACACACAGTTGGATGGCATTAACCGCCTTCACGGTGCTGTAGGAGCGTCACACTGACCATTGCGTCCACCACGTGTCCGTCATCAGTGCTTTTTTAAGCAGGAGCCCCCCCTGCCCTTCCCCAGGCCTGGTCACCACGGATCTACTTCCCGTCTCCGTGAGTGTATTTGTCATTCCAGGCACTTAGTACAAGCGGGACCATGGCATTTGCCCTCTTGTGTCTGACTTGTTTTACTCAGAAGCAAGGTTAGTGCACGTCCCAGCCCGTGTCAGACGTTGCGTCTCCTCCCAGCCAAGTGGCCTTCCGCTGTGTACATGGACCACACTTCCTTTGTTCTTCCGTCACCTGCTGAAGGCCTCTTAGGGTGTCTCCACCTCTGGGCTTCCTGAGTCGTGCTGCTGTGAACTTCGGTGGGCCCGAGTCTGCTTGAGGCCTTGCTCTCCAATCTCTTGGAGACATACTTCAGAGTGGAATTGCTGGGTCACACGGAGACTCCAGGTTCATGGCCACACCTGTTATGCTCCCACCAGCAAAACACAAAGGGTGGGGCCATGGGCACCCACCATGGCAGAGCCCAGGAGCTGCCTGGCCTCCTCCCACACCTGGCCGGGGCTGGGGGCGGGGACTCAGAGCCAGGGGAGCCCAGTGTCACTCCTGAGGCCCCAGACGGGAGCTGGTGCCGGGCCAGCTGGAGGTGATAAGTGTGCACAGTGAGGGACAGGTGCAGGGGCTGGGGCAGAAGGGGAGACGTGGCCACTTCACGCTGAGGCCGTGGGAGGGCACACAGTGGGTGGTGTGCGAGGGTTTGGGGAGCACCCTGCAGAGCCCAGCAGCAGGGCAGGGGCCTTCTGGGGCCTGGCCCCAGAGCAGCTAACAGGAGAAGGGGGCCTTGGGACACCTCCCCCACCCTCACAGCCTATCTCCAGCAGGGGCCCAGGACAGTGTCTGCCCACCTGTCTGTCCACCTGTCCCAACAGTGAAGGAGCCAGCGTTGCCCCTGTCCTGGGCCCACCCATGCCCAGGTCACCTACCAGTGCCTCTGCCGAATGGTTCTCACCCCAGAGAGCAGCGGCCCAGGGACCAGCTGATGATCGCCATGGCGACCACGTGCCCTGCCAGGGCCCCGCCCCTCACTGCTGCACCTGCAGTCAGTGTTGAGGCCCTGCTTACCTCTGTCGCAGTCAGGCAGCTTCCTCCCGGCCACCCCAGGGCTTCTGGGTGGGGTCATGGGTTCAATCCTTCCCCCTGCTCTGGGACAAGGAAAGCCTTCCCTAAACCCAGAATCAGGAATGGCTCCGAGCCTCCCCATAGGAGTGAGGGGCAGCCATGGCAGTGCCAGCTGACCTACCTGCTCCTGTGGTCTGTGCCCCCACCCTGCCCTCGCTCGACTCCACCTTACACTGGGCTGGGCCGGGCCCACAAGACCTTCCAGGCAGGTGGGTCTGACCACCACAGGCAGCTCTGGCCACAGCATCGCCTGGTGTCTGGCCACATCCCGCCTTGGCCTGGCCCAGCAGCACACAGGTAGCCCCGATCCACTCGGCCTGGCAGCACACGGGACTTGTTCTGTGAGAGGCTTGTGCCCACTCCCAACCCCAGGGCCTGCCACAGACCCCCCACACCTGCTCCCAACCCCAGGGCCTGTGGTGGAACCCCTTCATCTGCTCTTAACCCCAGGACCTGCCATGGACCCCTCCACACCTGGAGTGGGCTGACCTGTGTCCCGCACATCGACACCCTGACCCCCCCCACCTGTAGTGGGCTGACCTGTGTCCCGCACATCGACACCCTGACCCCCCCCACCTGTAGTGGGCTGACCTGTGTCCCCCACATTGACACCCTGACCCCCCCACCCATAGTGGGCTGACCTGTGCCCCCCACACTGACACCCTGAGCCCTCCCTCACCCGTAGTAGGCTGACCTGTGCCCCCCACACAGACACCCTGACCGCCCCCACCCATAGTGGGCTGACCTGTGTCCCCCACATGGCCACTCTGACCCCTGGTAGCTGTGAACATGCCCTTATTTGGAAGTGGGGTATTTGAAGATGTTATCAGGTAAGATGAGGTCCCCTTGGATTAAGGGCAGGGTGTCTGTCCAATATGACAGACGTCCATATCAGAAGATGAGGAGACACAAGGACACAGAGAGGACACCACGTGAAGATAGCGGCAGAGACGGGTGGGGCAGCCACAAGCCCAGGCCGAGGGTGCCGGCAACCACCAGCAGCTGGGAGGGCGGCTAGGGAAGGCCTCCTGGAGCCTTCAGAGGGGGCATGAGCCTGCTGGCCCCTTGATGCCAGACTTCTCACCTCCAGAACCAGGCGAGGATGAATCCCGGCTGCTGCAAGTCCCCTCGCTCATGGCACTTTGTGTGGCAGCCCTAGCAAGCTCACAGGTCCCTGGGTGGTACCCACAGTTTGTGTTCCTCTAGTAACTAAAAGCTTGGCGGGTAGACTCCACGCACCAGCGGGTGCTGCAGAGGACGGCCTGGCGCTCAGCTTCCACAAGATCACAGTCCCCGGGGCCCTAGGGAGCCCAGCTTGACTCTAGACACGTGGGGTCATCCTGAGCTGCCTTCGAGCCTGTGGCAACAGGTGGCAAAGTCTCACGGTGCCTTTCCCTCCCCTGACATAGGCAACAGCACTGAGCCTGGGGTCCAACAGCCCAGTGTCCTGGCCACTTGCTCCCGACCCGGGCCCTGCTCAGAGCTGGAAGCCTGCCACGTCACCTGGTACACAGCCAGAGAACAGCCCTGGGTGTGGGGCATCCTGACTCAGAACAGGCTCGGCTGTCATCCTTCCTCTTGGTGGTAGGAGGGGCTGGATGCAATGGTCCCTCTTTGACTTTGGAGGGGAGGGCCAGGCGTGCCCTGACTCCTGACCCTCTAAGATGCTGGTGGATGGGGCAGGCTCTGAGTCTCGACCAGTCTCTAACCATCGTGGCTGGGGAGGGAATGCCAGGCACGCTGCTGGCACTCGATGCCACCCTCATGAGTGCGTGCGTCTCACCAAAGCTGCCTGCTCACCTGGCCCGTCACCACGATGTCACTGATGCAATGCGTGGCTTCAGTGGTGGCATGCACTGCAGAACATACAGGTGACGCAGGGATCTCCGTGACGGGAGGGAACTTAATGGGGCAAAACGAGGAATGTGTGCTGCGTGCGCCTGCATGCACGTGGACGCCTCCAATGGGAACGGAGAAGAACGCGGAAAGCAGGGCCCCGTGCCGCGTGCCCGAGGCTGTGTGACTGTGCGCTGGCCAAGGCGCCACACCTGGGTGGAGGCTGGGCGGGGCTTCTCCCCGGCTGGACTTCCAACCTCAGCCCGCGCTCACCCCGCAGCAGGCCTGCTTTAGCACTCGCCGCCCACCGTTCGTCCTGCAGTACGTGGCACTGTGGCGGCTGGAAGCCATGCCAGCGGTATTTCAAATAGGAGCAGGGTCGCCCGGGATGGACAGGTCTCAGCAGGGCTTCCAGACTCAGACAGACTGGGAAGAAGGAAGGGACCCTCCACTTCTCAAAGAACTGGCCGCTGAGCACATGATGAACCGCAGCGAAGCAGGCAGCGGCCGCAGCAGCAGGCTGGAGCTGAGCGACGACTGGGAGGCTGGCCCAGGGTCGGTGGCGTTTCACTCTGTTGCACGTGGGTCCCTGTGGGTCAGGGCCGACTCGGCGACACCTGACAAGTGGCTTAGTTCTCTCACGCTCTGAGTTGGGAGCGACCCGACGCCAGTGGATGTGGGTGATTTACTTTCTTAGTCCTCCGGTCCTGCTACAGCGGAAATACCACAAGGGGTGACGTTCAGTTCATTTTCTCCCAGTTCAGGAGGCTGGAGGGCTGCAGTTGGGGTGCCGGCTCTGGAGGAAGCCTTTCACTCTGTGGGACCTGGAGGAAGGGCCCCATCTCTTCTGGGCTTCTGCTCCTGGGGGTCTCCACGTCCCTTGGCATCTCTGCCCCCGTCTCTGCTCCACTCGTTCGTCTTTCTTTCGTGTCTCAGAGCGGTTGCCTCAAGACACATCCTGCACTCATCCTGCTTTGTTCGTGGAGCGTAGACCAGCCCTCCTCAGACAGGGTATCACCACGGGAATGGAGGTTGGGATTTACAGCTCAGATTTTGGGGGGACACACTGACCCATAACAGCGGGGTCCTGACTGGTGCCTCAGAGCTATGACAGGGGCTGGGGCGGTGGTGGGGCAGTGGTGGCATCCTCTCCTTCTGGGAGACCCAGGTTCGTTTCCCAGGCAGTGTACCTTGCACACAGCCACCACCTGTCTGTTGGCTGCTGTTGTGCTGGACAGAACTCAGCGTAGCTTCAGAGAGAGACCAGAGAGAAAAGCCGGATGATTTACTTTAAAAAAGAAAATCATCCAATGAGAGCCCTACGGACCACACTGGTCCGATCTCATTGTGCACAAGGTCACACGAGTCGGGGCCAACCCAATGGGAGCCCCCATCAATAGCAGTGATGATGGGGACCAACATCCCGCCCCCTTGAGATTCTCCAGGGCGGCCCTAGTCTTCACCATCCCCCATCCCCTGAGGTGATGTTGGTTTTGACTTACTGTCTTGGCCAGGGAAGGGCTGGTTCCCTACAAAGTACTCCTTGCAGGAGTTGCACTAAACTGCCAAGTCTGTCAATTCCGTTTATACCTTCATGAATTGGGGAACTGACCATGGGGCAGGGCTGCGACCCAGTGGGGCCACTATGAACTGGCACTTGGGTGGAACACCAATCATTGCCTGTTCCAACAGGGAGCCAGGAAGAAGCTGTGGTCTCTGGGCATCAGTGCTGTCGTAGATTGAATTGTGTCCCCCTTGGTGGACCGTACTTCTCAGTGCCTTAGCAATTCTGTAAGGTTGTAATTTGGCAATTAAGTAATAATGTAATCACCCCCATGATGTGCTCTGATGTGATCAGCCAATCCATTGTGAGGGGATTAGGGTGGGATGCAGCATCCTTACTGGGGTCACAGCCCTGATCCCATGTAAGGGCAGGGTCCCTGGGGGTGCAGCCTGCATCACCTTTTATCTGACAAGAAATAAAAGGAGAGAGAAGGGAGCAGGAAAAGGGGGGCCTACCTTCACCAAGAGAGAAAAGCTGGGAGCAGAGGGCATCCTTTGGACCCAGGGTCACTGTGCGGAGAACCTCCTAGACCCAGGGGAAGACTGATGCCAAGACACATGGAGACCTCTAAGAGATGCCAGGCCCACAGATGCTGAAAGGAGACAAGGACCTTCCTCCAGAGCCAAGTGACAGGACACCTTACCCTAGAGCTGGCCCTGAGTTTGGATTTCTCACCTCCTAAACTGGGAGAGAATAAGTTTGTTTGTTGAAGCCACCCACTTGTAGTGTTTCTGTTGTAGCAGCACTGGAGCACCGAGACAGATAGGACCCCAGACCCAGCATCCTGCAGTCACTGACAGCGTCTGTTTCCCCTTCCCCCTGTGCAGTAACCAGAGAAATTTGCCACATGTCCCTGTGGGGAAAGACTGACTAAACCATTACCACGTATCTTTGCCAGAGTGCGATAGGGCCCTTCCTCCTGGCCACCAGAAAACCATTCAGTAGGTGGGCTCCCAGTCTGAAAACTGGCTCAGCTCCAGAAACCGAGCAAGGTATTGTGACTTTTTATTGGTGTGACCGCTCTCACCCATCCTTAATTCACTCTGCTGGTACAATTTGAGTTGTATCCTTGGCAGCTGCCCACCTATTTAGCCTCAGGACACCAGACTGTAGTCATCATCTGTGGTAGTTAAGGTGGTTATCAACTTGGCTGGGCCTGGCTGAGTGGCTGGGCAGCTGGATGTGGTATTTCCCATGATGAGCCTGGTCATCAACTCCATGGTGGAATCTACTGGAGCGGCTGAGTAGCTGCCTTAGGGATGTGATCTGCTTCCTGTATGTAAGAAGCAGCATTGAGAAAAGTCTCTGGAGTTTGTAGCACACTTGGACCCTGCATGTAGCTGAGTCTTCATTCAGCAGCCTGTCATGTTGCCTGCCCATCTTGGGACTGTCTCTGGACTTGGACTAGTGGCCTGCCCTGTTGTTTGGTAATCTTGGGACTGTGCCATTTTATTTGTCCACCTTGGGTTTGTCAGCCTCAGCAAATAGCAGCTGCCTGAGTGAAGAGATACTTCCAGCTCTAGTGGGTCAGGAGTAAGAGGCAGACCTGAAGCCCAAGGTTGAGGGATTTTTACCAGCCCCTAGAGCTGGCACTTGAACTTGGACGTCTAGACTCCTAAACTGTAAGAGAATAAATCCCTGTTTGTTAAAGGCACTCATTTGTGGTATTTTCTGTTAGAACAGCACGAGAGGACCAAAACACCATCTCCAGAACCCTCTGTGGATCAGGGCCCTTTGGCCATCATTCTGACCCTGCCATTAATTATGATACTTGTAAACTCCTGGTTTTTGTGGTTAAAGGTTGCCCTCTGGCCTGTATTATTTTGGGATCCTATCATCCCCATTTGTATCAGCGAGCCACATTTCCTGGCCTGCAGAGAATCCACCAGAGATGAATCCACTGGAGATGCTCGTTATTGTCCTTCTCATCAACGCAACCCAGATCTCAGCAAATTGTCACTAGGTTGGCCCGCAACAAACCATCATCTGGCAGGTCTTCTGGCTATTGATGGTATATCCAGTCTAGTATGCTTTGGGTTTCTCAAAAACAATACCAGGAGCTAGAAGAAAATGTGGGAAGGTCTTCAGATTTCTGAAGGCAAATGATTCCTGACTTCAAATTCTATACCCAGCCAAACTAACAATCCTAACAAGCACAATGAGGTGGAATAAAGACATCACCAGGCTTCCAAGTTTGGGGAAAAAAATCTAGCTGCCATGCATCCTTTCTCATGAAGGCACTAGAAGGATGTGCTCCACCAAAACAAAGGTGTGAAACTAGAAAGAGAAAATGGTGTGAAATAAACTGGAAATTGCACCCTGAGGAGAAGTGTTGGGAACCCCAAGGGTGATCCTGGTGGGAAAGGCCCTAGGATGACAGCCGTGCATCAGGTGTGGAGGCCAATTGTCCGATGAGGGGCAGGTCAGGAGACGCTGGAGGGTTTGCTTCCAGAAGACTAAGCCATCACTACCTGCCCAATACACCTGAACATACACAGGGAGACCTAGCCAGTTGGTAGAAAATTTGAGTTTGAATTAGTCACAAGTATAAAATAATTACATAACCCACAGAAAACAAACAAGCAAGGACAGAAAACAAGGAAGCAGTGTTTGTAGGATACACCACGGCTCAACTACAAGCAGGTTTCATGGAGATTCTGAGTGTTGATCTCATCCAAGTACAATATACCTTTGGTGGTTGAATACGAACCAAACTCACTGCTGTGGAGTCAGATTGACCCATAGTGACCCCACCTTGAGTTTCCGTGGTGGTATCACCATGCGTGATAATTGGAGCTGTGTGTCAACTTGGCTGGACCACAATTCTGTGTGGTTTAAGCAATTGTGATGTAGGTTGTTCCAATGATGGGGCCAGAGGTATATGTTTTGAGCAGCCAATCTGTTGAAAGGGAGCTTCCCTAGGGGTGTGGCCTACTTCCAGTATATTTATGGCCATCCTGGGAAAAGAGACACTTTTCTGTGGATTGGGATTCTGTTGTGCTGCCTACAACTGTCCATGAGCAAACAATCCACCATTTTGCCTGGAGATCTTGTATTCATCATTCACTGGAGTCAACAGCTGGTATACTGCTTGCCAACCTTGAGCTTGTTAGCCCCTGCAGCTGTGTGAGTTGGGAAAAGCCTCCAGCTTGATGTTTGATCCAAGAATTTGGTACTTGCCAGCTTCTGTAAGTGTGTGAGCCATTTTCCTAAGATAAATTTCTCTTTCTTTCTCTCTATACGTAAGCTTTACTGGTTTTGCTTCTCTAGAGAACCCAGCCTAACACACCATGGAAGTAGATTACCCAATCTTTCTTCCAAGGAGTGCCTGGTGCGTTTGAACTGCCAGCCTTCTGGTTAGCAGTCGAATGCCTCAGGCACTACACCACCAGCACTCCCTGGTAGGTGCATGGGGGAGAGGAAATGTGCACAGGCATGGTGCTGCAGACATTGGCTGGTCCCGTGCTGTCCTCACACGTTCCCCTGGGGCCCAGCGCCCAGCACTGTGTCAAACACTGTTTTGCTGTGCTCTGTAGGCTGCTCTTTGTAATTAGAGCAGCAAGCCTTTTTCTTGGATTGTCTTAATCTGAAAGCCCTGCTCAAACCTGTCCCCCATGGGAGACCCTGCAGGGATCAGTACTGGTGGCCTAGCTGACAGCCTTACAGCACCATTCAGGCCACACTGACAGATGACGGCCTGCAGTCTGGGCCCAATACAGTCCTGGCCCCAACATGCCTCTGGCATGCAGGGAGCTCCCGGTTGTGGAAGGCTCCTTGGAGGGGGACCCTTGGCCTTACTTGGGCAATCAGGCGGGGTTACACAAGCAGGGTCCTCCAGGAAAGCTGAGTGGGTCTGAGAGCTCCTGAATGCTGGGTAACTGGGAAAATACTCCTCGTCACACTAGTTCCTCATCAGAACCTTATCACCCTCCGAAGTCCAACAGCCCTGGAAGGGGCCCGGGCCACTCCCTCTGGTGGCAAGAGCCATGGGGGAGAGGAGACCTACTTTCTTTCCTCCGGTGTTGTCCCAGAAGGCCCTGGGGGAGCTGGCCAAAGAGCTGGAATGTCCCCGAGGCCAAGCTGAAGGGGTGGGTGTGCAAACTGCTCCATGATCTCAGAGGGAAGACGCCCACCTGACAGACATTGACAAAGGACCTAGAAGGCCGAGCCTTTGAATGACGGTGCTGGTGCAGAATATTGACACCTGGGCCGCCAGAAGACAGACCAATCTGTCAGCCAGGCTGCTCTTACAAGTGAGGAGGGAGACTTCACCTCTTATACTTCGGTCATGTGGTCCGAAGGGACCAGTCCCTGGAAGGACGTCATGCTCGGTACAGTAGAGGGTCAGCAGAAAGGGGAAGACCCTCAACGAGACGGACGACACGGTGGCTGCCAATGACGGTTCGAGCACAGCAGAGACCGTGAGGCAGCGCAGGCCGGGCGGTGTTTCAATCTGCTGTGTGTGGGGTGGCTATGAGTCGGAGCCGACTGCATGGCACCCCACAACAACAACAAAGATCAGCCCCAGAGTGGGGTGGGGAGGTTCTGCAGGGGTCCCGGGCTGAAGGGCTGCTGACCACCCACTGAATGTCCCAGAGACCAGGCTGTAGTGTCGCCCAATCCCAGATCTCCTGAAGACCAAGAGCAGTTTCCTGGCAACAGGTTGGGTTTTTTGAGTGTTTTCTGAGGGCGGGCCCATTTCCTTCTGGAGGGTGGGATAGCAGGTGGCAGGAGAGGCAACGGTTTGGAGGACATGCCCCCCTCTCCCCTGTTCCCCGTGCCCACAGCACCCCAGGGCCCCCGCTTGCTCCCCCTCCGTGGACGGGGAGATGGCGCCACCTGCTGGCATCCCCTCTCCAATTGCGGACCCGGGAGGACCCCCGGGCTTGCACGGGCCTCACAGGCTGCCTGTCCCCAAGGGAGTCCTAGGGCTCCACAGG
>NW_006921761.1:4975340-4976168 GCF_000298275.1 Orycteropus afer afer
GTGAGGGCGCGAGCCCAGGTGCGCCCACCTGCCCAGGTGCGGGCGGGGCGCGTGGCCGGGCGGGGCAACGCTCCTCGCGGAGCCGGCCTGGAGGAGGAGCCACCGCGGCGCCGGTTTCTGTGGCAACGCGGCGTCACCTGAGCTAGTCCTCAGCGGGCGGGCGTCTGTGTACCTGGCTCCCGGACCCCACTCCGCTCGAACCATGGTCGCCCCCAGGAGCCCGCGTGCCAAGGAGAGCGAATCTTGGGGCCCACGGGCCGGTGAGTGCGTCGCAGGGAAGTCCCTGCGCCCAGGAGTACATGCACTTGGCCTCCTGCCTGCACCAAGCCCTGCGTGGCAGGTGTGCTCTATAGCAGGCCAGTGCCAGCGGCTGGGCATCTCCTTCTCCCCTGGCCATCCGGGGCACCCCAGGCTCCCCCTCCTCTGTCCTGCTCTCCTGGGGACCCTCTGAGAGCTTGGAGCGTCCTGGCCAAAGCCCCTGATCTGCGAGCAGGATTTGCACCTTGCCTGCTGGCCGGCCCTCCCTCTGGGCGTGTTCGCGTGCTGTTTTGTGAACTTGGCATCTTGGCCGTCTCTGTGTGAGTGGAGCATGGGAATAGACCTGGTCCTGGCCCCAGGTTGGAGGGGATGCGTGGTTCTGCCTTTGCCCCCCGCCTGACAGGTGCTCCAGGCTGGCAGGCTCCTGTTACAGCAGGTGTGTGGGGGGGTGCCTCGGTGTGGACACCCTCTGGGTGGTTCTTCTTGGGCAAGTGGCCTGGATCGTCCAGCTGATTTGTCTCAGGTGTGATTTGAGGATCAAGCAGCCGCGAGCCCTGGGGGACTGCTTGG
>NW_006921761.1:4977877-4979210 GCF_000298275.1 Orycteropus afer afer
AGCCCGCTCAGCACCCCCCAGCCCGCTCAGCACCCCAGCCCGCTCAGCCCCTCCACACCTGTTCCAAGAGCTTTCTGGGGCCGAGGCGGTGAGAAGTGAACAGTGCTCTAATGAGAGCCAACCGTTGCTGGCTCCCGGAAGCCACCAGACTGTGGGAGAAGCTGGCGTATGTGCCAGCCAGGACGGCACTGTGCTTTTCACAGTTACCGTGGCTGTGGGAGTGGTGGGCACGCCTGGGGGCAGACACAGGGCAGGGCACCACCTCAGTGAATATCCAGGGGGCTGGGCAGAGGGACTCGGCGGACAGGGCCTGGGTGGGCGGCGTGGGTGCCGGGGTTAGCTGGCCAAGGCTGGGGCAGAGGGACTCGGAGGACAGGGCCTGGGTGGGCGGCGTGGGTGCTGGGGCAGAGGGACTTAGAGGACAGGGCCTGGGTGGGCGGCGTGGGTGCTGGGTTAGCTGGCCAAGGCTGGGGCAGAGGGCCCTGCATCCTCCGGGCTGCAGCCCTACCTTCCTTTTGTTCTCTGTGCCTGCCCCCAGTGAGGGAACATTTTATACCCAGGTGTCATCAGGCCCTCGTCAGTGCCCACGATCAGGGCCACCGTTCTGCCGAGTGCAGTGCCGGTCCATGGACAGGCTCCCGGCCTCCCGTGCGGGCGGCCTGGGCTCACGTCCCAGCCAGTGTGCCTCCGGCAGCCCCCCCACATCAGCCAGTGGAGGCTTGTGTGTTCCTAGGAGGCCTGGCAGGTTTCAGCAGAACTTCCCGAGGCTGGGAGGGGAGGCCTGGTGTCAGCTTCCAAAAATCAGCCCATGAGAACCCCAGGGACCACCGTGGTCTGATCGGGGGATAGTGCGGGACTGGGCAGCGCTTTGTCCCTGTGCGTGGGGACACCCTGAGTCAGTGACT
Organism: Orycteropus afer afer; assembly: GCF_000298275.1. NCBI lineage: Eukaryota > Metazoa > Chordata > Mammalia > Tubulidentata > Orycteropodidae > Orycteropus > Orycteropus afer. The sequence goes on from NW_006921761.1 coordinate 4,978,783, forward strand.
TTGCTTCCTGCTGTGACCCCAGGAGCCTGCCACTCTTCCCTGGCCTGGTCCTGGGGCTCACAGAGGCCGGCCCAAGCCTTCTGGCCCGAGGTCCCAGAACAAGTGGCGTGAGCTGAGCCTCACGTCCCCTGTGAGGTGCAGCTGCCCTGCCCCCTGCTCTGGTCCCAAGGGCTCTACGAAGAACCCCAGGTGCTGAGCTGGTACCTAGCTTGGGGGGGCTCCCACCTGAGAAGCCCTGGCCCTGCAGTGGAGGCAGGCGAGGCCAGGCCAGGCCAGCTGAGATGGACTGGCACCAGGGACCCTGACACACAGGGGCATCAGGGCACCATCCCCCTGGGAGAGTTGCCTCCCAGCTGATCTGGGGCAGCGCAGGTTCCAGGAGGAGCAGCTGAGCCAACGGACCAGGCTGGGGCTGAGGGGTGGAGGGG
>NW_006921761.1:4979310-4980631 GCF_000298275.1 Orycteropus afer afer
GGCAGGCACTCCTGGGCACGCAGCTCGCGGCCCAGCTGCCCGAACTGCTCTCCGGCCTCGGCCACGTTCGGCTTCCGCAGGAACCGCTTCTTCAGCTTGTTGGACACCAGCCGGTACCGAGCGAGGAAGTCGCCGGCCTCGGTCCCTGGGCCAGCACCGCCACCGCCCAAGCCGGCCCCGGCAGCCGCCATGTTCGCTGCCTCCCCGCTTCCGGGCGCGCAGACGTAACCGACCCAACGCGTTGACGACCACGACTTCCGCGGTATCCAATGTTACGGCGGCCGCTGGGGCGCCCCCGCCCGTCCCGTAGGCGTGGTGACGCGCAGCCGAGTCTTCAGAGGCGGAGCTTGTCCGGTGCGTGCTGCGTAAGCCGGAGGGGCGGAGGGGCGGAGGGGCGGAGGGGCGGAGGGGCGGAGGGGCGGAGGGGCGGAGGGGTGGAGGTGAAGCGTGAGGCCCTGGCAAGTGCTGGAGCAAGGGTGTCGGGGCCCAGGCCGTGTCCCCCACCCAGTGGCCTTCTCTTAGCTCTGCTGGTGGCTACACCAGGCCATCGCAGGCGAGAGATGGTTCGGCTGCTCCCAGCCCCCCGCTACAGAGCCTACTCGGGACCCTATGTCCCGGTAGGAGCAAGAGGTGAGGGTGGGGCAGGGTGACCGTCTGCTCAGGGTGTGGGCAGTGCTTTGAGACGAGGCCAGCAGAGGGTCTTGTGCAGGGAGAGGCAGGTTCCCACAGGCCTGGGGGCTGATGTGTGCCCCCTGACCTCGGGCTGTACCCTCTGAGGTCGGGCCTTGGCGGGAGGGAAGGAGGGTGGGAGGCAGGCCGTGACGTGGGCACACCCTCGGGACATGGAGTGCTGTCTGGTTTTATTTCCGCACTGCGGCCTATTGGTCTCTATGCCAACACCTGAGCTGACTGTTCCGTGTGTCCGTGGGGCAGCCTCTTCCGGGAGCTGGCCCCCCTCTGGTGGGGGTGGATTTGGGTCCTGTGAACAGGGTGGCCTCACCCCCTAACTCATGAGGAGGAATGTCTGGTACCCATCTGCTTGGAGTGCTCCTTCTTCCCTCTTCCTTGAGGGCAGCATCCTGGGGAAGCCCCAGACCACACTGGCAGGGGGAGCCCCTCAGGAAAGGGGGTGGCTTCCACAGGTTGGATGCTGGGGAGTGGCAGGTCAGAGTCCCCTGCAGGGGGTGTGGGTGTGCGAGCCAGGGGGTCGGGGAGAGGGTCAGAGTGTCCCTGCAGAGGGTGGGGGACGGGTCAGGGGCGGTGCAGGGGCGGGAGGCAGATCGGGGGTCCCTGCAGAGGGTGGGGGACGGGTCAGGGGCGG
>NW_006921761.1:4981005-4985882 GCF_000298275.1 Orycteropus afer afer
GGTGCAGGGGCGGGAGGCAGATTGGGGGTCCCTGCAGGCCAGGGGCTTTCTCTCCTGTGGAGGCTGCTGAGGGCTGTCCTAGGAGGACAATCTCTCTTGGGTGAACGAAGCTCCATAGCAGACGTCCAGGCCCAAGGGCGGTGTGAGGGTACCAAGGTCACCCCCGTTTCCTGTCGTGCTCCCAAGGTGTAGCCACGGTGTCACCAAAGCCACGTGCAGTCTGTGTGGCGTCCTAACCCGCTCTTGAGCGTCAGCGTTTCTTCCCCGCAGCACAGGTGGGAGGGCCCAGAGGGGGCCTTCCTTCAAACCTGCACGACTCCCCTAGAGCCAGAGCCCTGGAGTCCTCTCTCTGCCCCCCTTCCCCAGCCCTGAGCCCTGGAGTCTGCTCTCTGTCTCCCCAAGCCTAACCCCAGAAGTCTCCTCTCTGCCCCCCACAGACCTTCTCTGTGTACCCCCAAGCCCTGGATGCCAGCATTGGGTCTCTGCACCTCCAGCCCTGAGCTGGTGTCTGCTCTCTGGCATACTGGTCTCCCTCCGGATCACAGAGAACCTCACGGGCAGGTCTGTTCAATTTCAGCCTCACTCAGGGACGTTCCCGGTGGACGGCGAGAGCCCAGGCAGGGTGGGACCTCTGGCCGGGCGGTTGAGGCCGAGTCGGGTGGAGGCCGTCCCAGCAGAGGACGCTGGCTGCAGAGGTACGTCACGAGGGTTGGTGGTCTGGGGCCCACTGGCTCTGATCTGAGCACCATCCCCAAGAGGCCTGAGGGTCTGTGAATATGAGGCGACCACAGAGCCTGGCTAGGGATGGGGCTTCCTGGCTGCCTTCCCACCCAATGGCAGGAAGGTCCCTATGGCTGCTGGCGGCTCAGCTTCTGGCCTCAGACACACGGGGCCATGTGTTCTGGTGGCCAGATGCCGTAGGGCCCAACGCCCCCGCTGGTGCCCTGTGCTGGGTGGGCCTGGGTGTGGTGGCCTCTTCAGGGCACCCCTGGTGTCCTGGGCAGGTCCTCAGGCTGTGCCTTGAGCGTGGCTCCTGTTGTCCACGCCTGCCTGGCTCTGGGCCATCTCTGGGGAATGCAGGTTTCTGTGCCTGGCTGTTCACCAGAAGCTTGGTGGTTCAAACCCACCGGGAGACACCTCTGAAGACAGGCCTGTGGTCTACTCCTGTAAAGATTGCAGCCCAGGGACCTGATGGAGCTCAGCTCCACCGGAACACAGGCCCGAGTCAGACCTGGCTAGACCACAGCTGGTTGGTTTGGGGGTGTGGTGGTGCATTGGTTAACGCACTCAGCCATGGACTGAAAGCTTGGCCTCTCAGGCATCCTGGGAGAAAAGTCTGATGATTTATCTCCAAAAACTTGGCCCCGGGAGCCCCAGTGAGCACCCAGGTCGCCATGAGCCAGCATTGACTCCATGGCACCTGACTTGGGTTTCTCCCGTTTGCTGTGGACTTCCTTTCTGAGGATGCCAGGGAAGGGCAGCTTTTGGAGCTTCCTAAGGTGCCAAGGACTCATGGCAATGTGAGCAGCGGTGGGCAGCAGGCACTGCCCGTCCCCCTCAGAAGTGACTCACCAAAGGTACCCACAACAGGGTGGGTCCCCACCACCAATTGTGCCACTGCCACCGCGGGCCAGGCCATGCTAAGGCCCCATCCTCCTCGCCACGCTGCCTGCCAGGGTCCCCTCAAAGGTGAGAGGGAGCCCACTGGAGAGCGCTCCCCTAGAGTGGCAGGACTGCTAGTGCCTGGCAGCGTCTCCAACTGCTATATCTGTGGGCAAAGGGAGCACAAGCCAGGAACAGCCCCAAGGCCAGTGCCCCGTCCCTGGTCTAGCTGAGGAGGCAGAGGTGCCCTTGAGGTGGTGGTGGACGTCAGGGTGCGTTCTGGGCCCTTTGCCTGGCTCAGGCTGGCCTCCCTCTCCTGTGCCTCAGCTCACGGAGGCTGACCCTGACCCTGACCCTGAGCCGAGCCAGAGCCCCTCCTCCCAGGCTCCTCCCCACACTTCCACTTTGATCCCAGCAAACCCTGAGCACCAGCCCAGGTCTGTTGGCATACTCGCTGCAGCATGGCCCCCTGGGCCCAGCGCCCTGGGAGGACTGGGGGCTGCTCAGGGCCTCAGCAGGAGGAAGAGGTCTGAGACCCTGTCACTGAGTGACACGGGGCTATTGTGCTGTCACTGGGCCCCTGGAATTCTCCCCCACCTGGAGGGAGGCCTATGGCCAGCCCAGGCCCGTCTCCATGACCGTCCTGAGGGCTTTTGTCCTGGGCCTGGGCTCCCACACAGACCAGCACCCAGAGCAGGGCAGTGGCCAGCCAGCCCTGAGCAGGGATGGGTGCTGGCCCGCAGACCCCCAGGCTGCCATGTGATGGCACCAGTGGACCCCTGGGGCAGGGGTGGTGACTTAGAGCACTTCGGCATGGGGATGCTGCCTGCCTGCCTGGTGGAAATGCCCCAGCCCTGTCCCAGGGGCGAGAACCCAGGGCGACCGGCCAGTGGCAGGGCCAGCACCAAGCCCTGGGCGTGTGCGTGTGGACTCAGGCAAGTGCTCCCCTGCCTGGTGGGACCGGGGTCGGCGGGTCAGGGTCCCGTGAGGAGCCAGGCCTGTGGGCCCTGGTCCTGTTGTGAGGTGTGTCCTTGGTCAGGAGGCCTGACCGACGACCCTGAGCCTCAGTTTCCCCACCTGTAAAGTAGGGTGATGGCCGTGCCCTCGGGGGGGGGTGCTCAGGGTCCGAGAGGACACCTCACAGCGCCACCATGCAGTGGGCTGCTGCAGCTGTGGCTCTTAGCCACGTGGCCAAGTTCACGGACCCCATGAAGCTACCAGCCTGACAGAAGGGGCAGCTGTGCCCAGAGCCACCCCATTCGGGTCACACCCTTCCCCAGGCTGTGCCTGAAGCAGGAAAACAGGGAGCAAGAGGGATTTGGGGGCTGGGCAGGAAACACTCTGCCCCGTGTACCAGCTTTGCACCTGATCACCACATTGGTTCCTCTCTCCCAAGGGAAGATGACCCCTGGCCACCTGCAGCCAGCGATGACTTCCGGGCTGCCCGGAGGTGGTCCGGGCCCTCCCCGCAGCCGGGCATCCTGGGTGCAGCTCCCCGCGAAGCCTGGCTGGACTCCGGCGAGGTGCCCCGCGCCCCGGGGCAGGCCTGCAGTTGCCCAGAGTGGTCTGCAGGCGAGGAGTCGGCGACCGGAGGGAACGGCAGCGGTTCTGTGTCATCCGGCCGCCTCTCCGGCTCCTCGGGGGGCCACGAGCTTCGCACACCACCCCCTGGGCTCTGGAAGGAGCGGCCTCCCCAGGGGCCCCCGAGGCAGCCCAGGCAGAGTGACCCCAGGTTGGAACGGCTGCGTGACAAGATCCGGGCCCAGGCAGAGTGGCAGGCCAGCTGCAGCTCGCTGGGTACCTCAGCACCGTCCAATGCCTCGCGCCTCTGCAAGGGTCCCCGGCCAGTGCCCCAGAAGAAGGTTCGCAAGGTGGCCCGTGTCCCTGCCACCCAGGCATGCCCAGGTCAGTGGCAAGGTCGTCGGCAAGGGGCAAGGGGTGGGCTGGGGGCCACTGGGAGGGGTGGGCCCGGACCACTGAGACCCTATGAGGAAGAACTCAGGGCTGGGAGTTGAGAGTCTGGGTTGTGGGAGGGTGGGAGAGTATACTTGGGGGATCTCCAGGATAAGTGAGATGAGGTAGGGAAGGGAAGGTGGGGCTGGCCGCAGTGGTGGCATGAGGGAGGACCCGAAAGCCCTGGACCCTGAGACCATGCCTGGCAGTCTTCCTCCCCACAGCTTTGGGGGGCTGCGGGGTGGGGGTTAGCAGCAGTTAGGGGTTAGCAGGCTGCTGGCTCGTCACTCCTGCCGTAACAGGACCCCACAAAGTGGTGGCTTAGAGTAACAGGAAGGGAGCCCCCAGTCTGGAGCTGAGAAGTCTGAATTCGGGGTGTTGGCGGCCGCACTCCCTCCGAAGCTTCTAGGGGTGTGCCCGTCCCTGTCTCTCCTGGTTTCCGGCGGCCCTGTGACCTGTGGACTCGTTGTCACATGGCGCCTGTCGGTCCTGCCTCTGTGTTTCCTCTGTGATAAGGATACGGCTCCTAAGGCATTAGGGCCCACCCTACTCCAGTGGGACCTCGGGTTAACTAACTGAGCCCATCCACCGAGACCCTGTGCCACACAAGGGCACGTCCGCAGCAACTGGGCTTAGAGTTTAACACCGTTCAATCCATCGCAGCCAGGTTGGTGGGGACTCAGGTCAGCAACACCCTGAAGAGCCTCCTGGGACTTAAAGGGGGCCCGTGCTCTCCCCCAGCAAAGCCCTGACGGCGCCGGGCCGTGGGGCGGGGGAGGCATGAGTGGGAGCCCAGCGTCCCGCTGGGGCACATGGCGACACCAGACCTGGGGCATGTGTGACGGCCTGAGCTTGTTTCTAGGGGCACCAGAGAGGGGGCTTCTTTTTCATTTGAAAGAATAATACCTTCTTCTTCTTTTTCTTTATTTAATGAGAAAAGCAGGCGGTTTGTCGAGGGCCACGTAGAAAAGCAGACAAGCAAAAAGACAAAATCGTGGGGAGCCATGCCCCCTCCCCAGCGTTGCCCTGGCAATGCTTCGGCATGTGTTCCTGCAAGCCACGTTCTGCACATGCCCTTCTCTTTGTCACCACTCCCTCCGGCACTGACTGGAACACCCAGCAGTGCCCTGGAGTTGAGCCGTGTGCTCTGGCCCGACCGTAGGGCACTCACGCTTGTTCAGGAAAAAGCCTCCAAGATGCCGAGGCCGGCTCTGGATTCAAAGCAGTGAGGCCTCAAGCTTACTGCCCAGAGACTTGGATGTCAGGGTGGGCTGTTCAGTGACACCCCGTGTGTCCCGATGACCCCGGGTGCGCTGTCAGGG
>NW_006921761.1:4987471-4996610 GCF_000298275.1 Orycteropus afer afer
GTGTCCAGCAAGCCCACGTCCACTCTCGGAGATGTCGGTCGCAGGCCCTGGGTTGGAAGGCTTCCGAGTGGCGGCTGCAGAGCCGTTGTTGGAGCTCCTTGCTCCTTCCTCGAGCTGCCCTTCTTTCCCTCCACCCCAGGCTTCAGGGTCCTTCGAGATGCCGAGAGCCAAATGGAAGACAAGGCATCCGTCAGACAGAGGCGCGAGCCCGCCAGGCTTTCCCGGCGCCAGGCCTCCGGTGAGTGGGTGCTCGGGCCGCGGCGTGGTCAGCACGGTGCTGGACCTCACTCCGTCCACGCGGCTTCCCTCTCACCCTGTGTTCCTGCTCTGATGCGATTCCGCTCATAGACGAGGATACGGGGGCTCAGAGAGGCCCCAGCCAGGAGGGGCCGAGCCAGGATTCAGACTCAGCTTGCTATTCTCTCATTCTCTGTCCCAACCCTCTGCAGGCTGCACCCCCCCATCCCACCCCCACCCCACCCCAAGGAATCCAGGCAGGCTGCAGGGTAGGTGCAGCTTGAGGGGAGGGGCTGCACAGGGGTACCTCCCGGCTGAGAGCTGGCCCACAGGGCAGAGGGGAGGCCTGTCCTGCATCGTCCTGCCTCAGCTTCCTAGTGGGCTGTGACATCTTGCCAAGGGGGCTGGACACTTCCCGCCTGACCTCTACATGGCCCTGCCTCACCTGGAGATGCCAGTTGAGTGGGGAAGGGGCCAGGGGAGCCCCTGGGCTTTTGCGTAGTCACCGCCCCACAAGAGGAACAGGTGAGGGTGGAGAGCCGCCCATAGGGCTGGCAGGTTCTGCCCTGGGCTCAGGGCAGTGGGCATGTCAGGGATTTAAACATAGTGTGACGGTGGGCATGGGCTTGGGCAGGCTCCCTCTGTCTGCAGGGTAGGGACTGGGTCAGAGGAGGGAAGACCAGTGTGAGCCCTGTCCCTGTGGCCCCAGTGAGATCCTGGAGACCAGGGAGGAAGGAAGGAGGAAGAGACTGGGGTGTGGGGGTGCCTGGAGCTCGCCCCAGGCCACCTACCCAGGGTGCCCGTGGCTGGAAGGAATCTGGCCGCAGGGGGCCATGTGGGACCTCCACAGGGCTGTGGAGGCGGGCATGAGAGTCAGGTCCCTGCAGGACGACTGTCACCCGCCCAGGTACAGTGGGGGCAGGGGCTGCTGCTCCAGCTGGGACCCCGCCCGGCAGCTGTTGTGGACAGGATTGGGGGTGTCTTGTGCCTCCAGGGGTTGGTGAGCAAGCACCTGTCCCTGAGCCACCCTCGGCCTCCCCTGTGGCCACCAGCCGCTCTCCACAGCTGCCGGCACGCCCTCTCAATCCCTGTCCCCTTCATTCATTCATATTTAGTCACTCATTCACTCAGCAAACGTCATAAGCACCTGACAGGGCTGGGTATGGGGATTACCAGGCTGAGAGACTGGATCCTGCCCTCAGGGCTCCCTGACACCTGTCTGAAGCCAGCACCTGCTGTGAGGGAGGGCGTGGGGTGCGCAGGGCCCCAGCCCTACCCGAGGCAGCCCCTGGTGGTGGTCCTCACCCAGACTGTCAGGTGGGATTTGGCCCTGTGCCCTCCAGGCCCTGTGCTCAGCCACCCCCCCAGGGTGGACCGGGCAGTGCAGGGCTGAAGGGCACAGGAGCACTGTGTTACGTAACTGTAGGGCCTGCCCTCTCACAGGCCCCTGGGCTGGCAGCATGGCAGGTCCCTGTGTCACTACTCACTGTCCTCCCCCGTCTCTCTCTTCTCGCTCAAGTTCCAAGGGAAGCAACAGAAAGGACTGAAGGTTGTTCTTGCAAAAGAGAGAAGGCACCCAAGTCCTGCCCTCCTCGAAGAGCTCCCCAGAGCAAAGGTAGGGCCACCAACTGCAGGCCCAGGGCCGACCCCAACTCCAGGGAGCAAAGGGGCTTCATGTCCGGTATGGACGGCAGCTGGGCGCGTCCGGGGTCAGCGGGGTTGGTGGAGCACTCCAAAGGAGGGTAGCAGGTCATGTGTGTCTCTGGAGTTTGGGGCAGCCGTGGTCCCCATCTGTGCCACACTGTAGCCCTGGGGACAAAGCCAAGTCCCCAGTCCCTACGTGCCCCTGCTCCACACGCACGGCCTAGGTTAGGGCACAGCGCTGCCTGCGACACTCTAGCACATATGCCATCTCTGTATCGCACACTTCGAAAGGCACCAGGCGTGAGGAGGCACACGGCCACCCGGTTCACAGGGCTGTGCTGACTTCTCAGTTAAATGCCAGACACCACGCCTGCTGCCAGAGGTTGATTCCCACTCCCGGCGACCCCACGCATGACTGAGCAGGACTGAGTTTCACAGGGGTTTCCTACCAGTAACCTTTACTGATGCAGACTGACAGGACTTTCTTCTGTGGTGCCATGGGCGGGTTTGAGCCGCCAACCTTTTGGTCAATAGTCAAGCGCAAACCGTTTGTGTTACCTTCGTGCCTCTGTTCCTCAGCCTCACATCCCGAGCGGCCACAGTTCTGCCTCCAGCAGCAGGCAGGCCACGGAGGAGATGGGCCCCCGGCCAGGGCTGATTTACTGCTAGAATTCCAGGCAGCAAGCCCTTAGCAGGACTTCACCCAGGTCTGTGGGGGCGGGGAAGGTCCCACTTACCAAACAGCCCTGGGGACTCAGAGAAGTCAGGCGAGGCTATAAGATAGCTGAGTGCTGGTGTGAGGACCGGGATGGGCTTGAAAGAGACATCCAGGAAGTCAGGAAGTCTGCTCAGTGACCTCACCACTACGACTTCCATTTGGGGTTCTGCTGCCCAAGGGGCCAGGTAGCGTGTTGGCACCAAGCCAAGCTGCCCCCCAGCCTGGGGTCAGGTGGCGGCATTGTGGAATAAGTCCTGAGAGCCCTCTGCCCTTGGGCGGAGCCCCCCAAAAATGGGCTGGACCTGGGTGAGTGAGATCAGTTTGTGGTTTTGTAGACATTTCCTCTAGAACATTCTCAGCGGTCAGGGTGGGGTGGCTGTGCTGGGTGCATCCTGGCCAGGGGCGCAGCGTTGTGGCATGTGACCTGGGAGTCTTGGCTCGCAGCTCCCCCCTTTGGTAGGTGGCTTTGCTCACATTTTGCATGTGGGGAAACTGAGGCTAGAGAGGTTTTGCAGCCTGCCTGGGGTCACACAGGACAGAGCCAGGCTTGGGACCTGTCCTGCCCCAGGTCTGTATTCTTCAATTGAGTCCCACCATGTTTACCTGGGGCCACACCTGGGCACCTTGTCAGGGCCCATCCTCAGGGGCCCATGGGATTAGGAGACACACCACTGGAGGACAGCCTGACCCGCCACGCTGCTGAGGTCGGCTCTGTTGGGCCATTACTGTAAGAGTAAGCTTGAGAGCGGCTCTGTGTCTCCCTGTGCCTCAGTTTCCCCCATGGCATGAGAGTGCAGCCTGGAGGCCCCTCGGTAGAGCGGGTGGTGTGTGTCCTGTTGTGTCCGTGTCATCAGACACCCGCTGCCTCTGGTCGTGGGCAGAGGGTGGCTTCAAGCGGGCTGAATAAACGTGTCCTTGCACCCACGCACAGCAGCCAGCACTTGAGTGAGATTTGAGAGTCTAGGCCGGGCCACCTGGCATGACAGCAGACATGTTTCTTCAGCAGGCAGGACGGCCAGGCAACGCAGGAGAGCGGCTGGCCCAGAGCACAGAGTGAGGGATGGGGGGGAGCCCCGAGAATGTTCCAGGAGGTTCCCTGACAACGCGTGAAATACAACAATTTCCTGCCTCATCCTCCCCCCGCCTCCCCAGCTTTTTGGTCTGTTTTAATGGCTCCCTTGAAAAATGACCCGCTTTCTGCCCGACACGGGGTCAGAAGGGCGTGCCACAGGCTGCATCCATCATTGTAACCACTGTGTCACCCTGTCGGGCTGACCATTAGTTTCTGTCACTGACGAAGTCACAGCTGGGCTAAGAAGAGATGAGTTTGGGTTCAGAGGTCAGAACCACAGGACTGGGGAATTGGATGAATTAGAAATTTGCTGTAGTTAACAAAAAATTAAATCACAATAGTTATAAAATATTCATCCATCCTGCGGGGGGAGGTGAAGGCAGATATTTAATTTCAGGTTATATCCCTTCACTTTGCATTTTTTATCATAGATTAAGTCGGCGCTGGAACTCTGACAGGGCACTCGGGAACGTAATCCATTCCCACAGATTAAAACTCCTCTCGTAAAAAAATTAATTGCCATTAAACTGCTCAGCGGAAGAAAAAGATGTGTCCTTCAGGACTCATTTGTTTGCCCGGTCCCCTCTGGCAGCTAACGGGGACTCGGAGCTGCCGGCCGCCTGCCCAGCGCCTGTAGGGGCACGTGGCCCATTTTGTTCAGCAGAGCGGCTCAGGAGGGCTGGGACAGAGGCCCCTCGCTCTGAGCCCCACCCCTGTCCCGCTGCAGCACCCCCAGACTCTGACCTGAGCTGGCGGAACCCCAAGCCCTTCTGGGGCCAACTCTTGGGATGTTAGTGAGGCCAGTTTCGTTCTCAGTGCCCCTGGGGGAGGGACTGTTAACTACCCATTCCCATTTAACAGGCGGGGAAATCAAGGCATCAACAAGTGATGTCACTTGCCCCAGATTCACAGCTAGCAAGTCCACAGCTGGCCTCGAACCCCAGATCTGGAAGCCGGCTGTGCTCTTAACGCCACCCCCCACCCAGGTCCTGGAGATGAGGGGCTGGACTCCAGAGGGTGTGGTCAATGGGTGTCCCGGCCTCTAGGGGTCCTCCCTGCCTTAGCTTCCAGGCTGAGGGTGAGTATGGTCTGGAGGACCCTGGTCCCTGGAGGTAGTGGCCAGGCAATGGGGAGACACTGTCTCTGAGCCCTCAGTGTCTTGGCCTTGAGAAGGCGTGGCCTCAGCTTCCTGGTCTCAGAGGGCTTGGCCTTGATGGGGGTGGAGTGTCAGGGTCCCGGCCTAGGGAGGGCGTGGCTCTTGGTGACCCATCTCCTCGTAACAGTAGTTTTGTGCGTGTGGCCATGCGCCGTCAGGGTGTGCTACGGCAATCCCCGACCCTGGGTGGCTGCCTGCCCCTGCTGGCCCTCTCTCGATAGTCCCTTCCTTAAGGCACCCGTATTAGACCTGCAGAATAAACCATCCCCGGCAGGGGGCCGGGGAAGTCTTGGCTGGGACCCCCTGGTCTTGATTTCAGCCACGTGAGGTTTCCTGTCCAACAGCAGCTCTCTAGAGGGCCAAAGCCACCAGTGTTAGTGCCCTGGGTAGGCCTGAGGGATGGCAGCCCCTCGACATGTGTGGCCTTTGGCCTGGATCCTGAGTACCTTGTGTATGAGCAGGCCAGCCCCCCTCAGCCTCAGCCAGGGGCCATGGGTGGCTTTATGATGACAGTGGTGCCCACACTGGCATTTGCAGGATGTAGCCTGGGGTTTTGAAGTCAAACCTTGAACAATGGCTCTATTATGTGGCAGCACCTATGAAAGCCAGCTCGTTTGTGTGGGACTCAGTGGATAGTTTCTGCTGAAATTACCAGGGACTGAGCCACCATCCTAGCGTCTTCATCAGCCCCCACCCCTGTTGCTGCTGACTGTCACCAGCTTAAAAAGATATGAATTCCTCCGGCCCAGCACCTGCGATCAGATACAACACTGCCTTTGATCCCAGGGAGACCTGCCTGTGTGGCCTGGGCGCTGCAGGGCTGAGCCTGGGTTCGTGGTTGTTACCGTCTTTGCCGTTATTATCGGCCAATATTGGGGGAGCACGTGCTGTGTGCCAGGGGCCGCACATTCTACAGACACAGCCCTCGGGACAGGCTGTGACCTTCGTTTCAGTTTGCTGTTGTTGTTGTTAGGTGCCATCGAGTCATCTCCAACTCATAGTGACCTCATGTACAGCAGAACGAAACACCACCTGGTCCTGCACCAGCCCCACAATCCTTGCTGTACCTGAGCCCCTCGCTGCAGCCACCGTGTCAGTCCATCTCATTGAGGGCCTTCCCCTTTTTCGTTGTCCCTCCACTTTACCAAGCATGACATCCTCCAAGGAATGGTCCCTTCTGACAACATGACCAAAGAAGGTGAGACGAAGCCTGGCCATTCTCGCCTCCAAGGAGCATTCTGGCTGCACTTTCCCCAGGACAGATTTGTTAGTTCTTTTATCAGTCCACGGTACAGTCAGCACTCTTCACCAGCACAACTCAAAAGCATCAACTCCTCTTCAGTCTTCCTTTTTCATTGTCCAGCTCTCACATGCATATGAGGCAACTACAAATATCATGACTTGTATCAGGCACATCTTAGTCCTCAAGAAGACATCTTTGCTCTTCAGCACTTGAAAGAGGTCTCTTGCAATAGATTTGCCCAGTGCTATACGACATCTGGGAGCTCTGGTAGCATAGTGGCTAAGGCACTTGACTGCTAACCAGAAGGCTGGCGGTTCAAACCCACCAGCCACTCCTCAGAAGGAAGGTTGGGCATTCCTACTTCCATAGTGATACTGCCTCAGAAACCCAAGGAGGGGTCGCTATGAGTCGGGGCCAACTCGATGGCAAACAACAACAACAACATACGACATCTGATATCTTGACTGCTGCTTCCATTGGTGTTGATTGTAGAACCAAGTGATATGAAATCTTGGACAATTTCAATCTTTTCTCCATTTATCATTTATCATGATGCTGCTTATTGGTCCCATTGTAAGGATTTTTATTATCTTTATGTTGAGGTATAATCCATACTGCAGACTGTAGTCTTCAATCTTCATTAGTAAGTGCTTCAAGTTATCCTCACTTTCAGTGAGCAAAGTTATGTCGTCTACATAACATAGGTTGTTAATGAGTCTTCCTCCAATCCTGATGCCACATTTCAGTTTTACGGAAGAGGAATTAAGACCCAGGACACCCAAGACAGCCCTGGACCTCTCTTGCTGGTGGCAGAGGACCTGGTCCCCACTCCTAAGGTGCCTGGTCAGGCAGGGTCTCCTCATGCACCCTCCAGGGTGCTGTGACCTGATCCCAGGCTGCCTGGCCTCCCGTGTGTGTGTGTGTTTTCTCTGTTGAAGATTCTGAGGTGGGTGTGCACGCCTGGCGGAGAGGACAAGCCCTGGTGAGGCTGCTGCTTGGGCCCCGCCCCGTGCTGCCTGGGCGCCAGAGCCAGGCCCCCTTGAGAGAGCCAGAGCCAGCCCCCACCTTGGAATTAGGTACCTCGTGCCGTGGGCCAGGGCTCTGGCCTGCTTCGCGGTGGCCTGGGTGGGGGGCAGCTAAAGGCGACGGCTCCTGGGCCAGAGGCAGGATCCGGGTGCAGTATTAGCACCACTCCAAGGACTTGTCCAAATCTCGGTCAGAGAAGGGACTTAGAGGACAATCATGTGACATACCAGGCAAGGACTCTGTCCCTAAGAGGCTCCTGCCAGCCCTGGGAAGGCAGGGCATGGACTCCTGGGCTTCCCAGTTTATGAACAGGATGGGGACCACCGGGCTCCTCCAACATCTGCTGTCCACTGGGCACTCTGGGCCAGCATGAGTCGTGCAGACATGGCACCTGTCCCAGAGGGCACCTGTATGTCTGTGATGAGCAAGGGTTAAAGGGAAACTCATGGGGGAGGACCCTGCTGACCCCTCCTGGGCACCCACTTTCTCGAGGGCCTTGCCCTTCCCCATGAGCCTGCAGCCCCTAAAGTGTCCGTAACTGCTCTTTTGCAGGGGACAGCAAGAAGGTTCTAGCTGTGGCAGGTGGCCCTGCCTCCCCCCGGACACCCAGCCCAGCCTGCAGTGACCAGCAGGTGTCTGTCCACACACCCAGCCCGTCCTCCGGGGACCAGCCAGCCACCATCCAGACTGCAATGGCCATCCTGCGAGACCTCCGCCGGCAGATCCAGGCCGGGCTGGACTTGGCCCGGCACCCCCAGGCCAGGCAGGGGCCAGAGCTTGGGCAGTCCAAGTTGGAAGGGCAGGACTCAACAGAGAGGAGACAGCAGGGTGCCTTCTCACAGAGGCCTTGGGCCACGACCCAAGACCAGGGCAGTGCCCCAGAGAGGGCTTGGACCATCCCCGGGCCCTGCAGTGCTTCGGCCGGGTGTGGGTCTCACCCCCAGCGGGCCTGGGTGGCCGAAGAGTGGGACCCCTCTTTCCAGAGACCTGAGAGCCCCCCGGCAAGGCTGGGCTCCTCCCCACCGAGGCCCTGGAGCAGTACAGCGGGCCAGGACTGTGAAGACTGGCGTGCTACTGTCCGCGGGCCGTGGGAACCTCCGGAAAGGCCGTATCCGGCCCACCGGCCCCGGAGCACCTCCTTCGTGCATCGAGCGGGCGCCCCATGCAAAGGCGGGGGATCGGGGCCGCCGAGGCGGGAAGGAAGCATCCCTCGGGCGCCCGGGAAGGAGAACGCGGAGGAGCTGGCTGCCGGCCACAGGCCCCGGGGCGTCCCGGGCCCGCCGCACAGCCCCGAGTCCTTGCGGGCGTTCATGCGCCACAGGGCCCAGGCGCGGAGGCGCCAGGCGCTGCAGGAGAAGGCGGCGGCCGCGCAGGCGCAGGAGCTGCGGAGCCGCCGGCTGCAGGAGGTGTACCGGAAGCAGCGGGAGGCGGCGATCGGGAGGCCCGCCCGGGTGGTCTCCCAGAGCAGCCCGGGCATTGTGACCTTCGTACCGCACTGTGCGCCGCGCGGGGTACGCCGGCCGGCGGCTGGGCGAGGGGGGCCCGGCGCCGGCCTCCTGGTGCCCCTGGATGGCCACCTGTGTTGGAAGTGGGCCTTGCCCTGGGGGAGACCCTGGCGAGGGCAGGGTGGGGCCTGGGCCGCCTTCTCCTCCCGGTGGGGTTGAAGGTCTGACCCAGCTGCCTGCCCCTTTGCACTCTGGTGAGGCCCGGAATGCCTGCCACATGGGCATGATGGGGCCAGGGGGACCCCGCCGCCCCTCACAACCCCTAAAGAGGGGACCCCATTCCACAGTGAGGCTCTGAGGGGCTCAGCCTGAGACCCCGGTGGAGGCGGGCGGTGCCCAGCTTGCAGGAGGAACAATGAGGTCGGGGGTCCTTCTGCAGGTATGGGGGTCTGACGGCCTTCCTCTGCCCTAGGGCTTGGACACCCCTGGGAGCGTGGGTCCGCCCGTGCTGGAGTGGAGTAAGGTGACTTCAGGCATGGTGCTGGGGGACCAGGAAGCCCCGGGCAGGTGGGTCTGAAGGTGGCTGTGGGCGGGGCAA
>NW_006921761.1:4996953-5000562 GCF_000298275.1 Orycteropus afer afer
GGACTTACTGGCCCACGACCTGTCCTGGGAGCCCTGCTGATCACACTCCACGAGGGGCAGTGGCTGCCCGGAAATCGGAGAGTAGTGGCTGCCCGGAAATGTGGTGTTCACTGCCGGTGAAGTTGTTTACTGAGATGAAATTCACATCACGTAAAAGTACCCATTAGATTTGGTACCTTCACAATGTCGTGCAACCTCATTGTTATTTAGTTCCAGAGTACCTTCACCACCCCAAAGGAGACCCCTGCGTTAAGCATCATGCCCCTCTGCCCCAGCCCCTGGCAACCACCAGTCTACTCTGTCTGTGGGTTTGCTTGTTTTGCACGTTTCATGTAAGTGGATGGTAGGAGAGCTATGGGGTCTTTTTGGCTTCTGTCAGCACAGTGTGATCAGGCCCACTACGTCATTCCATGTATCAGACACGGACCATGTCCTACCACGCTGCCCTGTGGCTCCCTTTTCTCTCATTTTGTAAATGAAGTGCATATTCCCAGGGCACCACAGACAGTCCACGTTCGTAGGACTGGGGGCAGTGGGAATCTGCATGTTTAGACTATGTGTGACTTGTAGGGACAGTGACAAGGCCTCAGATCACGTGGGGGAAGCATCATGAGTGCTCACACCCTAAACTCACTCATGTCAATCCCATCCCAGTGCCCGCACGGCAGCCCTCACTGACAACCCTGACGACAGCAGACAGCCTGAGAGGGCTGGGGCTACAGGGTTTGTAGATGGGAGGACAGGTATGGCATGCCTTTGGGGCCAACACAGTGCAAGTGACAGTCACCCGCATGGATGCTGAAGGCAGTGGTCCTCCCTTCTCACGCCTCTGTGTCCTTGCTTTTCTTCTTTTTTTTAATCGACTTTGTTTTTTAGAGTGGATTTAGGAAAGGTGCTGAAAATAGTTCCACGTATCAAACTGAACTACCACCCCCCCCACTACACACACACACACACACACAGGTGCACTGTTGTCACTTCCATTCCTGGAGTGTGTGTTACTACGGATCACTCAGTATCGCTGTGTTATTATTAACTAAGTGGCCCTGGTGGCTCACCAGTGAAGTGCTCATCTGCTAACTGAAAGGCTGGCACTTTGAACACACCCGGTGGCTCTGTGGGAGAAATACCCAGCAATGTGTTTCTGTAAAGATTAAAACCAAAAACCAAACCCGCTGCCGTCGAGTCAGACCGACTCACAGCAACCCCTCCTTGGGCTTCCGAGCCGGTATCACTACAGAAGTAGGTTGCCCACCCTTCCTTCCGGGGAGTGGCTGGTGGGTTTGAACCGCCAGTCTTCTGGTTAGAAGTCAAGTGCTTTGTTGTTGTTATGTGTCGTCAAGGTGGACCTGACTCATAGTGACCCCTCCTTGGGTTTTCCAGGCAGTATCACTATGGAAGTAGATTGCCCAACCTTCTTTCCATGGAGTGGCTGGTGGGTTTGAACCGCCAGCCTTCTGGTTAGCAGTCAGATGCCTTAGGCGTTGTGCCCCCAGAGCTCCCCTGTAAAGATTACAGCCAAGAAAACACTAGGGGGCAGTTCCACTTTGTCATGGAGTCACTGTGAGTCAGGATCGACTCAAAGACACCCAACAACACCACAGTTTCCATTTGGCTTCATTCTTTGTGTTGCACACTCGGTGGGTTTTGACAAATGCATGTCACGTGTGCACCACGACAGGGTCCTACGGAATGGTGTCACTGCCCTAAGAAGGCCCCATGCTCCACCTGCCCACACTGCCCCACGCCCTGGCAACCACCGCCCTGTTCACTGTGTCTGCGGCGTTGCTGTCTCCAGAATGTGCTGTAGTTGGAATCCTGCCGCCTTCTCAGCTGGCTTCTTTCACTTAGCAGGTCCCTCCATGTCTCTCTGTGACTTGAGAGCGTGTTTCTTTTTATTGCTGATTAACACTCCATTGTATGGATGGACTACAGTTTGTTTATCCATCACCCATTGAAGGGCATCTCAGTTGCTTCCAAGTTTTGACAGTTATGAAGTAGGTGCTAGAAACATTCACTTTTATGTGGACACACGTTTTCAACTCATTTGGGCAAATATCTGAATTGCTGGGTCATATGGCCAGCCTCTGTTTAGCTTGTGAGGAACTGCCAACTCCCTTCCAGTGGCTGCACCATTTTGCATCCCCATCAACAACAGATGAGAGTTCCTGTTGCTCCGTGTCTTTGTGAGCATTTGATGATATCAGTGTGCTGGGTTTTAGTCATTTGTTCTCTTGTGGTTGGAACCCTGTGGGTTGGAGCCTACTCGATGGCTTCTAACAACAGCTGCAGTAGGTGTGTGGTGGTATCTCATTGTTGTAAGTGTCCTTTGTGTATCTTGGATGCAAGTCCTGTATCAGAAATGTGCTTTGCATGTATTTGCTCCCAGCCTGTAGCTTGCCTTTTCATGTTCTGTCTTTATTTTTAATGTTTGATTGGGTTTGGGGTGAGAGTTTACACGGCACTTTAGGTTCCTATTTAACAATTGCTACGCACGTTATTCAGAGACATTGGTTACATTTTGCACAGGGTGTCACCGTTCTCATTAATTTAGTCTGGTGGTTCTGTTTCCAGTGTTCTCGTTTCAGGGTCACTGTTGACCAGTCTCATATAGGTGATTGTTTTGAAGGCGTGCAGTACTCAGGGGTTGTATTCTTTGTTTTACGAGCCATTCTGTTATTTGACTAAAGATGACCTTGGGATAATTTCAGCGCAGGGTTTACAGAGGATCTCAGACCAGTAGTCTCAGAGTCATCCAGTCTCTTCTGGTCTAGTAAGTCTGAATTTTTTAAGAATTTGACTCTGTTCCACATTTTCCTCCCATTCTGTTGGGATCCATCCACTGTGGCCTGAGCAGAATGGTTGCTGGTAGCAGGGCACCATCTAGTCCTTCTGGTCTCAGGGAAGATGAGGCTGTGGTTCATGTCAACTATTAGTCTCATAGACTAGTTCCTTCTCTGAATCATTGTTTCCTTTTTCCTCTTTTGTTCTCACAAACACAGACCAATAGTTGTGTTGTAGATGCCCACTCACAGCCTTCTTTTTCTTTTTTTAAATTTTTATTGTGATTTGGGTGAAAGTTTCCAGAGCCAATTCATTTTCCATACAGTACTTCATACACATTTTGTCTGATGACATTGATAGCAATTCCCCACAATATAATAGCTCTCTTCCCACTTCCTCCCTATGGTTACCTTTTCCCCATGTCCTTCCCTCCCATGCACTCCCATCCTTGTGCAAAGCTGTCTCCCTGTGCAAACACTGCTCTTCTCTTTTCCCATGATAGACTGATTGCTCCAAGGAGTGTATCTATCTGATGTAAATGTTCACCCCATATGCCTGTCTATTGTTTGGCTGGAAGCCACAGGAGTGAGTTCAGTTCCAGGCCTGAAGGTTAACTAGGGACCATAGTCTCGGGGTCTCACCAGGCTCTAGTAAGCCTGGTCTTCTTTATGATTTTGAGTTTTGTTCCACATCATTCTTGCACTCTATCCAGGATCTCCTGCACTGATCCCTTTCTGAGTGGTTGGCAGTGGTAGCTGGGCACAATCTAGTCCCTCTGGTCTCATGGTCGTATGGGCCCACTCACAAGCTTTTAAGACCACAGAC
>NW_006921761.1:5001637-5011713 GCF_000298275.1 Orycteropus afer afer
GCAACGTGTGATGCCTGGGCCATTGCCCTGGGCCCTCCGCAGACACCTGGGCTGTCACCAGTGTTCCTCAGCACCCACCTCAACACCCTCTCTGCTTGCAGCTTCTGCCTGTGTCTCAACAAAGCCTTCACCCGTGACAAGACGGGAGAGATGGAGGACAGCAGTTCCCCGCTGTTGTCCGCTGATGCCTCCCTGCGCCCGTGGAAGCTCCAGGACCCACCCACAAGCTACCTGCCGCCCCAGCTGTGCATCTTCCTGGACCCTGAGGAGGCCACGGGCCTGGGTGTGGCCCGCCCCCTGCACTTCCAACACAAGCAGGCCCAACTGCAGGCCCTGGAGACCACGGCCAACGTTCTGAAGCGGCGGATTGACATGCTGACCAGAAAGCTGCACAAGCCCGAGGCCCCGAACGCACCCCAGGACCTGGGTCCAGGCCCGCCTCCCCCCCTGCTGCCCAGCACTGAACCAGCCCCGGTCTGGCCTACAGCCTTGGTGCCCAGTGGGGAGGCAGGGGCGTGTCTCTCTTCCCCCTGCCTGCCGGTCACTGAGGCACTGCCCTGGCGCTCTGGCCAGGAGTCGTGGCATCGTGCGAGCCCGTGGGACCAACGTACAAGCAGTCTCCAAGGTAAGATGGCGCCGGGCCTCAGAGGGCCCCTGGGCTGGGGACAGGTGGGTCTTCATTTCCCCACTGGAGGCCCTTATGCCTGAGACTTGCCTCCCCCCACTCCAGCTTCCCTCTTCCAAAAGGGGCTGCACCATGACAATGTGCTCTGGGTCCCTAGTGGTGCAAGAGGTTAAGTGCTCCCTGCTGACCAAAGGGCTGGAGGCTCCAACCCACTCGGGAGTGGGAGACGGGCCTGGCCATCTACTTCCAGAACATCAGCCCTTGAGAACCCTGTGGGGACAGTTCCACTCTGACACGGGGACGCCAGGAGGTGGAGTCGACTGCAGGGCCAGTGCTCAGTTGTCCAGAAGATTGCAGGAGGGGACGTGGCTGAGCTTCCGGCTCAGCCCGTGAGACGTGCTATGTCCCCACGCCTGTCTTGGCCGTGGGTGGCAGAGGCAGTGAGGCCTGCCTGCCGGTGCTCCCCCTGCTCCCCTGCCAACCCCTGCCCTCCCTTGGCCCGGGGAGGGCAGTCACGGTGCCCGTCTCTCTGCAGGGCTCACGGGGCACAGACCTTCTACAGTGGAGCAGAGGCTGCCGAGAGCTGCAGGCTCCTTCCGTCCTGAGAGCGCCTTTGCAGGCAGGTAAGTCCACAGGGCGCCTTGAGGGTATCCCTAGGGCTCACCCCACACTGCCTGGCTCTGGCTGGGAGTCGGGCTGCAGTCAGGCTGGTGGGGGTGGCACAGCTCCTGACATGTCTGGGAGAAGCCCCAGGACAGGCCCAGGTTGTGTGGGCTCGGAGGCGCCCACATCGCAGGGTGGCTCCTGGCCCCCACTCCGCCTGCGCCGTGCACAGTGGGCCCTGACGCCCCCCCCCCATGATGGGGAGCGTCCCTGCAGACGCTGCTTTGTGTTGCATGGGCTCCAAGCCCTCAGGGCTGGTGCCAGATGCCAGATTCCAGGCTCGTAGCCTTGAACGCCCTGAGTCCCACGGCCTCAGGACCGTCTGACCACAGAGCCTTGGGCCTTCCCCTCACTCCCCTGATGTCATGGGCCCTGGATGGCGCAGAGGTTAAGCGCTCAACTGAGAACTGAAAGGGTGAACCCACTCGGCCAGGCCACGGAAGACAGGCTTAGCAGTGTGCTCCCGTAAAGACTGCAGGCAGGAACACTGGAGAGTTACTCTGTACACATGGTCTCGACCCCACAGCAAGGGGGCTTTTGTGGATGCCCTCCTCCCCTGCACCCCACTCTGCCCTTTGACGCCTCCCTTGACTTCACGAGGTGTGGGTTTGGACTGGCCTGGGGATGTGGTCCTTTGGGGTCCGGTCCTCCTACCAACGGATGTGTGGCTGCATCTGCACCTGAGCTGACTTCTTGTGGCCAGCAGGGGGCAGCATCGGCCGACCTCTGGTTCTATGCAAACTCCTCCACCCCCTCCCCCTCCCTCCAGCCTTGTAGGGGATAGGTGGGGTGGGGTGAGGTTGACTCCGGGGCGCTAGACCCCAGCGTGGACAGCAGATTCATACATCTCGGCTGCTGGGGGCTGGCAAGTCCTCACAGCCTGTCCTCAAGCCGATGACCTCAGCATTCCTAGACGGGGCTGGCCAGGGCCGGGAGGGCCAGGGGAGCCCTGGGCTCCTGGAGCTGCATTCCCATGGGCCCTGACGTGCTGGCCGCAGGAGAGGCCGGACGGGTGACGGCATGGCCTGGCAGGGTGCTGTCCCCAGACCCCTCCTCGCAACATCCTACCCACGCTCACACTGTGTCTGTCTGTCCCCAGCTCACACGGGGTGCCTGCCACGCCAGACCCCCCCTGCAGCTCCCTGCAGCTGGAGGAGCTGCTGGCAGCCAGGAGGGTTGGCTCGGAGAAGCCCTGGACCACCCAGACCTGCGGTAAGGGCAAACCCGTGGACCAGCCCTGGGCAGGCCGGTCAGGGGGCCCGGGAGGGCTGCCGGGGACCCCGCTGCCACGTAGCACCCTGAGCCTCGGGTCTGCAGGGTAGGGAGATGGCATCTGCATGGCGGCATCCATGTCAGCATTAAAGTTTTGTGGAGGCCTGCGTCTGTGGCGTGCTCTTGGCGCACCTGTGTTGTCATGGGGTCCCTCCGTTAAGGCTTGAGTCACCTCAGACAGCACTTCCTTAGAACGTTCTGGAAACTCTGCATTCTTTTCTTGTTCTTTTGCTACTTAAGTGTTTCTATCCCTGGAGGCAACTGGCCTGGGTCACAGAGCTAATGGATGGCAGGTGGGGTGGCACCACGTGTGTCCCTGAAATCCCCGCTGTGGGCCAGCTGCCCATCCCCAGTTCAGGGCTTCTGTTGGGCAGCAGGGATGCCTGTGTGAAGACCATGCCCGGGCGGGCTCAGGGGAGGGGGAGCTGAGAGACCCCTGTCGCAGACTGAGTGACAGTGGGTGTCATTAACGGCTTAAGCTTCCTTTCTCACTGACTTTCTTCGAAAGAGCAAAGTTAGTTACAGGAGGAAACCTGGTGGTGATCTGTCGTAGAGGGCTGGGCACTGTGGGTGCTCCAGGGTGACCGCATACACCGGCCCCTGCCCAGGCCCTTGGAGGCAGCCCCCATAGAGCCCACCTTCTACTGAGGTGAGCCGATGCTGCCCATTCACAGGGAGGCCGTGGGGCCCAGGGCGACGCAGGCCTGGTGGGGGTCAGCGGGAGCCAGGCTTTCCCTCCACGTCCCCCAGAGGGGCTAGAGTGGTTTCAGTCCTGGGGTCCAAAGTCCAATGGACCCAGGCTCCCAGCTGGCTCCCCAGGTGCCTGCTGCGGGTGGGCACAGGCCCCCACCCCTACCCAGGAGCAGTTCCTGATGGGCAGTGAGGCCCCATCCCCGGTGCACAGACCCCCGGCCCAGGAGCCACAGGGGCTGACACAGCCCCTGGTTTGCAGCCAGATCCCTTCCCCGCTGTGCCACTGCTGGGTCAGGGCCTGCATGCGAGTGTGTGTGTGTACAAGGACATGTCGGGGGTCACACCTCGTGTGTGTGTGTGTGTGTGTGTGTGTGGAAGGAGACGTGTCAGGGCTCATGTGTTGTGTGGGTGTGTGTACAAGGACAGGTCGGGGGGTCACACCTCGTGTGTGTGTGTGTGTGTGTGTGTGTGTGTGGAAGGAGACGTGTCAGGGCTCACGTGTTGTGTGGGTGTGTGTACAAGGACAGGTCGGGGGTCACACCTCGTGTGTGTGTGTGTATGTGTGGAAGGAGCACATCAGGGCTCACGTGTTGTGTGGGTGTGCGTATGTGTGCAGAAGGGGCCTGTTGGAGATTACACCTCTATATGTGTATATATCTGTGTATGTGAAAGGACATGTGTATGGATGGGCCATGTCAGGAGTCACACTTGTGTGTGCACGTGCATGTGGACAGGGATGTGTTGGGAGTCACACTGTGAGCCTCTGGGGCAGTGGGGTCTGCACCCCTGCCTTGGTCCCCTCCCCTGATGTCACCCCCACCCTTTCTCACTTGCTCTGGGAGATGCTCCCTGGGGGATCTCAGAACCCCGTACCCCATGACTCTGACCCTGGGGCCTCAGAGCAGCTCCGTGGCCATCAGTGCCCCGGTCTGTGGCTCCGTTGTCCACTCAGTAGGAACACGAGGGTCCTGAGCCACATGCGGGGGAAGAACCCCCCCCCCCAAGGGAGAAGCAGGTGGGATGCCGGCCGGAAGGCCCCCTGTGTGTCTCCAAGCCCTCACCCCCGGGCTCATGGCCCTGGGAATGGACACAGATGCCAGGACTCTGCCTATACCTCTGATCTGACCTCCTGGGTGGATTTGCAGATGTCATGCCCCAAGGCTGCCCTGCAAGTGTCCTGGGGCCACTGTACCAAAGCACTGCAATCCCAGACCACACCCACTGCCCTGGAGTCGAGTCCACTCACAGCCCCTAGAGAACAGGGTGGAACTGCCCACAGAGTCTCCCAGGCTGTCAGTCTTCACGGAAGCAAAGCCCAAATCACACCCACTGCTGTGGAGTCCATTCCGACCCACAGCGCCCCTAGAGGACAGAGTGGAACTGCCCCACAGGTTGGCCAAGGCTGTCCATCTTTAAGGAAGTAGACTGACATATCTTTCTCCTGGAGAGCAGCCGCTGGGTTTGAACCACTGACCTTTTGGTTAGCAGCCAAGCACTTTAATCACTACACCACCAGAACTCCTTCACCACAAGCCAGGAGGCTTAGAACAGCAGTGTCCTCTCAGTCTGTAGGCAGAAGCCCAGGTCCAAGTCCAGGGGCAGTGGGACTGCTCCCTCCAAAGGCTTTAGGGGAGGGAACCTCCTTGCCTCTTCCAGCCGCTGGGGCCCCAGGCATCCCTTGGCTGGTGGCTGCATCCCTCCAGTCTCTGCTCTTCCTCTCTGGGTTGCCTCTGCCCTCTTGTTGTGTTGTTGTTGTTATGTGCCATCAAGTCGGCCCCGACTCATAGCGACCCCTCCTTGGGTTTCCGAGGCAGTATCACTACGGAAGTAGGATTGCCCAACCTTCCTTCCGAGGAGTGGCTGGTGGGTTTGAACCGCCAGCCGTCTGGTTAGCAGGCAAGTGTCTTAGCCACTATGCTACCAGAGCTCCCTCTGCCCTCTTAGGACTCCTGTAAGCAGCTGGGTTTAGGGTCCCTCCTCCAGTGAATCCCTGGGTGGTGCCGTTAGGTGCTTGCCTGCTCACCGAAAGCCTAGAGGGTTGAACGCAGCCTGAGGTGCCTCAGGACAGGGCTGCTGACCTGCTTCTGAAAGGCCACAGCCTTGCAAACCTATGGGGTTGCCGTTGCCACGGATCGGGCTCGACTCGCCGAGAGCTGACTCCTCATACTAAGACCCTGCTTCCGCAGAAGAACATGTTCTGAGGTCCTGGGGGACAGGAATGTGGGGGGCCCTGTTCAGTCCTCCCCAGTGGTACGAACGGGCCATGATCTCAGAGCTGTGAGGGTGAGGCTGACTCCTGCAGGGCTGGCCCCTTGGGGGGTGTGGGCCGGGCAGGCTCTGACTCTTGCCTGCAGATGGGAGCAGCCCTGGTCCACACTCCACGGGGACAGGCAACGGGAGTGGCCCCTTACTCCCAGGCGGACGTCCAGCACAGGCCCTGCAGTGAGCGTGGGGTGTGGCCTGGCCGTGGCTCCAGGGACTGCAGGGATGGCTCTTACCACTGCCTGCACGCTGGGGGCCTTCGGCACCTGGGGCCCTTTGCCGGGCTGACGACTGCCGGGAACCCTGGGTGCAGTGAACGGTCTGGAATGTTCTGTCAGTGGGGTGGTGATTCAGGCTGCGCAGGTGCAGGGAGGTGCCAGGACAGGCAGTGGGCAGCCGCGGAGGTGACCCCACCGCAGAGTCCTTCGTGTGACTGCTGTTGGGTCCCTGTGCCCGCCCCCTGCCTCTGCTCCGCTGCAGCGGCCACGCCACCTGGTGGCGGCAGCGGGTGCCTGGGGGCGTGTGGAGGGGAGGCAGTACCAATGTCTCCCAGACATCTCAGGGTGGTGGGGCGGCCACTGGAAGCCTGGGTGCAGGAGGCACCACGGGGGAGAAGGTAGCTGATGAGTGTGGGCCAGGCCCTCGGCCCCAGGGCCGCAGCGTCCCTGCTGACTGACTCACTGGTGCACGCTGGGGAGTCGCCCTGTGTGCCTGGATGAGGACAGACAGGAGAACTGATGTCAGAGCCGCCATCTCTCAAGATCCTCCCCACCCCGAGCGCCACTCGGGCAAGGGCCTGGGAACCACCCCTCAGAAAGGACTGATGGAGAGGCCTGATTGGAGGGTGACCACCAGTCCCATGGTCCCACCCACACCCACTTTGCCACCTCCCAGAGGACACGGGCCAGGGCAGAGTGGTCATCGGGGACAGTGTCCCTCTGCCTGCCTCTGGCGAGGAGTCCTTTCTGGGCCCTGTGTGGTCTGGCTGGGGGGCTGCTGGCTGGGGGGCGCCCAGCCCCTAGGGATCCACTTGTGCCCTTCAGAGCAGCCTGCGCCCTTCCCTGGCGCTACCTCACCAGGACGTGCCTGGGGTGGGTGGTGGGGTCTGGCCCCCGGTTCCCAGTCCTCCTGCAAGAAGGCGGCTGGTCTGCCCTCCACCCTGTGCTGGGCCCTGTGCAGCCTGGCATCCCCCAGCAGGGTCCCTGCTGCTCCTACTGCCCCCAGAATGGTGGGAGTAGGGTATCTGGTAGTCAGTGCCCAGCGTGAGCTCAGGGTACCTGCTGCACAGCAGAGTAAGAGGCAGGGCACCTCCTCCAGGAAGCCCTCAGGATGCCCAGGCCTGGTTAGGTACCTGCTGTCTGCCACAGTAATGTGCTCTGTGGTGTGGGCATGGGGCATGTGTCTATGCACTTGTCCCCTCCAGGCTGTGAGAATCCTGAGGGGAGAGACCACATCTGGTTCTCATCATGGCTCCAGGCCCTGGAACAGCACCTGATGGGTGGGCACAGGGTCCCTGGTGAGTGATGAGAGAGTGAGTGGGTGAGTGAATGGATGATGAGTGAGTGGGTACCTCCTGTCCCTGGGCGGGCACTGCACCCATACACCATGCCTGGTCATCCTCATCACTTGGGGGCGCCCTCCTCACGCCACACTCAGAGAAGCTCCACCGTTGCCAGCTAGTCACTGGCAGAGCCAGGATTCAAACCCAGTTCTAAGCCCGCCCTCCAGCTTTTACCACTGGCAGCAGCACTGTCTGACAGAGCTTTCTGGACGTGAACGTCTGGACCAGCACTGCCCAACAGAACCTTCTAGACTCGAGCACAGAGGCCACTGCTGCCTGATGGAATCTTCTGGACTTGCACATCTCGGCCAAACCAAAACCAAACCCACTGCCATCGAGTCGATTCCGACTCATAGTGACCCCCGTTGGCTTTCCAAGGCTGTCAATGTTTACAGAAGTAGATTGCCTCATCTTCCTCCTGCGGAACGGCTGGTGGGCTTGAACCGCTGACCTAGTTTGCAGCCAGATCCCTTCCCCACTGTGCCACCAGAGCTCCTTCATATCCAGGCCAGCTGTCCAGTAGAGTTTTCTGGGTGATGGAATGTTCTAGATCTGAGCTGCCCAGTGTGGCAGCCACCAGTCCCATGGGACTGCTGAACCCTTGCAGTGTGGCCAGTGTGACAAAACAGCAGAATTTTACACTCCGTTTCCTCTCATGTCAGTGAAGGGCGAACGGCCTGTGTGGCTGCCACAGTGGGTGGCTCAGTTCCAGGCTCTCCCACCCAGGGGTGGGTGTCCCATCTTCCTCAGGCCCAAGACCCATATCTGAGATGGCATCCGGAAGATACACTGTGGGGAGCAAAGGGCTGGATTCTTGGGGATCCTCACTGTCACTCGAGGGGCTGGAGAGAGGGACTAGGGTACCCCCAGTCCTCGGGGCTGCTCTAGCAGTCTCTGAACCATGCCCGGTGCAGGACAGCACACTTCCTCCTGAGTCACAGCAAATCCAGAGCTCAGGGACCCTTAGCCATGAAATTCAAGCTGGATTCAGAAGAGGGTGTGCAGTGAGGGATATCATTGCTAGTGTCAGATGGATCTTGGCTGAAAGCAAAGAATACCAGAAAGATGTTTAAACTTCTGTTTCATTGACTATGCAAAAGCATTCGACTGTGTGGATCATGACAAATTATGGATAACATTGAGAAGAATGGGAATTCCAGAACACTTAATTGTACTCATGAGGATCCTGTACATAGACCAGGAAGCTGTCATTCAAACAGAACAAGGGGACACTGCATGGTTTAAAATCAGGAAGGGAGAGCATTAGAGTTGTATCCTTTCACCATACTTGTTCAACCTCTATGCTGAGCAAATAATCCAAGAAGCTGGACTATATGAAGAAGAATGTGGCATCAGGATTGGAGGAAGACTCATTAACAACCTGTGAAATGCAGATGACGCAACCTTGCTTGCTGAAAGCGAGGATGACTTGAAGCACTTACTGATGAGGTGGAAGACTGCAGTCTGCAGTATGGGTTACACCTCATCATAAACAAAACAAAAATACATCTGGACCAATGAGCAGCATCATGATAAATGGAGTAAAGAGTGAAGTTGTCAGGTATTTAATTTACTTGGATCCACAATTAACACCCATGGAAGCAGCAACTGAGAAATCAAATGATGTACTGCACTGGACAAATCTGCAAAAGATCCCTGTAAAGTGTTAAAGAGCAAAATGTGCCTTTGAGGACTCAGGTGCGCCTGACCAAGCCATGGTGTTTTCACCCACCTCTTATGCATGTGAGAGCTGGACAAGGAATAAGGAAGACCGAAGACAAGTTGATGCCTTTGTACTGTATTGCCAGGGAATACTGAAAGTACCGTGGACCGCCAGGAGGATGAACAAACCTGTCCTGGAAGAAGTGCAGCTGGAGTGCTCCTTGGAAGTAAGGATGGTGAGGCTGTGTCTCACATACTTTGGACGTGGTATCAGGAGGGACCAGTCCCTGGAGAGGCACATCCTGCCTGGTAAAGTAGAGGGTCAATGAAAGAGGGGAAGACCCTCCGGGAGATGGACTGACGCGGTGGCTGCCACGGCGGGCCCAGACTCAGCGCGGCTGGTGAGGATGACGCAGAAGCCCGCGGAGCTCGTGTTGTACGCGGGCTCCCTGTGAGTGGGAGCTGACTTGACAGCACCAAACGACAACCACCACGCCAGTGCGCCACTGAGCAGGACTGGGACCTGGTCTGTCTGATGGCAAAGCTGTGTTCTGGCCTCTGTCCACCCCAGGAGGGGCCAGGCCAGGGGGATGGGAGGGCGCAGGTAAGGCGCAGCTGTCCCTTCTGCTGCCCTGGGACGTGTGGGTGCAGGGGTAGACCCCCCCGGCCAGGCTGCCAAGCCCAGCTCTGTGCTCAGTTTCCTTCTAGGTCAGAGCAAGCATTGACCCCTGGCTGCTCCAACCTGCTCAGGAGCCTGAGGACACAGTGAGGGGACCAGAGGGGCCCTTCGGCCACTCAGCTGTCCCATCTCCATGGTTCTGCAGGTGGGCAGGAGCCTGGCGGGCCACGTCTGGGGGAGCTGCAGGGCGACCACCTCACCAACATCTGGCAGAAGTCTTTGAGCTTTCTCGAGTCCCTGAAGGTATGTCCAGCCCGTCCTGTCCAGCAGAGAATGCCACGGGCGCTTGGGCCTATTGTGTTTGGGGGTGAGCTGGGAGGGCCTTTGTCCCCAAGCTCAGGAACAAGCAGGAAGGCTGGAGAAGACCTGTCCCCAGGGCCTGCCTGCCTTCCCTGTCTGAGGGCAGCAGCCTGGCCTGCTGGGACCCTCAGACCGGGCTTTCCCCAGCTGGACCAGCAGAAGCAGGCAGGGGCGCTAGCCCTTCTGCGGCAGCGGGCGGAGCGTGAGGTCATCGAGACGCAGGCAGCCCTGGACAGACTCTTCTTCCGGCCCCAAATGCAGGTCAGTGGCATCCCCCAGGGCTCCATGGGGCTCCCAGGGCCCCATGATGCCCCCCCAGGGCTCCATGGCATCCTGTACCTCCAGGTGCCCCAGTGGCC
>NW_006921761.1:5011813-5014434 GCF_000298275.1 Orycteropus afer afer
CCTGGACAGACTCTTCTTCCGGCCCCAAATGCAGGTCAGTGGCATCCCCCAGGGCTCCGTGGGGCTCCCAGGGCCCCATGATGCCCCCCCAGGGCTCCACGGCATCCCGTACCTCCAGGTGCCCCAGTGGCCCTCCTAAGTTGCCACCGTTCCCCGCCAAATAGGCTGCCTTTGTGGCAGGGTCAGTCAAACATTGGGGAGGAACACAGCACACCCATGACACAGGAAGTGGCCCAGCCTGTGCCAGCAAGCAACAGATTCGGCTGCTGCCAGGCCAGCACCATAGGCTTCCCTGGGGCGTTCTGGGGACAGTGGCATTGTGGGACCCTGTCAGATGACCGTCTGAGCCTCCGACCCTGTCCCACACTCCATGGGTACCTGAGCCTATCCCCTACTAGAACAGGCACAGCCGGCCCTGGAGCGCACACCCCGGCAGGGCACCCCCATGGGAAGGGTTCACCCACCCTAAGGGTAGCCCCCATGGGTAGAGGGAAAGATGGTGTCCAGGGGACTTTGTGGCAAGGCAAGCAGGGCGGCCGAGGTCTGTGACCCGGTTGGGGTGTGAGAAGCTTCTTGGAAGTGGATTTCTTCTCGTGGCCTTGAGTAGTCACAACATTCTGGAAGGCATTCTCTGGCATCGCCAAACTCGAGGGAGTGTGTGCATCTTGGGTGTGTGCGTGTGCACGTGTGCGTGTCCGTGAGTGCACCCCCAGCCCACCCCCTTCTCTCTCTCTCCCTCTGGGGTTCAGCTTCCCTTCCCCCTGCCAGTCCCATCACAGCATGGGAGTTTCCCACAGCAGGTCTCACTTCTCCAGGTGTCCCTCACGCAGTGGCCCCAAGCCACCAGTTCCTCCCTCCAGCCCTAGCCCTGCCCGGAGGCCAAGCCTGGCCCACTCCAGGAGCAGGGAGGGCCAAGTCAGCCCCACTGGGAGGATGGACACGCCCATGGTTGGAGATGGTGTGGGCAGGGCCCCTCTCGGGTGGCCACTCGCCACCCGGCCTGATGTCACCCCGCCCGGTGCCTACTGGTGGCCAGTACCCCATGTCTGCCGTATCACATGGCACCTGTGCTGTCCCTACAGCAGCTGACCAAAGCCAGACCAGAAATGACTTCGGAGCTGGAGCAGCCCCAGGTTCGTGGGGCCCCAGAGCTGCAGTCTGCTTCTGCAGGTGAGTGTCCCCGAGACGGCCACCAGGAGCACACCAGCTGCCCTTCTCCAAGTACCTTCAAGGCTGAGCCCGGCAGTGAGCACAGGGGCTGAGCCAGGCACACAGTACGGGCCAGAGTCATGGGGGGATTTTTCCAATGTCACCCAGTAAGGATACAGCTGGGATGTGCACCTCGGTCCAATTGATGGCAGACCGTGCCACTGACCCCTGGCAATGCGGCCACCTGGGCTTAACACTGACGTCAGCCCACTGAGCCTGTGGTTAGAATAAAGAGCAGGCTGACACATGGTGCTATCTGCACCCACACAAACCTGGGGATGGCGGGGGGTCTGCACTGCAGCCAGAGAGCTTTAGGTTAGACTCTAAACCCAGTTTTACCTAAACTGCCCCCCTACTGAGAGCCTGTGGGAGGGCTGGGAGCTTGGCCATCCTGGGCCATGCCGTTCAGCCCTCCAGCTCCAGCAGGCGGGCCATGCTGCGTGTCAGCCCACGTGGGACAGAGACGGGCTTGGCCTGGTCAGCAGCGGCCCAGCTTCTTGGGCCCTGCTCCCAGCTGACCTCCACGGTGGCCAACACCCTCTCCCTGAAGCCCTGGTCACAAATGCACGGTCTTTTGGGGGAGCAGGGAGCCCCCTACCGCATTCCCCAGGCCTGTAGCATCCCCACCTGTACCCAGTTTGACGTGCACTGGGACTGAGGGGCCGAGTGCAGGCTGCAGGGAGGGCGGAGCAGAACCTCCACAGGAGGGCTTCTGGCCCTTGGCCGAGCTGCCACACGGGTTCTACGCCATTCCCAGCGGACACAGCCGTCTCGTCACCATGAGGCTTCTGCCCCTTGGGTGCTTGTTTGGTGGTCAGAAAGCATTTGGTTTTGTCCCAGCGTGTGGCATCTCTTTCGGTGGGTATTTCATGCATACTTGAGGAGGCCCTGTCTTCTGCTGTTGTAGGGTGATGTCCTCCCTGACAGTCAGAGCAAGGTGGCTGCTGTGGGCACGTCTGCTCCTGGGGCGTCTCTGGCTATGCATTGTTGAAATGCCATTACCCCGGATTCAGTCTCCTTGCAGATCTTAGTTTACGTTTCGCAGCGGAGCTCTGACGTTAGGTGTTGAAAGTCTCAGACTCCTGGGTCCGCTTGATGACAGACCCCTTCCTCATTGCGAAACAACCCTCTTTATGCCTCCGGACACCTCCGCTCTGGGCTGTCTGGTCAGGTCTGGATATGGCGACTCCAGCTTGCTTGTAACGCGTCAGCGGGGCAGACTTTGTCCCCCTCTGCCTTTAACGTATTTATGTCTTTGTGTTCAGCTGTGTTTCTTGCAGGCAGGTGTTGTAGCATGTTGGTTGTTTCACATGTTCTGTTTTGAATCCAGTCAGGCAATCCCTGCTGTAAGTGGTGAGCATGCAGTCTGCTCTCTGCACCATTACTCCAACGGGTGCTCAGAGTCTGTCGTC
>NW_006921761.1:5015451-5041792 GCF_000298275.1 Orycteropus afer afer
TTTCTCAGTACTTCAAACACGTTGCTCAACTGCTGTCTTGCTTGCACTGTCTCCAAGGAGCAGTCTCCTGTCATCCTTATTGTCATTGCTCTGTATCCGTCTTTTTTCTCTGGCTGCTTTTTATAATGGACTTTGGTGTAGTTTCCTTCCTGTTTCTTGTCCTAAGGCCTGTTAAGCTTCTTGGATCTGTGGCTTTATAATTTTCTTCAAATTTGGAAACATTTCCAGCCACCATTTCTTCACACTCTCTGTCCTGTCTTCTCTCCTCTCTTTCAGGGTCACTTAAAGTTTTGAGCTTGTTGAACTCTTTCCATGTACTTGGATTCTTTTTTTTTTCCTCTGTGTTTCCTTTTGGATATTTCTATTGCTGTGTCTTAAAGCTCACTATTTTTTTCTTCTGAAGTGTCTAATCTGCCATTAATTCCATCCAATATATTTTTCATCTCAAATGTTTGTTTTCATTTCTCGAATCTTTTTTTAAATTAGTGTTTCATTTTTGGTGAAAATATACATGCAAAACCTGATCCCACTCCAGTTTCTAGAGGTGTTGATCGGGAACGTTGGTTACCTTCTTCACTTAGTGTCAATATTCTCGTTATTTCTTTATCTTTCATGTTCCTATTCAACTTTTCCAACCTAAGACCTGCAGTTGTGAAAACTGTTTTAGTGCCCCCTCTGCTACTTCTAACATGTGCTGATCTGGGTCAGTTCTGACAGATTATCCTTCTCATCATGGGTTGTGTTAGCCTGGGTCTTTGCAGGCCTGGGAGTCTCGAGATGCCAGACATGGCTGTATCATGTTGGGCACTATAAGTTTTGTATTTTACAGACATCCTTCAGCTTTGTCCCAAGATGCAGTTATTTGGAAGTGGTCTGATCCATTCTGGGCTGGGTTTTACAGTTTCTTGGGTGGGTCAGAGCAGCACTCAGGCTGGGGCTCACTACTCCCCATGACTGAGGCGAGACCCTTCTGTGTACTCTATCCGGTGACCTGTGAACCACGAGGTCTTCCAGTCTGGCTGGTGGAAATGGGCACCATTCCCAGCCTTCTAATCCTTCCAGATGCTTCTTTCCCCAGCACCAGATTGCTTCCTTGCACATATTTGGTGATAAATTCTCTATGGGACACTCCAGGGGACACTGTACAGAGCTCTGGGCTCTCTCTCTGTGGGACACTCCACAGACCTCTAGTTTCTCTCTCTGTGGGACAACCTGAATATCTCTGGGTTCTCTCCACAGACCTCTGGTTTCTCTCTGTGTGGGACACCCTGAATAGCTCTGGGTTCTCTGTGGGACACCCTGAATAGCTCTGGGCTCTCTCCGCAGAGCTCTGGGCCCTCTCTCGGAAGCTCCCTCTCCTCTCGGACTCTCTGTCTCATCACCTCCAGCTGCCTTGGTCTCACTGGACTCTCAGCTCTGATTCCTCTGAGCTTCCCCCTCCCTGTGCTGCAGCCTGAAACTCTCAAAACAGGAAGCTAGGATGATCATGTCTCACCTTGTTTTCTGCTGCTCAGAGGTCACTGTCCTCTGTTGCCTAATGCCCATGTCTTGAAAACCACTGTCATAGGGTTTGTTTGGTTTTTTTTTTTTTTAAGTTTCAGGTGGTAGGGTAAACCCTATCCACTTTCACTCTAACTTGACAGAAAGCAAAAGTCCATCCCACTAGGGTGGGGCAGCCAGCAGGCTGGACAGCAAGATGGCTGGCTTAAGCCCAGGTGTGGACTCTGCTCTCTGCCCAACCCCTGCCACCCACTTGGTGCCAGGCCTCGAATGAGCTGCTCTCCCTCTCTGGGCTTGTCTCCTTCCATGGAAGCACAGCCATTGGGCTAGGTCACCCTCAAGACATTTCACCTCCTGTCTGATCTCTCACATGATGGGTAGAGTCATACACCAGAGCATTGCATTAAGAAGGAAGTGACGGGGGCCTTGTGAGGGCTCCCTGTGAAGCTGGGGGGCGTATTAAGCCATCCCAGGCAGGCCTACCTTTCTGAGGCCCTTCGTGGAAAAGGCCCCGGACATGGGTGGCTTGGAACTCCTACCTTCCCAACCACTGCTGCTCTGTCCTCAGTGTCCTTGCAGGAGACAGGGAGACCTGACAGAACCCTCTCCCATATGCCCCTGCGAAGACTGGACCCTTGGCATAACTGGAGGATCCAAGACAGCACTGACCAGGTACAGGGAGAGATCCTGTGTGGCACAGCCCAGGGCCCACCAGAAGCACTGGCAGCCTGCATTAGGCTGCCTCCCATGGTGTGGGGCCACCCCAGAGGGTCTGTGCTGTGGGTATCCCATACATGTCACTCATGCTGCCAACTGATGGGGACTCCAGCCCAGTCCTCCAGCCCCGGGTGACAGATGATGGTGGGCATCCTAACAGGGGGGCTTCAGGGTTGGCCCCGCCCAGGTGCACATTTCAGGGCAGGTGGCGTGGCCTTTATCAAACCTTTTGGTGCGGGGGCAAGTGCACAGCCTAGAGTCGGGGATCAGTCGAGAGGGGTCCACCGCAGAAAGGAGAGGGCAGTAGGCCGGAGGGCTTCCCGGAGGCAGCAGTACACCCCGAGGCTCCGCTCCCTTCGGGCGAGCACCTGGCGCCGGCAGTGATGCGTAGGTGGCCGGCCCGCCAGGGCTTTGAACTGCAGATGCTGGAGCAGAGCCTACGGGAGGAGGAGCTGCGCGCACAGCACCAGGCTGCGCTGCTGCGCCTGCGCGAGATGGCGCTCGAGGAGAAGGTGCGCGCAGAACTGGCCTGGCTGGAGCATCAGCGCGGGTGAGCGCACGCGCACCGGCCGGCCCCGCCCTGGGACCTGGCCCCGCCTCTGAGACCCGCCTCCTCGCCCGAGACCAGGCTCCGCCCTTGGGCCCTGGGACCTGTTCCTGGAGCCCGGCCACGCTTCCTCCCTGGGACCCGTTTCTGTCCCGAATACCAGGACCACCCCCTGGGACTCCGGTTCCGCCGCCTCCCGGGGATCTGGCTGTACTCTGGGACCCTCGGTTCTGCCTCCTCCCCAAACTCCAGCCCTGTCCTCTCCCAAGATCCCGCTCCGCCCTCGGACCTCAGCCAGGCCCCTGGCACTCAACCCTGCTCCCAGGCCACAGGCCCCGCCTCCTCCCAGGCCCCGCCCTCCTTCCGGACCGCCCCCTGCCCTGTGTTAGGTTCGGCCCTCGGGCTAGCCGCTACCGGAAGCAAGGCAGGACAATCAGTCTGCTTCCGTGAAGGTTCACTGCCTGGGAAACCCAGTAGGGGTGGCTATGAGTCAGAATCAGCTCTGCGGCGGTGGGTTTGGTTTTGGTTTGGGACCCTTGGGTCCCCCACTGGACTTGGGAGAATTTTGGTAGCATAGTGCCTAGGGCACTTGACTGCTAACCAGAAGGCTGGCGGTTCAAACCCACCAGCCACTCCTCGGAAGGAAGGTTGGGCAATCCTACTTCCGTAGTGATACTGCCTCGGAAACCCAAGGAGGGGTCGCTATGAGTCGGGCCCGACTCGACGGCAAACAACAACAACAACAACAAAACCTAATAGGTCGCTTTTACAGTAATTTAGACACAGCGGTCAAATACAGTGGAACCTGGCCCTGGGACAATGGGACTGCCCTGTTTTGGGTCTCGAAATTGTCTGCTTTTTACAGGGTACCGTCACCCTTTGTTCCCCTGTTTAGTGGAATATTTGCCTGTTCCTTCTCTGACAGGTTTCTGCCCTAGAGGTTCCCGCTCTTGAGGGCTTAACTGTACAATACATTATTTTCCACTCCGCCCTTACCTCCCTGCCCCAGGAGATAATCTCTGTGTTTCGGGCCGGTCAGGGGAGCACGTGTACGTGTACGGATGTCCAAACAGCATGGGAGGCAGGCTGCACGTGTTGTTCTGTAACAGATTTTCATTCAAAACGTCAAGAAAAAAACATCCCTGTTGTGTGGTCCTACAGCCCGCAGCTTGCCCGCGCCGAGGGGGTCCGCCACCCCTCAGCAGGCCCCACAGCTGGGCCTCCCGGTGGGTGGTCATTTTGGATGGTCCTTCCCAGAAGTGGAGCTGTATTAGGACAGAGCATTTTAAGCTCCTTGATGCTTCCGGGAGGGCCTCTGCAGGCTCTTGACTGGGAGTTCCCACCACGGCCCTGCCCCTTGCCCCTTGCGCTGTGCGTGGGGCCTGTGTGGGTGGATACCCCACCACCCGCCTCCCCAAAGGGCTCTCTGGCCCAAGCTGTCTCCCTAGAAGTGCTGTGAGGGGATGGTGACGGCTTGGTCTTGGCCCTGACAGCCTGGGCTGGGGTCCCTCTGGGCTTGGGCACAGCGGGGGAGGCGTCCGAGCTCCTGGCTCCGTGTCTCACCCACCTGCCCACCCTGTGTCCCTGCAGGGGCCTGGGGGCCGGGAGGGATGAAGGAGCTCTGGCTGCCCTGGAGGAGCAGCAGCAGCGCGTCCTGGGCGACCTTCGGCAGGAGCAGGTGATAGTCCTGCAGGGGCTTAGGGCCTGGGGAGCAAGGAGTGGCCTGAGCCCACCGCATAGTCCTGGCTCCAGGCCAGACTTAACCTTTCACGATTTGGCCTTGGTTCTCTCAGAACCTTTGTCTCCTCGTCTGACACCAGTCGCCTGAGAACCTTTGGGAACAGATTATGAAGTGACAAGATACAAGGGTGGAGGAGGGTGCAGGACCCAGGCATTCCCCTCAGCCTGGGAGTGGGTAGATGGCGGGGATGGTTCTGGAACTCTGAGAGGGAGGGCTGTGTGGGCGGGGCAAGAGGCAAGCCAGCGTGTGCCAGCCCTTCTGGGAAGGGGCACCCAGAGCGAGGTTCTCCTCCCTCCTTCCTGCTGGTGCTCCCGCTGTCCGGACGGCAAGCAGGGGCAGGTCGAGGGTGTGGGCCCACGGGACCCCTGTCCCCCTGCCGTTCTTTTCAGCTGTGGGTCTTGTGGGTTGGGGGCTGCACTGACGGGTTGTTCTTCCTGGCTGGTTCAGAAGCAGATCGAGTACCTGCGGCGTCTTCACCTGTCCGCGCACCGCCAGCGGCGCCTGATCCTGCAGCACCAGCGGGACCTGGCCTCCGTGCAGAGGTGCACGGCCCGCCTGCAGCAGGAGCTGCGGGCCCGGACCACACGGTCCCAGGTGGGTGCTCACCTGGGCTGAGGCTGGGGCTCTAGTGGTCTGGGAGGGGCTGTCCCTGTACTCCTTGCCCTTATGAAGACACCTGTCTGGGAGGGGACACAAAGGAGTGCAGGTGGAGGGCATGGGTGTGTGAGTGCGGGAGGATTCCTGGGGGGGTGGGGGGGGCAGCAGGCTGCTGTGGGTCCCAGGGTGGCAGTGTCCCCTCCCCGGGCCTGAGCCTCCTCCTCTGCAGGTTGAAGTGATGTCACCCAGCCAGGTGAGGGAACAGGTGCTATGAAGCAGCTGGTGTGGGCCAAGCCACCCGTCCCTCCTGCCTGCAGGCCGGTGGGCCTGTGCCACTCGCCTCAGAACAGAGCCCGTTGGGGCTGGGTGACCTGGGCCAGGACTCTGGGGGAGGGCTTGGCTCTGTAGGCCTCCGCATGGCCCGAGGGAGTGTCCTGCTCACTCCCTGTTCCTTACAGAGCTTGGGACCTAAGACCAGCCTGCAGGCACCAGGGTGGACACAGGCTTCCTCATGCCCCCCAACGCCACACAGGCCCAGCAGCCCCTCTGACCTGAGCTCCCCCAGGAGCCCACAGAGCTCGTCCAGTACACAGTGAGTGATGAGGGTGGGGCTATGTGCCACCAGGAAGAGCCCTTCTTGTGCTGGGGCTCGGGGGTGCTGCAGGGGCCCCACTCCCAAGGAGGGTGAGTCAGCTGCCAGCCAGTAGGAACGGGTCTCAGCAGAACCACAGCTCCGATGCTGGCTGGAAGGGTGTCCTGGGGAGTGTCCTCACCTCTCTGCACCCTCTCTGTGACATGGGGACGGCGGTGTGAGACAGAGCAGGGCACGGGCCTGGCTCAAGGTTGCACGTGTGCACAGCCAGCTGCCAGCCGCCCCCTCTCCCAGGCTGGTGTGGAACCTGCGCTGGTCGCTCAGGGGACATCTGAAATCCTGTTGGAGGCATGGCCCCGTGGCTGCTGCCCTCAGCTCGCAGTGAGAGGCTCCCATACTGGGTGTCTGGGTGGGAGTCGTGCCGGATCCTACAGCCTCAGCTGTGGGAAGAGAGCACCCTGTTTCTCCCACGAGGCCCTTCCTGGCGTCGCTGCCTGAGAAGGGACCTGACGTGCTGTCTTATTAATAAAAGGCTCTCCTTGGCAGGGGGGCCCCGGCCCCTCACGCTGCATCCCCCCGGGCCGGCTGCCCACGGGACTCCCATCGCAGACCTCTCCCCAAGCAGCAGGCTCAGGGTGGGGGTGAGGAGGCAGGGGGTGTACTCCCCGGAAGGCAGCAGCCTGCGTTGGAGCAGCCCGGCAGCCCTGGGGCATGTCGCCCCCACGCAGCAACCCCGGCCAACCGACACGTCCATTTTAAAGTCCCCCGGTAAAGGAAGCGCTCGGCTGCCCTTTGCAGCCACCAGCTCCCATGTCCCGCCCCACCCCCACCCCCTACTACAGCTTTCAAAGAAAGCAAATAAAACCCAGTGTGAACCAGGGTGTCATCACAGCGCTGTTGATGACAAGTCCCAGGGATCTTTGAAAAGGCCCCGCGACGGTCACCTGTTCTTACAAGTGAGCGGGGTGCAGGGGCTGAAGTGGGCAGCTCGGCACCCTGTGGGGGGGGGTACACCAGGACTTCACCGCTCAGAAATCAGGATGTGGAGACGGGTGGCGAGGACAACCCTTTCGGGGGGTGGCGGCCTGCAGTGCTGAGCACAAGACCAGCCACCAGCTTCATTCATTCATTCATTCATAGGGCCGGGGTACATGGCTCATTCATTCATTCATAGGGTTAGGGTGCGTTAGGTCATTCATTCATTCATTTGGATGTAGGGCTGGGGTACATCAACTCATTTATTCATTCTTTTGGCATAGGGCCAGGGTGGATCAGCTCATTCATTCATTCATTTGGGCATAGCACTAGAGTGCATCAACTCATTCATTCATTTGGGCACAGGGCCAAGGTGTGTCATCATTCGTTCACTTGTTCCTTTGGTTGTAGGGCCAGGGTGGGTCAGCTCATTCATTCACTCACTCATTCATCCACTGGAAGAAGGCCAGTGAACTCCTCAGGTGTGTGGGGGGCTGGGGATGGCCAGTCACATCTTGTGCTGGGGCAAGGTGGGGAGGGTGGTCACCCTGCAGGAAGGGGTTGGAGTAGGACTCTGCTGCTTTACGAGTGGGTGGGCAGGTGCGGGGTGGCCGCTCGGGGACTGGGTGAGGGGCACGACCAGTGCTTCCACCCCCTCTGGGGCTGCACGAGAGCCCCTGGGTTTGCCCTCCTCCGAGCTGGCTCCCCTGTCCACGCTCCTGATACGGGGCCCCACCCTTGCCAATTCCTGAAGGCAGGCACTTGGGGTCCCCCCTTTGAGGAGAACAAAAAGCTGAGCTCATCACAGGCGCTGCCTGGGGAGAAAGGGGGGAGTGGGGCCAAGAGCAGTGGAATGTTCCAGAGCGGGCACTGGCTTTGAGCACCGGGGCCCTTCCTGCCTGGCTGCCTCTGTGGGGCTGCCCCAGGGTGGGGCCTTGCTGGGACCTGATGGTAGGCCTGCATGTTCAAGGTCTGGGTCGCCCCCAGGGACTCTGTACACTTCGACCACCCGTGCCTCCGTGGTCTCCGGAGCTTGGGGATGGGGGGCACAGTGCACACAGCTTGGCGGCCCAAACCCAGCGGGTGGCTTGCATCTGTGAGGTTGAGTGAGCTGAGGAAGACAGACAGACACTCACCTTGTGTGCCACCCCCCATGGTGACCCCACTGAGGGGCTCTGGCCTCAGCTCAGAAGGTGCCAGGTGAGGATGGTAGGCCCTGTCTTCCTCCTTTGAGGACTGACTGTGAGCCACCAGCCACCGCAGGTGTGGGAGGGGCCCGGGCAGAGTTCCGGCCATGTCCAGCCTCCCTGGGAGGGAAGTGGCCGGAGTGGATGCTCGCCTCCTCTAACCCTCACAGCCTCCTCGATGAGTGTGCGGTGACACCCCTACAGGCGCCTGCAGCTGCAGGTGGCCACCTGCCCCCTCCAAGGCCGGTGTGGAGACAGGGCACAGCCGCAGCTGACTGGCCGGGCTCCCCGGACCAGCTAGTCGAGAGTCAAGGTAAGTGGGATGGCGGCCACTCACCGGGGGCTGCGGGTGACCCAGAGGCAGCGCCAGGTTCAGGGCCCACGGACCTGTGTCCCTGCTCCGCATTCCTGGCTGCATGACTGTCCGCCATCCACCTGCAGGGAGGGGCGAGATGGGCCGCTGCAGGGAGGCCATCATGCCCACTCTGATACTCGTCTCAGACCCAATTAGGGTCTTGTCCTTTGAGGAGACCCCGGGCACAGGAGGAGCACCCCCTGTAGCCTGGGTGCTGGCAGACCATCTAGACAACAAGCACAGAGGCCCTCTGGTGGGGCATCCCTGTGCCGAAGGCAGGGAGGAGTGGGCCGGCTGCCCTGCCCTTGGCGTGGAGCCACGTTTCCTGGGTCACTCAGGCGGCTGGTGGTTCTGGAAGATGGAGTGGCGGGAGCGTCCTTCCATCAGGTGTCAGAGGGCGCAGGGCCTGGCAGGCTGTCCTTGTATGGCCACATAGACTGGCCGCCCCCTCTCCACACATGCACCCTTGTTTTATCCTTCAGGGGTGCGCCCCTCACCTTACTTGTAGAGAAGGAAACTGAGGTGTGAGTTTGGACGGCTTCAGTGGCATGTTAGCAGGCACCCCACATTCACCTGGGGATGTCCTCCTGGTACCAGCTTCCTGCCACAGCACAAGCAGCCCTCAGCCAGGGGACACGTACTTAAGTCAGGCACAGAGTTGAGGAAATAGCACCCCCTCAGGTTGGCCGGCCTGCACCAGCCACACACACAGGGCGGTGGTTCCTGTTTACAGAGGGCTCCCCAAGCTGGGCCTTAGCCACTGGCTCTGCTTCCTTAGACCGAGGGGGCCTGGGGCCCATTGTAGACCCCTGGGCCCCTCGATATCAAAATGCCCTGCAGAGGCTGGGGAGGACAGAGGTCTGGAAAGATTGTGATAAAATTGGAAGTCCTTGCCATGTCTCGATGAAGGCACCACTTCAGGCCCCCCTGTGCTGGGCTGATGCTGCCCCGTCTGAGGCCTGCTTCACCCGGTGGGGCCACGGTAGCCTCCAGGGAAAGATGCCAGGGAAAGACAACAGAGGTTTTCAACAGTCACGCAGGCAAAGAGGTCTCTAGGTTTGAAACCATTTTCCTGAGTTTCTCCTGGGATCTCGTGTCTCTGTCCACAGCAGGGCAGATCACAGCCTGTTTTTATGGCCTCGTGCTGGGACCAACGCTTACGCACACAGCTGCTGGCCAAAATGGTGAACCTGCCCAGAGGTGCCTCAGAAGGAAGACCTGCGGTCAGCTTCTAAATGAGCAGCCATTGGCAACCTCGTGGGTTTCCTCGTGTGGGGTCACCGTGAGGGGCAACCCCACCACTAATCAGAAACACAGAGGAGGCCTGCTGATGTTGGAATGTTCAGGTTTCTGCACGTGGCTTCAGCAGTTCTGGGCGCCATGCCCTTGGCATCCTGTCCATGCTGACTGCCCCTTTGCCTCCTAGGAGACACCCAGACCAAGCCCAGCCCCAAGTCAGCAGAGGAAAGAGCCTGGACTCCCACGGGCAGCTCTGCACAGGGACGAAGACAGCCATCACCGGCTGGGGACGGGCCTTTCGGCCCACAGGAGGCAAGCGTGAGTCAGGCCCAGCTGGGTGGGTATTGGCCCTCCTGTGTGGCGGTGGTGGGGGTGGCCTTGCCCATCAAGTGAGGGCTTGAGGGACGGGGAACCCTGAGGCCCTGCCCAGTCAGGTGCATACGATTGCCCGCCCTCTGGGTCTCATCCCAAGACTCCACACTGGGCAGAAAGAGAAGGAGGCTTCCTTCTGTGGTGGGAGGGCTGTGGCCTGTGGCTAGGTCCTTTCTGGGATGAGAGGACCATTGTGTGTGGCCGGGTGTTTGGAGCCCACTGGGAGGAGAGGTGTTTGGTGAGTGGGGTTCCCTGGCCTTCTATTCAGGGTTAATCTTAGTTCCCTGACCTTGGTCACGTGGGAGCACAGGGTCTTATCCGCAGGTAAGGGACACGGCCACCCCACAGAGGGGCCTGTCTGGCAGTAGCCGTGCCGTTAATGTTTCTCCCCCATGGCTCCAGCAGGTGGCTGGAGGCAGCTCAAGCCGGGAGGGGTCAGCATTGGATCTGCATGTGACTGGGAGCCCCCTGGAGGAGTTGGAAGAGCCCTGTGAGATGAAACCCGGGCAGTCAGAGGGGCAGAGGTGAGAGCCTTGGATACAGCAGGGTAGCGGTGGGGATGCCCCCCCTCCCTGCAGATGGCCCCTCTCCCTCCTCTGCCCCTCACCCTGGGCTCAGCTGGGCACCCCCATCCCTGAATGTGACCCAGCCTTCGGCATAAAGGTGTCACCCCATGAATCCAATCCTAGTCTAGTTGTGGACACAACAGAGGGGCCCTGCCAGGGGCCACATGTTCTCCAAGGCCCTCTGGCCATAGCAGCCCCTTCCCCGTGACCTAGGCTGCCCCCTGGACAGTGTGATGGCCTGGGGAAATGATCCTGGGGAGAGGCTGGGAGAATATGGGGTCCCCAGGGAGCACCCAGGACCTGTCCATGGATCTGCTTGCAGGATAGAGACCTGTTGGCCCGAGGACCCTGGTGTCCCCTCTGCCCAGATGGAAGCTGCCCAGCTGGACACCCCCCCAGGTGACATCCCGTACCCTTGGTCCACATGAGAGCCACGGTCTCCACTTAGTTTCCGAGTCAGAGCCTCCTCTTCCACAGCAGGGGGACTCCCCCCCCACGGCCACCACTGCCCAGCCGGGGGTTGTTTCCGACAGCTCTGACCCCTCATCCCATTTCGGGCTGCAGGTGGGGGGTTGATTGGCACCTGCTTCCCGTCGACTGCCTGTCCCTCACATGCACACAGGGCGCAGTCTGCCTGTCCGTCACGCACACACAGGGCACAGTTTTCGGGAAACTCGGGGCCGCCGGGGCAAGGTGAGCCAGCCAGAGGGGCCTTGAGGAACCTGGGCCTGGCGCTGTCGCTCAGGGTGGCGGGGGCGGGGGTGGGGCGAGCCAGCCAGAGGGGGTACTGAGGAACTAGACCCACGGAGGCACAGCCGCATGCCTTCGGCCCACTTGTCCAGCTCTGCTCTGGGCTGTCAGGCCTGGGAGGGGTAACTGTGTTCCCAGCTGCCTAAGGACTGTCTGTGGAGGGCTGCCTCAGGTAACACCAGGTCTGAAGGTCAGGAAGCTGCTGGCGTCTTTGCCCAACTCATCCTCATGACTGCCTCTCCCTGTAGGACCTGGGGCGCCTCAGCTGGAGGTGCCGCCAGAGGCCAGCTCCCTGCCTGGGCTCACTGCCCCTTTGC
This sequence comes from Orycteropus afer afer, assembly GCF_000298275.1. Classification (NCBI taxonomy): domain Eukaryota; kingdom Metazoa; phylum Chordata; class Mammalia; order Tubulidentata; family Orycteropodidae; genus Orycteropus; species Orycteropus afer. The sequence goes on from NW_006921761.1 coordinate 5,026,907, forward strand.
ACGAGGGCTCCGAATCTGCTCCCGGCACCTGCTCGGGTCTCTCCCCGGCGAGCTCCCAGAGCAGCGTGTCGGGCGCCTCCCTCCAGGAATTCCAGAAGGCATCTGCCGTCCGTGTCAACGTGTCCGAGAGCTCAGCCTCCCTGCCCGACCTGGAAACGGAGGTCCCCCCAGACTCGAGTCTCAGCTGGGCCTCCTGGGAGGCACCTGGCTCCCCCTCATCTGGGCTGCACCCTGAGCCCCGAGTCAGTGGGGCCCCTGGGGGCCGGGGGCTGCAGGGCAGTAGACCTGGTCCCTGGCACAGTGTGTCCGCGGAGGCAGGCAGCCCAGAACCATCTGGAGGCTGGCCGTGGTCCCTCCCTGATGCCAGCAGGCCAAGGTCAGGGTCGGGGCTCTCGGAGGCCTCCAGCCAGGGTTGGGGAGAGGACAACGAGGAGGACCTCGCAGGGCACAGTCCTGGGGCAGAGCTGGCATCGGGCTGCCCCTCACCCGCAGAGGGCCCGTCTGACCTGGGAGACAGTGACTCTGTCGGCAGGGCCCCACCTTCCCTGTGTGCTGGGGAGGCCCAGAAAGCCTCTGGAGCCATTTCAAGCCTGACCAGCGGATCAAACCAAGACAACACCACGGGGAGGTCCCACAAGGCCGCCCACACGGCATCGCCACGCCACACCTCCCCCGCCAGTGACCTGGACCTGTTGCTCGCCCTTTCTTCGGGGACCTCTGCATCAGAAGGGGCAGATTTCAGCAGAGAGGGAGAGACCAGGCCTTCAGCCTCAGCTGGCTGTGCCCAGCAGCCCCCGGATACTGCAGTTGCCCTGTCATCTCCACCTGGGCATCCCAAGAGCCGGGCATCTGGGCCTGGGAACAGTGGAGCCCCAGCCGCCCCTGCGGAGGCCCGGCCCCGCCGAGTGGGTGGGGTCTTGACTGAAATCCTGTCTCCCGTGGACGAGGTGCTGTCCTACGGCAGTGCCGACCTCCCGTCCTCCACCCTCAGGGACGCCAGCCTGCCCTCCTGGCCCCTGGAGCAGGCCCTCCCGGCTGACAAGGACGGCAGCGTGTGCTCGGGACTCTTCCCCACCCCCCCCGAGGAGGCCTTGCATCCAGGAGCTTCTCCTAGCCCCCCAGAGGAGGACACTTCCATAGCCACAGACGAACTGTCTTCCTGGCCCGAGGACAGCAGCCTGGAGGCTCTGTCGCCAGAGCCTCGGGGGCCGGGGCACCCACAGGGTGCTGGGCCGGCCCAGAGCCTTGAGGAGGAGTTGCAGAGATGGAGCTGTGTGGCTGAGCAGCAGGCCGGGGGTGGCCAGCGGCCCACGTGCAGGAGGGCTTATGATGCCCCTGCGGGGCTGCTGCAGCCGTGCCCCCAGCTCCCACCATCCATCACAGGTGGAGACCCAGAGCGCGTGGTACGTGTCCCATCTGACCCTCCGAGGGGGCGCGGGGCTCCTGCCGTGGGCATGGGGTCCTGGGCTGGCACAGTCCTCGCAGGGCCCTCGGCTCATCAGGATGTGTCCTGGGGAGGGGTGCTGTGCTCCATGAGTACAGAGGGCCGGGGGGACCCTGTGAGCCCCTTAGCGGGTCTTGGCAAGCAGCTGGATGCCACCTTGGCTAAGGCCTCTGCTGCAGCCCAAGACCCCAGAGAAGTGATGAGTGGGGGTAGAGGGGCAGCTGTATCCCCACACTCCCCACCTGCAGCCCTGGCAGCCCCTTCCCCAGGCGGAGGGCCCTTAGGGGCTGGGGCCCATGGATGTGCTGGTGACCAGGGTGTGGGAGGACTGGGCCACTGGGAGGAGGACCGATCCTGGGCCAGGGACTCAGAGTCCAGGGAACCACTGCCAGGGAGAGATGTGGATGGCAGCCCCTCCCCGGGAGCCGGCCTGGGCAGAGATGAGGTGATGGGCATGCTCTCCACCCAGCTCACCAGGAGGATCTTGCGGGATTCACTGGCCACGCTCTCAGAGCTGGCGCAGCAGGGCAGCCCACTTCTTGGAAAATCCTTGCTTGGCTAAGGAGAGCAGATTGAGGGAGCAGCGCGCTGGCCTCAGCCCTCGGCTTCCCCGTCCAGGGCTCAGCCTCTCGGCTTGAAGGAAGTAGCTCACCCACTTACCTACCTTCATAGACCCCTGAGGGGGGTCCCAGGCTCTCAGGAGTTTAGGGTGGGACAGAGATGTCTTCCGGCTGGCTGCTGTACCCTCTCCCCAGGAGCTCTGGTGAGGGACCCAAAGGCCCTTAGGACACCATGAGGCCCCTGCAGTGAGGCAGGAACCCCCTCCAGACAGCCCCCACCGGCCACAGCTCAGGAACAGCTGCTTGGCACCTGCCAGACCAGCCCCACAGGTGACTTCCCTCACAGCTGAGAACAGAGAGCATGTTCCCAGCTCAGAGGAGCCACAGCTAAGACAGGCCGTGTGGCCGGGCTCCCCAGCAGGGTGTGGCATGCGGGCGAGGTCCAGCTGGTTCCATGTGCGCGTTCTCGGTGTGGACCAACCTCGAGACAGATTGCTTCCTAGTTTTCTGAAAAAAAGTCAGTCTGTCATTTTTCACATGTTTCTATTTATCACTGACCCTCGTGAATTTATGGGGCCCTGTGAGAGGCTTTATGTATTTTGCATGCACCCATGTTCACTCAGTAGGAAATCTCCCCCATCAAAACTCTGCAGAATTATCTCAAGTTCCATGGTCTTCTGTATAGGGGTGGCGGTATTGGTGGGGTGATGGCCCACCACTGTGGCTGCACATGGTGCTGGAACGAGGATCCCCAAAATGACGGTCCCTGCTAGGTGAGCGGCTGTAGGTCATTTCCTGGCCCTTAGACCATGCCCTTGAGGGACAGTCAGTCACCCAGGAAGGGTGCCGTGCAAGGTCAATGAAAATCCCAGCCCCACCGTCCACGACAGCTGGACCCAGAGGGATTGGCAGGATGGGAGAGGTGGAGACGTTGGATGCATTTAATCTCGCCCAACATCAAGTACAAAGTTCAGGGCCTTGGCTGATGGACACATCGACCTGGGGCAAGGCCTCGCATTGACTACTCCCCTTCGGAGTACAGCACTCGGCTCACCTGGGCTGCTATCCAGGTCCACGGTCACCTCCAGGGCCCATAAATCTGGACGGCATCCTCCAGGGGCGTCATTGCCATTCAGAGGAAGAGGTGATTTCTCAGTTCAGCCCCACGTTTCATTTTCTCTTCTCTGTCACTGTCAGCCTCCCTCTGTAACAGCCCTCCTCGTGTATAAACACCCTGGGCCAGCGATTGGCTTTAAATTCCTGCTCAGCTGGTGGCCTTTACAAGTCCTTTCAATTCCTTACCGGAGTGAGGGGTCGAGTGAGGTTTCGTCAGCCACACTATTAAAACACTGATGAAGGTCAGGAGGGCTGTTTGTGAGGGTAATGCCCACATCCCCAAGGACACAGTCAAACCAACCAACCAACCCACTGCCCTCTAGTGATTCCAACTCATAGAGACCCTGTAGGATGGAGGAGAACTGCCCTGTAGGGTTTCCAAGGCGGAAGTCTTCGTGGAAGCAGACTGCCTTGTCTTGTTCCTGCCGCACAGCTGGTGGGTTCAAACTGCTGACCTTTGGGTTCACAGTCAAGTGCTTTAACCACCACTGCATCACTAGGGCTCCTGAGGACACAGCGTGTCCATTAAACAGTGCCTTCCTGACTAGGGTACCTGCCCTGCCCGAGGTGGGGGTCAGTGAGCCCACTGCACCTTCTGGCTTGGGATCCTGACGTTGGGTTCTGCCATGGGCAGCCAAGGAGGACCAGCTCAGGAAGCCCACCCCTTGTCCACATGGTTTCCCTGAAGAATGTCTGCAAACCTCATGTCTGTCCCCATGTCTCTGGGTCTCACTGGCCTGCCCTTGGCAGCCATCAGTGCCAGACGGCTTCCATGTGGTCTTCCAGCACACCAAGGGTTTGTCTCGGGGCACTCGGGTCTCAGCTGACGACAGAGGGTGCTTCTCTCATTCTAGGAGGGGAACAGATGCGTAGAGGTGAGTGGGAGGGGTTAACGGCTTCAGGCAGGGCCTGGCTGGACAGATGGGTGTTTTTCAGCGCCCCAGTTCTTAGATTTGAGCATTCACTTTTCCCCTTTAGTGTCCCCGAATTTGGACGCACCTCACACTCGATTCCCTGAGAAATCTTACTCGGTTGACTGCGGTGGTTTCAGGGTGCAGCCTCTAGGCTGTGGGTGAGCTGGGTCCTGGGGGTGTCCCACAGGATGATGAGTCCCACTGGCTCGACTTCCTGTGTTGAAGGTGCCCCCAGCTCGCTCACTCCACACGTGAGGGCCGAGTCCCATCACCAGGTGGTGGGGACAGGAGGGACATCCTCATTACCCACTGGGGCCCCTCCCACCTGTGATGAGCTCTGGTGAGAGAAGAAAGGCTCACAAAGTAGGAAAGGGGGGCTTCCAGGACCATCCTGGTGGAGAGCTCAGACGAGATGCCACTCTCTGGCCATGAGGAGCCGAACCGCACTGGTGAAAGCTGGGACCTGGGGCGTCAGCGGGCCGACACCAGACCACTCAGCAGCCGTACCAGCCGCAGGTGCTGGTGTTCCCCGTGCGTGAGACAGTGTCCCAGGGACCCACCTCCCTCCATCCCTCAGTGCCCAGACGGGAACCAAGCCGATGCTGAGTGATGACGTGGTGGGGACTTGAACCCAGGAGAATGGGGAGGGACATGTACTCCCAGAGTAGCAATGGGTTGCTTTTATACAGTCTTTCTAGCTGTGGCCTTGTAACTCCCACCAACAGAATAGTTGGTAATATGCCAATAGGGTCCTTGTGGCCACTGAGGGGATTGGATGGATTGCTAATAAGATGCATAACACCTTTGTGAAGTGTTCCTGTTGTTAGGTGCCGTCGAGTTGTCTCCGACTCAGAGACCTTATGCACAACAACGAAACACTGCCTGGTTCTGTGCAGCCTCACAAACCTTTCTATGCCTGAGCCCATCGTCGCAGCCCCTGTATCCATCCATCTTGTTGAGGGCCTTCCCCTTTTTTGTTGACCCTCCACGTCACCAAGCATGGTCTCCTTCTCCAGGGAATGGTTCCTTCTGACAACATGAACAAAGTAGACGAGATGAAGTCTGGCCGTTCCGTACAATAAGGTGCATGGAACCCTAATGAGGGGATTGGTCAGTTCTGCCATCTCATTGGGCTTAAAATGAACCATCCCAGTGGTGGAAAGGGGGACTTGACTACCACCGAGAAGAAGAGATGGGAGCAGAGTGTGTCCTTTGGACCTGCTGCCCATGTACTGAGAACCTCCTAGACCAGGAGACAGGAAGCTGTAACACCAGAGATGCTGAGAAGTGGGGGCAGGCAAACAGTGGCAGCAGAGACAGAACCAGGAGACCAGCGGGAGAGAGCTTTCCAGCCCACGGTGTGGCACCGCTGAGTGCCTTTGGGGAGAAGGCTCAATGGTGAATTGGGGTGCTGTGGGGCACTCACAGAGCTAAAGCAATTTCTAACATGGCCCCAGAGGCCTGAGGGCCCAAAAGCCAAAGAAAGGCCTGCCTGTGGGCACAGCTGGGAAGAGGCTGTCCTGACTGAAGAACCATGTCCTGAGTCATCTGTGATCCCGAATTGTAACCTGTTACTTCCCTAGTAAACCCCATCATTGTGTTTTCTGTGAGTTCTGTGTGACCACTGCAACGAAGTATCAAGCCCAGTAGGGGGGTCAAGTGCCATGGGAGGGGTCGGCTCTTGTCAGAATCGATGAGAAGGTTGGAGGGTGGAGGCGTGTCTGCCCTCATAGGAATCAGCCTTGAGCTGATGCTACTGATGGGGGTTTTCCACCGATGGGGTTCAGGAAGTCACATGCGACCGCCATGACGTCGTTATACCCACATACAGCCCCCAGGTAGCTCTTGAGAGAGACCATGTCCTCCCCAGGTGTGCCCCCAACCCCGTGTAGCCTTGGAGTTCAGATAGTGGGCTCCTCCTTGGGGTATATGGGAGCTGAGGGGCCAGAGATGTCCCAACACCAGCCTGGCTGGCGTGGCTTCTTGACCACCTAGTTCTGGTCTGTGCCCTCCCCCCAAGGAATGAGGCTAGCTGGCGTCATGGTTTGGGGGTGGGTGCCAGGTGAGGGACCCCTCTTGGGCAGTTGTGGGGTGGAGAAGCAAGCCAGGACTTCCTCCTGGAGGCAGTGGGGAACTCCTGCAGGCACCCTCACCAGGAAGGAGTGGGCACCCTGAAATGCCATGCCTGGGAGGGGGCTCAGAAGGGCAGGCGGCTGCAGCCCCTCCCCGCAGCAATAGGAGTGTGTCCTGGGCAGTAAGAGTGGAGGGGATCTCCAGCCCAGGGGCCTCGTTCTCCACCCAACACCATTATGTCCTGCCCAGCCAGTCCAGTCCCACTGTCCCTATTTCCCACACTTCCCCTCAGCCTGGTGACATCTCCTCCCAGCCTCACCTCAAGCCCCAGGCCAGCCTGGAGCAGCTGAGCCTGTCCAGAGGGGTCCTTCTAGACTGGGGACCCTCCTCAATGGCCGTGCTTCCTAACATCCCCTGTGTGCTCCCTGCCTCAGCCAATTCTGCCCCCATGGTCCTCCTGCTGCTCCATCTCCCTCCATGACCAGCCTTCCTGGGATGCAGCCCCCACCTGACTTCTTGGCCTCCCCTTTCAGTAAAAATCGCCATCTTCTACTCTCCTCCATTCTTCCTGAGAACGCTTCCAATGGGGCCTCACCCAGCCGTGCATGGGGACACTGTGTCCAGCTGCCCACACTCCCACATCCAGGCTGATTCCCGGTGGTCTTCGTCTCATCAGCCCTTGTGGGACGTTCTGCCTCGGCTTTGAGGTCTCCACTCTCCTTTTCTCCTACCGTCTCTCTGCTGCCCTCAGGCCCTTCTCGTTTTCCTGAGGGATCCCAGGGCCACCCTCCTCTGCCCCCAGAGCCTCCCCTGGGGGCCTCATCCAGCCCCAATGTACCCTCCACACATTTAACCATCGAACAGACCCTACCTCCCTTAGATGTTGAGCAGATGCCTCAGCTTAACAGGCCTGATGCAAACTCTTGATCTCACCCTCACCCTACACTCCTCCCATCTCAGCCGACAGCGATTTCTTTCTTCCCGGTGCACTGGCCAAAGTCTTTGCAAGTAAACGTGCCCCCTTCTTACTGTATGCCCCCAAAAGACATATTGAAGTCCTAAGCCCCAGGACCTGTGGACGCGACCTTCTTTGGTGCTAAAGGCGCAAGGAGGCCACATCTTCTGAAGTCCTCCAACCACACAAGAGGAAGACAGAGTCACTATCAATAACCCAAGGCCTATTCCTGAGAGGCCAGACATGCTGCCTCCCTCCAGCCCTTCCTCCCAAAGCACCCACCACCTACCTCTCTCCTGGGTTCAATTATTCCCTGCAGTGGCCACACAGAAGTCACAGATTATGGGGTTTATTAGGGAAGCACCAGGCTACAATTCAAGTTCATGAAAAACGCTCAGTCTCTCTCTCAGCCCACAGTCTCTCTCCCAACAGTGTGTGTCCCTCAGTGTCTCAACTCAGTAACACGTGTCTCTTGCATCTCTTTCCCAGCAGTGCATGTCTCTTTCAGTAGTGCCTGTCTCTCTTAGCAGCACGTCTTCCTCGACCAGCAGTCAGAAAGAGACCTCTTCTGCCTCTAGGAGGCCTCCTTTTGAGCCTGGCAGAGTGGCCAAACCAATCAATCATAACATCAGAATTCTAAACACCTGAGAGAGAGTGGGACCTCCCAGAACATTGTTCAGTGCCACTCCCAACAGAAATACCCCAGGTGGACAACTTTAGCAATCAGGAGCTCCTCAGTTGCTCATGGCAAACTCCACCTTGGAGTTTACAAAGACTTATGGGTAGAAAAGCCACATTAAGTAATTTACTACACCGCATTTAGAAACGGCCTTAGGAGGTGCCATCCATTGACAGGAGGCCACGCTGGGGTAGGGGGACCCTACCTCCAATCTCACTGTGCTGCAGACAAATGCTGCCACAGGGTCCCACATGGCATGGCTCCTGGTTCAGTAAGGAGAACACCAAGGTGAGGAGAGCATTTATCACAGGTGCACAAGCTAGGCACGTAGAGGACTCCACCTCAGGCCGAGTTCCCCAAACAGTGGACCACTTCCATTTCTATACTCTGTGAAACAGTGGAGTCATGCATGTATACTCATGACATGGAACACATTTGCATCCTGAGAGCTGATGCACATTACTGGAGGTGCAGTGTCATGGTGGCTGGGTGGGGGGTGCTTTATAGCCTGTGGTGTCCAAAGTTCACCCTCAGGTGAAGGTTTTCCACAGCTGTGTGGCTGTGAGGCTAAGTGGATGCAGCTCTGGCAGCTTCTGGCCAGTTCTACCTGACTCTTATCTCAACACATCTTCTGCTGGCTTCTTGTTGATATTTTTTTCCATAAGGGGGTCAGCTCTTCTATATGATCTTGAGGAATGTGGGAAGAGGCCTCAGGCCGGTCAGTACCTGGTGCTGTGAGCAAGGCACTGGCTACTTCAACTCGTGTCCCTACAGGAAGATACATACAGCCATGTCTGGGTCAGGGGCACCTTAATCTTCAAAGTGACATCGTTGTCCTTTAATGCTTTATTATTTTTTTTATTTTAATTATCATCCCCAACCATAAAAAACTCTCCTCCCCTCTCTCCCTGCTGTGACTACCCTAAACCTAACCCTAACCCTAACCCTAACCCTAACCTTAACCCTAACCCTAACCCTGTGCCCTTCTCACCCATGCATTCCTGTCTGTCCAAATTTCCTTCTGTGTGAGTGCTGCCCCTCTGACGTCTCATGGCTGATTGACCCAAGGGTGCATCTCCTAGAGTAAGTGGGTGCGTCAACATGGTGTTCTGTATGTAAGTCTTTCTACTGTTGGGCTGAGAGCTAATCTATGTAAGTGAGTTCATTTCTAGGCTTGAAGGGTAACCCGGAGCCATAGTCTTGGGGGTTCCACCAGTCTCTCTCTGACCAGAAATTCTGATCATTTTTGTGTTTTTGAATTTTGTTCCACTTTTTTCCTCCCACTGTATCCAGGATCTCCAGATTTGATCCCTTTCCAAGCAGTTGGCCAACATCTAGTTCTTCTTGTCTTGGGTCATGGAGGCTGAGGTCCTTGTGGTCCATCTTATCTTTAGACTAATTGTTTCCAAATAACTTTGATCTTCTTCACTCTTCTTTGCTCCAGATGAGAGAAGACCAATAGTTGCATCTTAGATGGCCGCTCAAAAACTTTTAAGACCCCAGCCACTACTCACCAAATTAGTCTATAGAACAAAATGTTCATGAACTGTGTGTGCCAATTGAGCATGATGTCCCCAAAGACCATGGTCCCAAGCCCCCCGCTTGGTGATTCTCTATCACACAATGTTTGGTTGTCTCTGAGAAGTTACTCCAACCCTGTCTTCTGTTGCTTCTGTAATGTATGTGGCTAATCTTGCAGCACAAGTGCATATGTAAGATTATCTTCTGCCAAATCCATCCTTGGTCTAGGGTGCATCCCTGTTTGCCTATCCCCACCTGCTCTTTGCACCTGTCCATGCTTTAATCTGTATTCGGTGCTAGTGATACTGCAGTGTTGTGTATGTAATAGTATTTGCCTCTGTTGTCTGTATCTTTTGTGTACATTGCAGTGTCTTTCCTTTCCCAAACATCACCATGCTGGTCACAGACTCTTTCCATACCATTCTTTAACACTTAAAAAAAGCTCTTTTGCAGCAGACTTGCCCAGTGCAATACAACATTTGATTTATTGACTGCTGCTTCCGTGGGTGTTGCTTGTGGATCCAAGAAAAATGAAATCCTTGACAACTTCAATCTTTTCTCCATTTACTATGATGTTGCTTAGTGGTCTAGTTGTGAGAATTTTTATTTTCTTTATGTTGAAGTGTAATCCGTGCTGAAGGCTGTAGTCTGTGGCTCTATGTAGCTTTGGGAAGGGCTTGACTTTGAAATGATACTGCACGCAGACCAATAGTGAGAGCTAGCAGGATCAGGCTTCAGACAGGAGCCATCAACAAATAGAATCAAATTGGGATTAGCCAAAGGAGTTTCTCTTAAATATTTTTGAGTAGTTAAAAGCCATGTAGTTAAAGTTAAACAATAATGTGTTGGATAATCCTTACTGTCAATTTCTTGGAGGACAGTGGTGGGATTTAAACAAGCCTCAGAATGTAGTGTCGTATTAGGTGCAGCCGGAAGGAGTACTTCATGAGAATTGAGTGGACTGGTGGAGAGATACTGGGTCATAGCAGAATTAAGGAGAGCATTTGATTCATAGCAAAGCCTCCTTGGATTTCTGAGGTGGTATCTCTACAGAAGTAGATTGTCCAATCTTCCTTCTCAGGAGTGGCTGGTGGGTTTGAACCACTAGCTTTCTGGTTAGCAGTCAAATGCCTTAGGCACTATGCCACCAGAGCTCCTGTATACTGCACGGGGAACATAAACATTTAATATTTTTTCCCAGCACTACATCTGCAGGTTGTTTTGTTTGTTTGTTTTTTTTGTTTGTTTGTTTTTCTTAACTAGTTTGGCTGTAGCAGCAATGGCCCTGAGGCAGAGAGGAAACCTCTTAGCTGCAGGGTCGAGCTGCAGGGTTGAACTGCAGGCTGTCATAACATACTGGTCTTTGATGTTCCCCATACTTCTGGGTAAAAACGCCTAAAGTCCTAGCAGAGACTTCATGTGCAAATGGGAAAATTTAGGTGATAGTTAGGAAAGCTTAATGCATGTTCAAAGAGCTCAAGTGGTGTAGCAGTTAAGGCATTTGGCTGCTAACTGGTTCAAACCCACCAGCTGATCCATGGCAGAAAGACTGGGCAGTCTGCTTCTGTAAAGATTTACAACCTTGGAAAACCAACAGGGTCACTATGAGTTGGAATTGATTCAATGGCAGTTAGTTATGTTTTTTAGTTTAATGCACATTTGCTAGGTTTTTTTTTTTTTTTTTTTTAAGTTTGATTATGGCTTCCTGATCCTTTGGTGTACTTTTGAAGAATCTGGTGTAGGGGTTGAGCTAACAAGGAAAAATTAGGAATCCAAGCTGTGCAGCAGCCACAAAGCCACAGAAACCCACATAATTGTTTCTTAATTTGGGGGACAGGAAAAGCAAAAATAGCATCCTCCCACTTAGGATTAATAGAAAGACCATCTTCAGAAGTCAAATGACCTAAATACTTAATAGAAGGCTGGGCCAATTGTGATTTTTCTCTAGAAACCATATGACTTTTGAAAGCTAAATGTTTCAGTAAGATTATGCTGTCATCAAGGATTTTGGGAATTTAAGCATATGACTAAGTCACTGACATATTGCAGTAAAGTACATTCATTTTTAAGTTTCAAGGGTTGTAAATCAGCATGGAGAATTTGAGAGACATAGATGCAAGAGAGTGTAAAGCCTTGAGGCATTACAATCCAGATAAATTTCAGATTTTTTTTTTTTTTTTTTTCCTCCCCAAGTGAAAGCAAACAAACAGTGGCTTTTAAGATGGAGAGGAATACTGGAAAGGGCACTACAAAGTTCAATTTCAGTAAAATGCTAGCATCTGGGGAAACACTAGAAATTAGTGAGAATGTGGGACTACTGGAAATCTATGTGTAATGATGGCGTTAACAGCTCTTAAATGCTGTACAAATTTCCAGCCCCTGTTGTTAGATTTCTTAACAAGGAGTACAGAGGTCTTACAAGGGCTGGTGTGGGGAAAATTAATCCTTTAGAAAGTCCTGCATTATAGGGGCTAAATCCTCTCTAGCTTTTTGCTTAAGGGGTTATTGAGAAAGTCTCAGTAAAGGCTTAGAGGAGTTACGTGAAGTTTAATAGGTTCTTCTGAAGAAACCTGTGCCACATAGGCCCATAACATTTAAGGAATTCATGAAAAAAGATCTTGGGGCATGAGTTAGAGGAGGTTATGTTGCCCTTTGCATGACTAATGCTTACAAACAGCAAGTATCTTCCTTTATTTGAATTAGTTCTGATTCAGATCCCTCATTAGAGGTCTTCAGTGGGTCTGGAAGGCTTAATAATACTTCTTCTTTTTCTGAAAACTGTAACTGCCAGGCTCATTTAAACAAAAGGTCTCAGCCCAACCAATTAACTGGAGTGTCAGGGCTAAAACAGAAAGGGATGTAAATCTTCACTAGGGATAAGGAAAATAGGAACAGGTTTTGAAAGAATTGAAGTCTGTTCCGGATTTGTAACCCCCAGAATTTTTAAAATTTTAATACTCTGGGGCTGGGGCTTTTGTTAACATATGAGTTAATTGCAGAGCATGTAGTACCAGTGTCAATGTGAAATTTACAAGGTTCTCCATTAATGTACCTGGTAGTTGCTCCATGTGGCTCTTAACCACATGGAGCCACCCTAGGATAAGCCCCTATTGTGTCCTCAGAGCCTCCTCATTTCATATCTGAAACACCTTAAGCTGGTTCTTTAACTTATTATTGTTGTCAGGTACTGTCAAGTTAGGAGCTCTGGTGGCATAGTGCCTAAGGCATTTGACTGCTAACCGAAGGCTGGCGGCTCAATCCCACCAGCCACTCCTTGGAAGAAAGGTTGGGCAATCTACTTCCGTAGTGATACCACCTCAGAAACCCAAGGAGGGGTCGCTGTGAGTTGAGTCCAACTTGACAGCAGTGCGTTGCATCAAGTTAGTTGTTTGTCCTCTCCTAGGGCTACAATTACTCATGATGTCCACCTTTTCTCTGTGTGCCTTACATCTTTAACATCTTTATAACTTTATTCATTATGTCCTTCATTCTGGATTATTTTTTCCCCCTAATCCATCTTATAGAGAAAAGATTGGCATTGTCAGGGATTTCGGTTTACTTTGATCCACAGTCAACAGCTATGGAAGCAGCAGTCAGGAAATCAGACATCATGTTACACTGGGCAAAAGTGCTGCAAAAGACCTCTTTAAAGTGTTAAGAAACAAAGATGTCCGTTGGAAGACTAAGGTGTGCCTAACCCATGCCATGGTATTTTCAATCACCTCATATGAATGTGAAAGCTGGACAATGAGTAAGGAAGACCAAAGAAAAGTTAATACTTTTGATTTATGGTGTTGGTGAAGAATACAGAAAATACTGTGGACTTCCAATGAACAAATGTCCCAGAAAAAGTGCAGCCGGAATGCTCCTTGAAGTGAAAATGGCCAGACTTTGTCTCACCTACTTTGCTCATGTTGTCAGAAGGGACCATTCCCTGGAGAAAGGTATCATGCTTGGTAAAGTGGAGGGTCAGCGAAAATAGGGAAGACTCTCAACAAGGTGTATTGATGCAATGACTGTGTTACCAGGGTCCTTGAGACCCTGAGCAGGGGTCTTTGCCTTCTACTGACAAAGAATTGAACAGGAAAGGAAAGATGCCCACACGAACATTTATTAAAGAGAAAGGAGAGACGAGGGGCTTGTGAGGGAGAAGTAGAGAGGGGATTTTACCTCTGGTCTCTCACCAAACAAAGGATTTCCTAGGGTTTATAAAGGGTTTTAGGTGTGTGTGTGGGAGAAAGGCATCACCTTTATTCACAAAATGGGAAAAAGATAGGGTTATGAAAATCAAGTGTGCACACAGGAAGTAGCCAGATGGATTCCACTACAAACGCTGCTGGGATGTTGTCATGACTTATTCTGGGTTGTTGCACACTGATGTCCCTGGACCCTGGTTCAAGTCCCAGTGAGGGACTCCTGTTCTTGACTGCCTCTGGTGGAAGGTCACTTTGTGGGTCAAGTTGAATTTCACTGGGCATGCTCGCACCTGGTGAGGACAGGGAAGGACAGCTCCGGAGGTTTGTCAGCATTTTACAATGGGCAAGCTCCCTGGGCTTTTGAAATGTAACTTCGTTGCCTAAGGGCCTGGCTTGTTCATTGCTAGCAGTTCTGTGCGGCATTGTGATAGTCTGCCACACAACTATTCCAAGAAGACTGCATTGGAGGCTGCTTGTTTCAGCCAGCCCTACCTGTCTCAGCTGCAACTATGGGCTCAGGTACAGCAAGGATTGTGAGGACGGCCGGGGCAGCTATGAGCCCAATCTGACTCGACAACATATGACGTTGACTTTGTACTGTTCTTCGGCCTCTGGCAGACAATGTTTGGATGACTGTCCCCTTCTTTCCCACGTGTTTTTCCTTTTTGTTGCATATGCCAGATCTCTTTTCTTCACTACTATAACTTCGTGGTGATTTACCCTAGGACAAAAGTACTCTAAGTTCAAATTATTAGTTTAAAATCAGCCATAAGAGTGAGGTGGTTTTGGACCTAAGGATGTGAACTCCAGTTCTTTGCCATTTTGCCACTGGTTTAGAGAAAATCCGATGTACATAAAAATCAGTTGGAAAGATCCATTTTAAATACTTCCTTTAAGTAAACCAACGAAACCAGAGGATAAAGTGCAGAAGGCAGGAAGGGATAGGAGAGAAGGACCAAGGTATCGGGTAAACACAGGGAGGTGAGTGCTGTTATGTGCGGTGATTGCAATGAATGCCACAAAACAAGACGTGTATGAATTATTGAATGGAAAACCAATGTGCTCTGTAAACTTTCACCCAAATCACAAGAAAAAGCCAGTTTAAAAAGTCAAGGTCAGGGTTGCCAGATAAAATTAGGAGCCCAACTACATCGGAAAGTCGCAAAAACAGCTCCAAGTGCCTCCCAACAGATTTGCATTTCAGATTTGCGTCATACTTATACTAAAATAACGGCTGGCCCTTTATCTGACGTGCAAATGCAATCGCAGCTGTATTTTTATTGGGTAAATGTGGCCACCCGACCCTCAAGCTCCTGGCGACCGCGGGGGCGGGGCGCGCGGGGCGGGGCGTGGGAGGGAAGGGCGCAAGCACGGTGGGGTGGGGCTGGGGTGGAGTGGGTGACGGGCCGCGGGGCGCTCTTCAGCACC
>NW_006921761.1:5042141-5065414 GCF_000298275.1 Orycteropus afer afer
CCGCCCGGGCGAGGATGCCGTGTGGGTGCTGGACAGCGGCGGCGTGCGCGGGAGCACGACCAACAGCTCGGCCGCGTGGCTGGTGCAGTTCTACTCGTCGTGGTGCGGCCACTGCATCGGCTACGCGCCCACCTGGCGGGCCCTGGCCAGGGATGTGCGAGGTGAGGCGCGGGGCTCGGGCGCGGCCGCCACCCCGACACTCGCGCGGCGGGAGGGCATTGGACGACCCTTCTTTAGGGCCCGTGTCTTTCCTCGGCTGCTGCCCCACGGCGCCTCCTCGCCCGGCGCACCCCACTTGGGCCTGCCTGTCCTCTGCAGGGGAGCCTGCCGCCCGCCCTCTGCGTCCCCCGGGGTCCCGGGAAGCCGGCCTGTCTCTTGCACCCCCGCCCTCGCTCCACGGCTGCCTACGTGTGCCCGCTCCCTTCGTGAACCTCAGCTCCTAATCCCGGCAGGTCCCCCTTTGGAGATGGGGACCCCGTTACCCCAGCTCTCGGGCCTTCATTGGCTCGTCCACGCCACCACCTTTTCCGCAGGAATTCTACTTCCTGCGGAAACCCCGTTCTCTCCACCCTGCGTGGTTTGGTTCCCCGCCCATTAGGTGGGTGCTCAAAGGGAGCCCCCATCTTGGATGCCAGATACTCCCAAAACTGCAGGAGAAAAGGCGCCTCTTCAACGCCTTGCATCGGGCGCTGTGCTGAGACCCGCGGCTCTGGGTCCGCGTCAGACGCCGGGCCGCTGGTAACTTTCCTGTCGTCTCTTGCTGTCTGCCACCTTAGTGATGGTGCAGGCTGTTGAAACAGGCCCTGAGCTACTCCCTGCTTCCGGTGGCAGAGTCAGGGCGGTGGGGTATCGGCCTGTAGGTTCCGGGCTCCGCTCACGTGTCAGGTGTGCCGGTCATTGCACGTTTCCCTGGACGGGGACTTCAGACTGCTGCTGTCTTCTTGTACCTTTCTGTTTTTTCAGGAAAAAAGTCTTATATCTAA
The DNA here is from genome assembly GCF_000298275.1 of Orycteropus afer afer. Lineage (NCBI taxonomy): Eukaryota > Metazoa > Chordata > Mammalia > Tubulidentata > Orycteropodidae > Orycteropus > Orycteropus afer. Next base: position 5,043,125 of record NW_006921761.1, read on the forward strand.
CCTGCTTGTATTTGTCTCACATCTAAACAAATTAAAGTCTTTTCCCCAGGTTTAAGTAGGGCTTTTATACTTCATTTAAGTGATTGTCTTTAAAATCCATTCCCATCTTAGCACCCTTGTCTTTTGAATCTGCTGCCTCTGTTGTCTTTCATCTGATGTTTTTCAGAAGCCATTCGTGTTTTCCGGGGAGCTCTGATGGCATTTTCAACTACTAACCAAAAGACTGATGGTTCAAACACACTCTTGGGAGAAAGACAAGGGGGTCTGCTCCGTAAAGAGGGGCAGCCTTGGAAACCCTATGGGGCAGTTCTGTTCTGGGTCATAGAGTCACTGAGTTAGCCGTGGGTTGGGTGTGGTTTTCGTGTCCTGGTACTCAGACCTGACATCAGAGACAGAACCTGACGGGACACTTCTCTGTGGACTTCGGGTTTTTGGGGGCCTTTCGGTAGCCTTTGCTTTTAGATAAACAATTCAGGACAGAGAATGGTCCTCTTCCGGAAGTTTTATACTCAGTGACAGAAACAGGTATGTGAATAAAAGTAGAAGTAGCCTTGGCAAGGCTTTTGCCACCTGTTTTTGCACGTTGTTTTTAAGTAAACTCCGGCCAGTTTTATTTAAAAAAATCGCATGACTTTTCTTCCACTGGTTCTTCCGGCACCGTCTGCTGTCCACGCTGGTGCTGTCCACGCTGTGCCCGGTTCTGTATTCCAGCCACTGCAGCGATGGATGCCAGTTTTGGCCGACAGTGTCGTGCTTTCGTTCGGATTTCCTCAGACCTGGCGGTTGGTGACGGGAGGGCAGGTCTGTCCTCTTGCCTGATCAGCCGCAGAGTCTGCTTGGACCCGAGCACGGATTTCTCACTTCTCGTAGTGAGTCAGAGGCTTGACCAACTCCAGTGACTTTGTTGTCTTTGCACTCACCATTTTCTTGCCTTAGGTTTGAGACAGCCCCAACCAAGAGCAGCCGCCAGGATGGCTGGGGAGGGAGGAAGCTGCGAGTTATTGTGAAATTTTCCATTTCAGACCTGAAATACAAGAACTGCAAACCTGCCGTGATCGAAACACCACGTAGGGAGCCTTGAAAACTGTCCCTAGAACTTTGCAGGAAGATTCCTTTTAAAAGTGAAAGTAGCCTAGGTAGTGTAGTAAGACAAGAGAAGGAAAGAAAAGGTCTCCACATTGGAGAAAAAGAAGAAAAGTTAGGTCTGTTCCTGGGTGGTGTGACCTTACATGTAGGAGATCCAAGGAGGCCATAAGGAAAGTTCCAGAGCTGATAGCGGAATTGAGCAAAACCGCAGGGTACAGGTCAACAAACAAAAATCAGTCGGGTTTTTATACACCAGCAGTGAGGAGACTGAAAAGGGAATTAGGGCAACAGCTTCATTTACAGTAGCATCTAAGAGAGTGCAATACCTAGGATTAATTTTATCAGCTAGAAGGACGTAAAGGGCTTGTTCAGTGAAAATTGTAAACTGCTGAAAGAGATTGGAGACTTAAATAATGGGAAGATGTCTCATGTTGGTGCACTGAGAGACTTAACAGTGAAACAGTAGGAGCCTACCTGCCAGGTGTGATTATCTGTACTAATCAGGCACCTCTGAAAGGGCTAGATGTCCAAGTTGAGGCCAGAAGAGCCAGGCCAGAGTGAGATGGGGCTGAGTGTGAAGGGCAGATGTGTCCTGACGGGCCAGGGTTGAGGGAGCCTGGCCTGGGCTGGTGCTGTCTGCTGTGGACGGAGGATGGAGACCAGGGCTGCCACCCCCAGGCATACACTAGTTCCTCTGTCTGTGGTCAGTGTTCCCATTGTCGCCACTGGGGTCCATGACCAATCCCTTGTGAGTTGGGTTATCCCACCAGTCCCCTTGGCGTATGTACACTTTAGACTGGCCCCTTTGAAATTGAGAGTGGCCGCCAGCCTCCCTGCCCTCTGCGCCCTAGCATCTGCCCCAGGGAGTGTGGTGCACACGGGTCCTTTGGGCCCTGCTCTCCCACTGAAGGCAGTGCAGGCTGAAAGGGCTCTCTGGGCCCGGCTTCTGCATTCACATGGGGCTCCCCACCCTGCGCCCTTCACCCTGTGGCCTGCTTGTCACATTATTCAGGGGCACCTCCCTCAAAGCTTTGATGACCTTTCCAGAGTGCCTCTCTGCCTTGATTTTCTCCAGGTTTTGAACTGAATGTGTTCCTTATGAGAGAGTGGCTTGAACAAAAGGTCTTTCTCTGTTGGATGCAGCCAGGTGTCACCCTTGTGTTTATGTAGATGAGACTGTCACTTCCAGGGACTTGTCAAAACAGAACCTGACACCCCTGTGGCCTGGAGCTGTGGCGTTAGCCCCACTGCTGCCGCCACCTTCACAGGTGACAGTGCAGCACCCATACCCGAGGCGGCCCCCCACACACAAGCAGGTCTGTGCCCGAGGTGGCCCCCCACACGAGCAGGTCCGTGCCCGAGGCGGCCCCCCACGCGAGCAGGTCCGTGCCCGAGGCGGCCCTCCATGCGAGCAGGTCTCTGAAGTAGCTCGGGGGCTGAATGAAGGGGTGTGGTCTGAGGATGACCGACAGGTGCTGCCCGGGTCACTGTGCCTCTGGTATCTGCCCCACCTCCGTCTCAGGAGAGCAGAGTGCTGGGGGAGGAGCGGTGGGGCAGGGCTGGAGTTTGGAGGGAACTCCAAGAAAGGGGTGTGAGGCCTGGCTGTGCCCGTGCGGGGAGTACAGGGCTTTTGCTGGAGTGACCCTATCTGTCCTCACAGCCCAGGCCTGGGAGGCTCCACGCCGTGGCTCAGGTACTGGTCGGTGTGGGGCAGGGTCCGTGGGCGCTGACGGCGTGCTCTGGTTCCATCTTGCTGCCACGATGTGGCCGTGGTCTTGTCTCTGCCTCGCCATTGACCACTGCTGTTTGCCCGGGTCTGCTTGTCTGTCTGTGGCTGAGCAGTGGGCTTCTTGCAGACGAATGCTACCAGTTGACTTTCCCAGCAGGTCAGTTACTGCTTATGGGAGGGAGGGGCCCCTCCGGGAGGAGGGGATGTGTGACTGCAGGTGCCAGCCTGAGCCACCAGCCGGCCTCGGCAGCAGGAGCAGGCAGGGCGGAGACCTGGGGGCCACCGGACTCGGGAAGAGGACATGGAGTCAGCAGGTGGCCGTGTCCTTTCCTGACGGCCGAGGATGCCCTGCTTCTCAAGTTGATGGTTATTTCAGTTCCCTGGGGCCAGGTGCCAGCAGGTTTGTGGGCAGTGATGCATGGTGTGTGCTGGGCAGGTGTGTGTGACATTTCCAGACTCTGAGGGGGGCTTTGCAGACGTGCCCAGAGAAAGGCTATGACTGGTTGAGCCTGGGCCGTCAGTGATGGGAATGGCCGCCACGCTTATGCAACCTCGCCCCAGATGCCGTCGGTGACGGGGACAGCCACCACGCTTACGCAGCCTTGCCCCAGATGCTGTCGGTGACAGGAACGGCCACCACGTTTATGCAGCCTTGCCCCAGATGCCGTCAGTGACAGGAACGGCCACCACGCTTATGCAGCCTTGCCCCAGATGCCGTCGGTGATAGGAACGGCCACCACGCTTACGCAGCCTCGCCCCAGATGCCATCGGTGACGGGGACGGCCACCACGCTTACGCAGCCTTGCCCCAGATGCCATCGGTGACGGGGACGGCCACCACGCTTACGCAGCCTTGCCCCAGATGCTGTCGGTGATAGGAACGGCCACCACGTTTACGCAGCCTTGCCCCAGATGCCGTCGGTGACGGGGACGGCCACCACGCTTATGCGGTCTCATCTTGGCATCTTCTCCAAGTTGTGCTGTTTCGTCATTTAATCAACGAGAGTTTGTTCACCTTTCTGGGGCTGTTTCAGTGCCAGGAACAATGTGTAGTGCTGGTCCCTGCCCTGACATCTGTGTGAGGCTGGACACGTGTGTGGTGACGTATAGGCAGTGTGAGCACCAGGTGTGACCCATCAGTATATGAGCTAACACCTGGACAGTCCTGTGTGCCCCCAGCTGGCCGCTTGAACTTGGACCGTACCTGGAAAGACTTTGGCTCAGTCGAGAAGGGCCAAGAGTGGACTCCAGAGTGTGGGCTGGAACCCCGGGGCGGCACCCTGACGTCACCAGAAAGGCAGCTGGAGCTTTAGCGACACATCCAGTCATGTTCTTTGAAATGAGGTTAATTGGTCTTTACTGTAATGGTCCTGGAGCTCGTTGATGCTGGACCAGGAACCAGGCTTTTATAGGTGGACTCCAACACTTGTTGGAGTGTCGCGCATGATGGTAGGAGTCTGATCCTGTCAGGTGAAGTGCTGCAGGCACCTGACAGGTGCACTGGGAGTGAGTTTTCATCTGCCACGAGTAGAAATGTGTTTCATTCACAGCGATTGGTTAAGCCAAGCTTGACAGCCCCCAGCTGTCCCAGGAGGGCGAGCCTCTGTGCCTCGCAGCTGGCACTCCGCAACCCCAGTGTGGAGCTGGGCCAGCCTGACAGGGTGGCAGAAGCAGGCCGTTTACACTCAGCTTTATCTCCGTCTGCTTTGAGTAGTTGGGATCTAGACAGGTGGGAAAGGCTGGGAGGAGGAGGAGCTGAATGAGAGGAAGCTGACCTGTGAAACTCCCTGCTTTTGACTCTTCAGAGCCCGCTGTGGTGTCTTTTGTGTTGCTGTGAATACCGTCCATCTGCCGGGGACTCGCGGTCATTGCTGGTGCCTGTTCAGCTGCTGACGGGCAGGCGGGCCGGGCAACTGTGTTTCCCGGCATCTGCCACCGCCACCCAGCTCTACCGGTCACTGTTCGCCCGGGCAGACAAAGCCTCCTGAGACGTTAGTGGCCCCCAGGCCGGCCGGCCCGTGTTCCAGCAGGGTGGGCTTGTCCTCAGTGGCACTGCTGATGAGCCGTCAGTCCCAGGATCAGTTCTCGTCAGTGTGGCTAAGTCCAAGTCAGCCGAGCACAGGAGAGCAGCTGTGAACCAGAGAGGGGAGGCCCTGTGCAGGGGGCCAGTGAGCAGCCAACGGCTGGCTGTTCTCTTACCAACGACAAGTAGACTGAGCGGGAGGCCAGGCTAGAAGCTGGACCAGCACAAGGCCATCGAGGAAGGTCTCAGAGGGCAGCAGCTGAGACTCGGAGGACGAGGCACTGCCACTGCTGTGGGAACAACAGACGTGCCAGCAGGAGGGACAGCGTGTGCTGAGGCCCCAGGGCGGCCGTCCCACTGGGCTGAGGAGGTCTGCCCCAGGCTTGCGCCCGCGGAGCAGGGAGCTGCAACAGCTGACTTTCGCGTTCAGAGAGCTCCTGGCTGCTCTGGGGAACTAAGGACAGGAACCCAACGGGGAGATGGGGGAGCGGTGGGACTCGAGACGGGACACGTGTCTGAGGCGAATTCACGTGTTCCGAAGTTGACCTTCATGTTGACGAAGGTTTTTGCCTTCTGCATCACTGCGTTTCTAGTGTGTTGATAGCTTTCTGCCAGAACTGCCCAGGTGGCAGGCTGTCCTCCCTCCGGGGGCTCGGGGGCAGAGGGACAGGCGCGCAGCGGCATCGAAGCAGCTTTGTCTGTGTCGGCTCCCAGTTGTTGGCTTCTTGGTGACATGTGACAGCAAGTGGTCGCGTGGCTTTCCTCTGTCAGGTCGCCCCGTCCCAAGGCTCGAGCTGGGCTTGCTGTTTTCTGTTCATTAAGGGCTTGGAAGGCACGTTGAAGTGCCAGCCTCCCCCAGCCCTGGCCTCTGGGCCTCAGCGTCCTCGCCTGTGGTACCTGCCTGTCTCACCAGCTAGCAGAAGCTCCCGTGAAACATCTGTAAGCTACAGATTTACTTCTTTGGCAATGGGGCTGGTAGCTTTTCTTGTCATTATCACTGTGCCTAGGTGGCCATCGGGAGGGCTCGAAGGAGCTGACATCTGTGTTGCCATTGATGGAAGAAAGCCTCTCAGGACAGTTCCCAGAGGAGGAGCAGGTGCAGAGGCCCTGGGGTGGGCGTGAGCTCCTGGTCTGTGCCCAGGGGAGGAGATGGGGGAGAGGACAAGCCAGCCAGCTCCCCGGCCAGTGTTGCAAATGAAACTGCATAGCCCCTGAGGAGCCACCGGGAGTGACTGTGCCTCTGCTGGCCGTGCACTGACCGAGGGCCACCATCCGTCTGGCCTCCACGAGCCAGACTTAGCGTTTAGGACTTAGGACTTAACCGGACTTAGGATTTTAGGAATTTGGTATTCGGTCTTGATCTCAAAGTTTACATTCATCCGATGTAAAATCGGCATGTGGGGTCCCAGCACGCTAGCATTGCTCTCGGGCCCCGGGTTTGGCTGCCAGCCTCAAGTTTGCGCAGGATGGTTGGTGGAGGTTTGAGAAGGCGGCACCCCGGAACCTGGACTCGTGTTTGTACCATGTGTGCCGAGAGCAACCTTGTCCAAGGACTACTCAGGGTCGTGTGTGTTTTACAGCGCCGGAGAGTGGGTGCGATGGAGGGGACAGAGACGGTTACAAGGCCTTTGGGGACCTGGGCCTGCAGGACCAAGGGTGGGCCCAGTGTGTAGGAGAGCTACTCAGCACCAGATGGGGTCATCTCTCAGCACACAGGTGCTGGGAGACGTCCCTGACCATGGCTGGCAGCCGGCCTCCACACCTGGGCCTGTCCCTGTGCCCCCTCGTGGTCTGTATTACAGATTCCGTTCAGTCGGGCTCTCAGTAGTGGTTGCCCCACCCTGCTTTGGCACCCCCCCACCCCCAGTGCCGTCTCCTGCAGGGAGGAGGAGCCGATTTGTCAGCTGAGGTGTGGATGAGGCGCTGGGCTGACCTGCTGGACAGGCCACGTGGGTGCTGCCAAGGTGTTCCTGGTCTTGGTGGTGGCAGCTGAGACTATTGACTGCTTTTCCTTAGTTACGTGGCTTCGGGGAGACCTCAGTCCCGCTTCAGGAGCCAGCTGGATGTGGACAGGCACTTAGCAGCAGAGTGTGGGAACACGCCCTTCTCCCCTCTCATTGGCTCCCTTTGCTTCCTAGTGACACTGGAAGGGCCGTGATAACCCCGAGGGAAGAGGTGCGTTTCCTGAGCAGAGGTGGGCTGTGAGGTGGAAGCCAGCACTCGCTGGATCAACACTGCACAGATGCATGAGGCTGTCATCCCGAATGCTGTCGGTTGCCCCACCGTGTCCTTAGTGCCGTCTCTGAAGTTTTGAGGCGTGGCCTGTGCTAGGGAAGCTGCTTACACGGTGTTCAGCTGTCTGGTTTCAGCAGCGGTAGCTGGTGGAGTGAGGCCGTGTAGGGCAGCAGCTATACTCAGTGACAGTTTTAAGTGCCCACTCAGAGGTTTCCAGGGTGCCGAGTTGGAAGGCTGTGGGAGAAGGGGAGCAGGGCTCGGGGGCACCACGTCCCTGAAGGGCCCTTGTGCCTTCGGGTGGGACCACTGGTCCCCCTGTGCTCTGAGTCTCTTCATGGACTCGGGGAGGCCGCCGGATCAGGAGAGGATTCACGTGGCAGGCAGGGAGGTTGGTGAGTCGGCACAGTGTGACTTCAGCGTCCTCGGAGCAGGAGAGAAGCTTCAGAAAAAGAGCTCCCCTGGTCCCCGTGGAGGTTGGTGGGGAGCTGGTGACCAAAGGGAGTCCCCACACGTCCCTGCTCAAGCAGGCCCTCCGGTCTCTGAGGACCGTCCCAGGTCGGGGGTAAAGGGGGCGGGGAGGTCACCTGGCCAGCGGTGACGGTGAAGGCTCTGCAGACACCGCAGCACCGGAGGGAGGCGGCTGCGTGCGTGAGAGTCTCCCCCAGAGAACAGACACGGTGGTGGTCTCAGTGCAGGAAAGACGGGCGCAGTGAGCACCATCCACGCGGGGGGGAGCACAGGCTGGGGGCCACGTTCCTCAGGCAGCAGAGTGCAGGGAGAAGAGAGAGACGGGGAAGCCACAGACCTAGAGGTCCCCAGTCCCAGTGAACGGCCCTGTCTGCTCCTGACTCACGCCAGCTCAGTGCAAACGATTCCATTAGGGAAACTGCATCCTGACGAGAGTTGACAATGCTGAGCTGTGAGTATGCGTGCGTGCGAGTGTGTGTGTCTGTGTGAGCGTGCATGTGCATGTGTGTGTATATGCACGGGGAGCGTGTGGGAGTGCATGCGTGCGAGTGCATGCGTGCACGTGAGCAAGTGCATATATATGTGTATATGCTTGGGGAGTGTGCAGGTGTACGTGAGCAAATATGTATATGCATGGGGAGTCTGTGTGTGAGTGTGTGCATTTGTGTGCATGCAAGTGAGCATGTGCATATATATGTGTATATGTGGAGTGTGCGAGTGTATATGTGGAAATACGTATATGCATGGGGAGTGTGTGCATATGTTTGTGAGTACGTGCGTTTGCGTGCATGCAAGTGCATGTGGATATATGTGTGCATATGGGGAGTGTGTGTGCAAGTGTGTATGTGCATGAGTGTATGCGTGTGCACCCCGTGCAGATGTGTGTATGCATGTTTGTGTGCGTGTACGTATGTGTGAATGTATGGGAATGTGGGTGTGAGTGTGAGTGGGTGTTTTGGTTACCTAGTGCCACTCTGACAAGAATATACCACAAGTGGGATGTCCTTAATAAACAGGAGTTTATTCTCTTAGAGTTTGGAGGCTTTAAGTCCAAGTTTAAAGCACCAGGCTCTAGGGGCTGGTTGAAAGCCCCACGACTCGGGCTTCAGCTCCACCTCCTGCTCCCGGCCCACTGGAGCTAGATGCTTTTCTTCAACTCAGCTGCTGGCTGCTGAGACTGACAAGCCCAAGGTTGACAGTCCCGATGTTACCACACCACACCACAGGCCATTGATTCCAGTCCATTGAAAGTCCCAAGGTCAGCAGAGCATGACAGGCTGCCGAACAGTGACATGGCTACATGCAGGGTCCAAGCGTGCCATAAGCTAGAGACCATTCCCAGAGCTGCTGCTTATGTACGGGAAGGGAAGCAGACCACATACCCACAGCAGCTACTCAGCTGCTTGTGGTAAGTCCCACCATGGAGTTGACTGCCATTCTCATCATGGGCAATAACTACCACCAGCTGCCCAGCCACTCAACCAGGCCCAGCCAAGTTGACACACAACATAACCACCACAGTAGGTGTGGTTACGTGGGGGGTTGTCTGTTAGAAATACGCACTGATGGCTTCTTTCGTGACACGGTCTGCTCTCCGGGATTTGCTTGTGGATGGGTCCAGGAGTGGGGGGGTCTGGGGTAAACAGGGTTGCCCGTGAGCTGGTAATTGCGTGGCTGCCACCATGATGGGCACACGGACTGTGCTCTGTTGGCACTTGTTCTATTTGTGTGTTGGGACGTTTTCCACGTTAAGAACATTAAAAACAAGGATGAGGGGAAAGAGATTTAAACCTTGCCTGATGTCTGCTCCCGAGAATGGCAGAGTTCAGGGGTTTGTGGGCAGTGTCTTGGGGGGCTAGAAGCACTCGGACAATAGCCTGGCTGCGTTGGGTTAATCCCAGGAGGCCTGTGGGTGTCCCTGCTGCTGGGCTGATTGGGGTTTTGATTTGGTTCCCGAGGGGCCTGAGGGTTCAGCAGAAGTCCGCTGCTTGATCCCCATCAGTGACAGGACACGTCCACCACGTACCCTCTGCTGCTTGGCATCCTGTCCCTCATTCCCAGCATAGTGGGGAAGCCTGCTAGGTCGGTCTGCCTGCATCATGCACCCGTGGGGGTGCCACCCCACCCCAGCCACACTGAGGTCATGTTTCTGATTTTCAGACTGGGCTGCTGTCATCCGCGTGGCCGCTCTGGACTGTGCCGAGGAACAGAACCACGAGGTGTGCCGGGCCTATGATGTCCACTTCTACCCCACCTTCCGGGTGAGTGCCCACTGCCCCAGAGGCCTGGCCCAGCCCCTCTGGTCGCCACACTCCGCTTCATGGACACGTCTCGGGGCGAGTCCACCACACCTGTGGTCCGGACTTCCACCCACTCTGGTCTTCTTGACACTTCTTAGGAGTTTATGTTTGGAAAGTGTTTCTGTGCTCTGGTAGCACAGTGGTTAAAGTGTTCAACTGCCATCCTAAAGGTCAGCAGTTCGAAACTACCAGCCACTCCACAGAAGAATGATGAGGCTACTTCCATGAAGACTGATAGCCTTGGAGACCCTATGGGGCATTTCTGCTCTGTCCTCTAGGGGCGCTGTGAGTTGGAATGGACTCCACGGCAGTGGGTGTGGTTTCTTTAGTTTATTGTGGGGCTTTGCACATATCCACATGCACACATGCATACACGCATGTGCACACAGTCACATGGGCAGAGACATATACTACATATACACTTACTGGTGCACAGACATGGTATGCACTCACGTGCACACTCCGACACTCAGGAGCATGTTGTGAGTGGAACAAGCCCCAAAGCCTGTGGAGCCCGTGACTGTCGGAAGCACCCAGCAGCCCTCTCTGTCCCCAGTTCTTTTGTGATGGGGGGAGGGAGCAACTGGTAGGAAGTTCTGTCTGTAATACATCTTGATAGGTCGCAGGTGACTTATCTGTTGGCTTTTCTCCTTGACGTCTGTCCCTTGAGAGCAGGGGCCCTCCAATTTGTGTCTCCATCTCCATAGGCTGGGCCTGGAGAGAGGACTGGTGGGGGACCCCAGTGTGGACTCCGGTGAGGCCCCAGTAAGGGCTGGTTACCGAGTGGCTTCCTATGGCCCCCTGGTCCGTGGCTGCGCTGTCCACCACGTCTCCTGGGTCTTGAACACGTGGCAGAGCTGATGCTGGGGGCCTGGCCTTAGGCCCCCAGCCAGGGCTGGCCCCAGTGTGTGTCTTGTGGCCCCTGAGTCTCTCCTCAGGGCTGTGATGGTTGTAGGCCTCTGGGCGGTGCCTCGGGCAGCTCCCTCCTGAGGGGCCTGGGACTGACAGGGCCCAGTGTCGTGGGGCCGTGGCAGCTCCCTGCCGGCAGTGACGGGGTCAACCTCTGGACTGTCCTCACGGGGCCTGGGAACCTGTCGTCCCTCCCGCGCCCACCCTCTGAGCACCACGTGCTTCCGTCAGCACCCGTGCTAACCCTCTGTCTCAAACCTTGGGCCTTTTTCTTGACCCCATGATGTTGCTGTGGCTCACTTGATGTTGGGGGTTGATGCTGAGGGACACCACACGCACGACCACCTAGTCGCCTCACCCCCCCGGGCTGCCGAGTCGGCGTCTCCCAGACCTCTGCTCTACTGAACAGCGTGGCTGTGAACGTTCTCACCCGTCTCCCTGGTTTGTGGGCAAGCATTCCCTCCAGGTGGAGACAGGGATGGGGTGGGCCCTGCCCTGCGTGCCCCCGTCCTGCATACCCCCAGTCTATGCCGCCCTGCCCTGCACACCTCTCCCCACTGGGGCCTGAGCACCGTCAGGTGTCCCCGGAGCCAGCGTGGGGCCCGCTGAGGTCTGAATTCGTGTCTCCAGGCCCTCCATCTGGGACGTGTTTAGCCTGCTCGCCACCCGCCCACTTGTCTCTTGGGTGGTTTGTGCTTCTTCCTCCCTGCTTTCTTGAGCTGCTGCTCCGTCTGATACTGACCGCTCTCAGCTGAGAGCTGGAGTACTGTAGCCCAGCTTGTCACTTGCCTTCATGTCTTTAATGAAGGAAGTGGTTAGCTTTAAGATAAAAGCCCTCTTTTCTCCTTGAAGACACGTGAGCATCTCCCCTTCCCTTCTGGTCTCTCCTTCACTTCTGTTCTCCCCACTTCTGGTCTCTTGACTCCACCACGTGGCCAAGGCCACAGGCTGCAGACCAGGAGTCAGGGAGAGGGCTGGCAGCCCTGATCCTAGCCCTTCAGAGTCATCCCTTCCCCAGCCCCAAGGGCTCAGAAAACAAACGTAACGGAATTTGAGTACTCAGCGCAACTTAGACGTGTGGAGGACTCAGGAGGAAACACAGATACCCAGGACCCTCTTGGAAGTGTGAGGTCTGCCCTCAGTTAATGTACACATGGGAGGTCCCCTTCAGTTAACGTACACACAGGGAGGTGGACTGAGGCACAGACCACCCTCAGTTAACGTACACACAGGGGAGGTGGACGGAGGTCCCCCCTCAGTTAACATGTGCACAGGGAGGTGAACTGAGATGCTCCAAGATGTGAATGTTTTGTAGCTTAAATATTGGGCAGACATGCCAATCTTTACTTGTCTTCTGTTTTCCTTACAGTATTTTAAAGCGTTTACAAAGGAATTCACAACTGGAGAGAATTTTAAAGGTGAGCATGGGAGCAGCAGCGTTTGGTTTATTAGCCTCACCTCCTAAACCTGTGAAAACAGATGTGGTTTTAGGGGACGTACAACTCAGGTGCAGTAACTGCCCATCCCTGGCCTCAGTGCTGTGCTGCCTCCTGTCCCTGGAGAAGGCAAACGTGGGTGCACAGCTCATGGGCGCAGTGAGCACCCCTCTCAGGTGGGGCCACACCTGCCCGCCCGCTCATGCCCCCCACCTGGTCTGCGCTCCTGGCCCTCTCGCCTGTGTTGGGCCTGCTCTCCAGGCAGCCGTCCTGCCGGCCTCTCTCCCTGCCCTGGGTGTGGCCTCAGCCCCCGTGGGCTCGCCCTGGCACTTGCTTGCCCTCTGCTGCTGGGGCCTGTATGCAGCCCACATACAGGGTGGGCTCTGGGACAGCCCCCTGCAGCCGTGTGGGGAGCAGGTGCCACTGCCCTTGGGCCGGAGGGTGCGACATCTGTGTGGTGCAGACCGGCCATGAGCATTTTGCTGTCCGCCAGGAACCGACCGGGAGCTGCAGACGGTAAGACGGAGCATGATCGACTTCCTGCAGAACCACACGGAGGGAGCCCGGCCGCCGGCCTGCCCGGCTCTGGACCCTGTTCTGTAAGTGCCCGTTCCTGAGCGGCGTGGCGCGAGCTGAGCCCATTTGTAGGGCGTGGACCACACTTGGTGCTCTGAGCACTTGTGCTTGGCCGTCAGCAGCTCCAGAAAGTGCTAAGAGCTTTTTTTTTTCTCTCGAAAGGCCCAGTGACGTCCTATCCCTGTTTGACAGCCGTGACGGCCGCTATTCGGCCATCATCTTTGAAAACAGCAGCTCCTACGTTGGACGAGAGGTGCCAAGCCCTCTGCATCTTGTCTCGGGCTCACCGCGTGGCGTGCGTCTGGCGTGGGCCTAATGCTGATCCGTGTGTGGTTGTGAACGCTTCGGCAAGGCTCACATTCACGGTCTGCAGAGCTGTGTTTGTGGTGGTTAGCTGATTCCCTGGTGTATGGAAGAAGGTTAGGATAAAAGACTGTCTCAGAGAGGAAAGCTGGCAGGAGCTGGGCCAGGCTAGTCGTAGGCGTGAGCTGAGGGAGGAGCACTTCTGGACGTGTAGAGCCTTGAGGGCTCGTGCGTCTTACACTGAGCGCCACTGGCAAGGCCCTCCCTGTCTGGTTCTGACCTCTCAGAACGTTTGGCAAACCCAGTGACTTCTAGGACATTGTCTCTGAGGTGGGTCTGTTGTGTCTCCCCGCCCCGGTTGCAGGACTCTGAGGCCTTTGCCTGGCCGAGTCTAAGTGGGACGTGGATGCTGACATCCACGGTCTCCCAGGACGTAAGACACATCTTGAGCGTCGCTCTGTGTGGTCATCTCTGACCCACTGAGGGCTTTCTCTCCTGTTTTCCTCCCGTGGGTGGCAGCTTGGGTCCTGGTCAGAGTGTTTCTGGGTGCCACCTGGAAGGAGGCTGCAGGCAGTGGGATTTCATTTACCTCAGTGGGGGGGGTCGCGCATTGCTCCCACCTGCGCCTCATCACTGCCCCTACACCCAGTGGCACCTTTCACGTGTTGAATGGCTGCAAGCAGGACCTGCTCTCCTCGGGGAGTCACCGCAGGCCGTTTTTGTGCTGCACCTCTCCCGTCACCAGTTCAGGGCTGGCCAGGCCTGTCCCTGGGAGGGGAGCCACTGCGGGCTGCAGCCGACGTGTGGCCCGCGGTGAGGTGCTCGCTCAGCCTGTGCACTCAGCCCTGCTTAGTGCCTGCGCCTGTTCAGAAGGTGACCGGTCTCATTGACGGCCAAGAGGGGCCCAGAGAAGGACCAACCGCTGAGGTCCCCCACCTGCTCTCAGGGCACCTGCCTCAGGGAATGCAGGAGCTGCCCCCTTAGAGCTGCCCAGGGCACAGCGTGACTAGCGCCAGCTTTATAGGGTGTGCTGCCTGGCAGATGTGCTGCGGTTGCTGTAAAGGTGACACGGTGGTGCAGGTGTGTGACCTCTGACTTCGTGAGGGGGGAGGAGGGTCATTGTCGGCGTCCACCGCCCACGGCTGATTCCTGAGGTGGGGGTCAGACAACCTCCTCTCACCAACTTTCCATCCCCTCTGCCACCACCCCTCCCACGGCACCCTCTGCTTCTCTGCTGGGTTCAGTACTTGGTTGTAATGGCTACATACAGCTTCACAGACCATACTCACAATTAAGAGGTTTGTTAGGGACGTAACAGGATACAACTCAGCATCAGGATCGACTTAGAAGCAGGAATGACTCAGAATGCAGCTCTTTTTTTTTTTTCTTTTTCCTTTTTTTTATTATTAGGATTTGGGTGAAGATTTACAGAGTAAATTCACTTTTCATACAGCAGTTCACATATACTTTGTCTCATGTCATTGACCAAAATTTACAATGCAGCAGCTCCCCTCCCACTTCCTCCCCATAGTTACCTCCTCCCAGTGTCCATCCAGAAGGCAGCTCTTGATCAGAAGAGCTTCCCCTCCTCGGCCACTGGGCCTGCTCGGGCCTCTTCAGGCGTGTGTCACAAATCTTAGCTCTCCCGCGTGTCCAGAGGGGCCGCGCTTTGCCAGCCAGCCTCCTGCCCGAAGGCCCGAAGGCCCGAAGGCCCGAAGGCCCGAAGGCTCTCACTCCGCCGTCTGCTGCGGACTGGTCCCTGGTTCTGCCTCTGCTGCTGCCTGTTCTGTGCCCGGCTTCTCTCCGGCCACGTGACAGCTCGGTCTCTTGTCTCCTGGGTCTGGGAGGCTCCAAAAGACCTGCTTCACTCGCGTCTCCCCTTGGCGGCAGTGGGTCCCCTCATCAGGGCTCCATATACCTTTTGGCATGGTCCCACCCCCAAGAGCATGCCGTGCGCCTTGTTTACATTATTAACAAGCTATCTAATCCCCTTGATGGGCCACAGGCACCTCATTTGCACAGCCCCGCCCAGTCATTTGGTGGGAGTTACAAAGTCTGTGGCTACAAGAGCCATATTAAGTAATCCACTGCACCACAGTTAGTCTGAAACTGCGAAATGAGATGATAATTGCTGCCTGGAGACCTGTCTCATTCAATTGCTTTAGAACGCAGTAAAAAGTAAAGGTCTGTGGTGATCTGTCTTATAGAGAAAGGAGCCCTGTGGTGTAACAGTTAAACAGTCGGCTTCAAGCCAGAAGCTCAGTGGTTGGAATCCACCAGGCCTCCCTGGGAGACACGACCGGGGTACCCTGTCTCCCTGCAGACTACAGCCTTGGAAACCCCGTGGGGCGTTCTGCCGGCAGCTGCACCGGCAGCCCCTCCTCACACGGGCGGAAAGTAGCTGGATTCCATATCCTGCTCTTGGTGGGAGGCGCCGTGCCACGCCTCCCTCTTTCTTCTTGACCTCACTCCTGTTCTGTGAGGCACTGCGCAGCTGGTGCCCGTTGCCGCGGCGTTTCTCAGCCCAGCCTGCCGTCTGCAGCGGCGCTGACACGGGCCTCTCACCAGGTGATTCTGGACCTGACCCCCTACGAGAACGTGCTGGTGAGGAGGGCGTTGGACTCGGACGGGGCGTTTCTCCAGAAACTGGGCGTGTCTTCGCGCCCTTCGTGCTACCTCGTGCACCCAAACGGGACACGGGGCCCCGTTGACATGTAAGTCGTTTGGCGCACAGAGCGTTTGCAATGTTGGCGGGATCCCAGAACTTGGCTGTGTGTAGACTTCTTGGACAACGTCTCCAGCAGACAGGGAAAGTCTGGTGGGCGGTGACTGAAGCGCCCTGGTCCTGCCCACCCCACCCCCAGGTGTGTTGGTGTAACCACATCTGCAGAGCCTGGGTCCCGCCCCTCCCCCGAGCATGTTGGTGTAACTGTGTCTGGCTGCCTGTCGTCTGTGCTACACTTCATTGGGTTTCAACCAAACCCACCTAGTAGGGTGCCTCCCAGGCCAGGTGCCACGTGGTCCATGTCTGCAGCTGTGACCAACGGGGCCACATGCTGGCCCCTCGCCGGAAGAAAGGACAGGCTCCACTCAGCCCCTTTCCCCACTGAGCCAGTGGCACGTGGCTGTACACAGGGTGGCCGTGGGCCCCAAAAGATCCGCTCAGCAAAGCATCATAGTCAGACACACGGCCATAAAGAGAAACGCGGAGTGACGTCTGGGGCACTCTGGTCCACGCCACCTCCCACCTGCACCACCAGCCCGCCCCCAGCTCTGTGCGTGAGCCTTGCCTCTGGCAGGAAAGCCCCGTCTCGGCTGAGTCCCTGTGTCCTGCAAGGCAGTAACAAGACAGCAACAAGACAGCATTCACTTCCTGGCCCCGTGGAGCCTGTGTCTCCCATCTGAGTGTCTGGTGGTGGAGGCAAGGGTCTGCCTAAGCCCAGTGTGCCCTGCTCTGTGGTACGTTTCTGTCCTCAGGGTGGGCAGGCCAGCAGGTGAGGGCCCTGGGGGCAGGGTGGTCTGTCTCTGTGGTCCAGCTCAGCAGAACCAGCCTGAACCCTGTCCAGTGGCCAGGCCAGCACCCCTACAGCCTGGCATGCCAGCTGTGGGGCCTTCCTCAGATGCCACATGGTGATGAGTGAAATGCTTGTTTAATGATCAAAGGATCATGTCGCAACTCACAATGATGTGGCCATAGTTTTTCTCTGGAAGTTAAGCCTCTGAGGGTGAGTGACCTGAGCCACGCTTGAAGTGCTCAGTACTGGTGTACGCCCTCAGGGGTTCCCCTGTTCCATGCAGGGGAACAGGCAGGGCCTTGGCCAAGGTCTTGATCTGCAGGGAATCCACTTGAAGAGGGATTCTTACTGCAGTGTGACTGAAGCCCATGGGTCCCCACTAAACATCACAGAGCCACAAAGCCACGAGGACTGGACCTCAGTGGTCATTGGGGGCGGTGTGACCTCAGGTGGAGCGGGGCTCCCCGAGGCAGGGCCACCGCGTCTGTCGTGTAGGATGCCCTACCAACAAGCACCAGCAGGCAGGAGGCCGGATGTCCTGCGTGATGGGATGGGTTCCCAACTAACCAGGGCTGCCTCATGGGGTCTTAGCGCCTGTCACGGGTGCCCACCTGGCTTCAGATGGGAGCTCTGCCCTCTCCTGTCCCGCAGCCCGAAGCCTTTCCGGTCATTTTTCTCTGCTTACTTGAAGTCACTGCCCGGAGTGAAGAAGAAACCTCTGTCCGCGCCTGAGAAACCGGGCAGAGAAGAGGACGTAGCCTCCCCAGTCTGGAGGGAATTTGATAAGCAAGTACCCTTTCACCTCATGGGGAGTGGCTACCTGGCACGGGAGGCGGGTCCCTGAGCTGTGTGCTGCCCAGGAACTGTGGGCACTGTCCAGGGCGCGGGGGCTGTGGCACCTGGCGAGTGCGGGAGGTCTGGGGGGAACGGAGGTGTGTCAGTGACCCGCTCTGCAACCCCAGGTCCCGGCTGTACACCGCAGACCTGGAATCCGCGCTGCACTACCTCCTGCGGGTGGAGCTGGCCTCCCACAAGTCACTGGCCGGGGAGGAGCTGAAGACACTCAAGGACTTCATCAGCCTCGTCGCCAAGGTGCGTGTGTCCCCCCGTGGTGGGGGGGTGGCTGGGCTGCTTGGCACAGAGTGCAGAGAAGGAACCGGAAGGCAAGGTCACCTGGCTGCGGAGGGAGCAGGCGGGCTCAGGTGAGACCACACACTCTCCTCACTCGCTGCGCACGCTATACTCTGACTTATCAGCAAGCATTTCCCGAGCGTTTACCATGCGCACACTGCGTGCTCAGCTCCGGGCATGCCCTTCACAGGGAGGAGATGGAAACGCTGCTCTGTGTAGGCAGCAGCCCCAAGTGGCTGAGGTGTGTGCACGTCAGATGGTGCAAGTTTGGGGGTTTGTGCATAAGGAGTCAGAGGGGATGCAGGGGGCTGCACAGTGGGGGACATGGTGTGGTTGGCATTGGCGCCTGGCCAGCTCTGTCATGTTGGTTGTACCCAAATTGCTGTTAGCTAAAGGGGGCTCTCTTGCCTCTGTGGTGTGGTCCCTCTCTCTCTCCACCTCTTACTCTTATCATTGCTTTCAGGGGACATCATACCATGGTTGACACATGGGGTAGATGATTCCCCGCCCCCTTTCTCTGCAGTTTACTCAGACGTCCAAAACAGACTCTTGTTGTTATGTGCCATCGAGTCGGACCCGACTCATAGCGACCCCTCCTTGGGTTGCTGAGGCAGTATCTCTATGGAAGTAGATTGCCCAACCTTCCTTCTGAGGAGTGGCTGGTGGGTTTGAACCGCCAGCCTTCTGGTTAGCAGTCAAGTGCCTTAGGCACTATGCTACCAAACTGAGCGCTGGTAAATTTGGTAACTTGCGTGTTATTGCTAGGTGCCATCGGCTGACTCATAACGACCTTATGTACAACAGAACGAAATACTGCCTGGTCCTGTGCCAGCCTCCCAATCCCTGGTGTACCTCAGCCCATGGCCACAGCCCCTGTGTCGCTCCATCTCCCTGAGGGCCTTCCTCTTCTCCGCTGACCCTCCACTTTACCAAGCATGACGTCCCTCTCCAGGGACTGGTCCCTTCTGACAACATGACCAAAGGAGGTGAGACAAAGTCTGGCCATTCTCACTTCCAAGGAGCATCCCGGCCGCACTTCCTCCAGAACAGATTTCTTCATTCCTCTGGCAGGCAGTCCATGGCACTTAAAGTATTCTTCACCAGCACCACAACTCAAAGCCATGAGTTCTTTGGTCTTCCTTATTCTTTGTCCAGCTTTCAAATGCATATGAGGTGATCGAAAATACCACGGCTTGGGTCAGGTGCACCTTAGTCTTCAGAGTGACATCTTTGCTCATTAACACTTTAGAGAGGTCTTTTGCAGCAGATTTGCCCAGTGTTACATGATGTCTGATGTCTTAACTGCTGCTTCCGTGGGTGTTGATTGTGGATCCAAGTAAAATGAAATCCTCGACAGCTTCTGTCTTTTCTCCATTTATCATGATACTGCTTATTGGTCCACTTGTGAGGAGTTTTGTGACTGTAATCCATACTGAAGGCTGTAGTCTTTGATCCTCCTCAGTAAGTGCTTCAAGTCCTCTTCACTTCGGCCAGCGAGGCTGTGTCATCTGCATGTCGCCCTTCTTCCCCATCTGGTCTGGAAGCTCTGCTGACACCTGTCCACCATGGGGACCCTGCTGGTATTTGAACGGCGGTGGCCTAGCCTCCGGCCTCCAGAAGCACACAGGCCCCACAGTGTGACAAGCTGACAGATGAGTCATAACCTCTGTAGGGGTGAAACTTTTTACAAAGTTGAGAGAGCGCTATCCCTGCTCTAGCTGTGTGTTTCAGAATCACTGTGGTTGGAAAAAGGAGCTGTGGTGGCATACTGGGTAAGGCATTTGGCCACTAACCAGAAGGTCAGTGGTTCAAACCCACCAGCCACTCTGGGGAAGGAAGGTGGGACAATCTGTCTCTGTAAGGACTCACCACCTGGGAAACCTGATGAGGAATGGACTCAGTGGTGGTGGGTTTGGTTTGCATTTGGTGGTTGGAAAGCTTGGAGGTTGGGAATGCGTGTCCATTTAGTGAGGTCGCAGGACCAGGGTGGCAGGCCATGTCCGGCTGGTTTAGCTGGGTCCTTTCCCAGGTTCACTGGTCTGCCAGCTGCAGTGCCAACATAACGTCCGCATCAGCGTTCGTCATTACCAGCCTGCTAACTGTTCTGTGGCAAAGCCTCTGTGGCCCTGAGTGCTCGTACAGACAGCTGCCTAGTCCAGGGCACTGGGAGGAAGTTGGGGCACCAGAGCTACGCAGACAGTGACAGCAGGCAGGGCTGGCACACGTGGTCATGAACACAGCAGGCACCAGCAGGCAGCCATTTCTGCAGGGGCCCAGGGTGCCTGACAGCTCTGTCAGTGAGTCACATGTTGAGGTCTGTCGTCTGTCACTGAGGTGGCTCCTGGTATGTGTAGGGATGGTGGCTGGAGGTGTGCTGGGTAAGCAGGTTGGCAGGCCAGACATGGAGGACGAGTGGAGGAGCTGGGCACAGAGCCCGCCCGCTGCCCGTAGTGTCCTGTCTCCTCTGGGAGAGGCCTCCCCCTGACTCACACAGGTACCCTGAGGGCCCGAGTTAGGGGTGCTTGGTCTGTCTACTGGCTCTGGGGCCCAGTTCCCCCGCACACTCTTGGACGGACACCCTGAGGGCCTGAGTTAGCATTGGTGGGGTCTGGCTGCCGGCTGCAGGCCCAGTGTCCCCAGCTGCTGTCTTAAATGTGACCTCCTCACACAGCTGTTCCCTGGCCGGCCGCCAGTCAGGAAGCTCTTGGAGATGCTGCAGGAGTGGCTGGCCAGCCTGCCCCTGGACAGGATCCCCTATGACGCGGTGCTCGACCTGGTCAACAACAAGATGCGGGTGAGTCCCCATCCTCCTCAGCCTTCCCTGGCCTCCCCTCCTTTCCTGCCCTTCCCCAGCTCTCCCTGGGCCCCTGGGCTCAGGCCTGTCACCACATTCTGTTACTGCCCTCACGTGTCATGTGCTCCGTCCTCCTCCTGAGAGCCCAGAGCCCAGGGCCCACCCTTCCAAGTAGACCCCTGCACTAGGCCCCCACCTCCTGCCCTCACAAGGCCAGGCCAGCTCACAGGAGTCTTCTGTCTAAGGACAGCCAGACACATACCTGGAAGCCACTGTCTCCGTGGGGACAGTCTCATGAGCAGTGTGACTGTAGGGCTGTTGGTAAACTCACCTGGATCACCCCCTGAAGTCTAAGAATGCGGTGGGGCCTGCTGGGCACCAACACGGGGCAGCTTACTTCCCCCAAGTCCAAGGCCGGCAACAGTTCTGGCCACCTGGGGAGTCCAATAGCCCAACATCCGAGAGGACCATGAGTGTCAGCCTGAGCGTGCCGCTGGGCCCTACAAGCACGTGCCCTCTGGGGCCCTACAGCTGCGTTGCTCACCTTTGGCCCGTAGCAGAAGTGATACCAGGTTCTCTCCCAAGCCTCACTTTCATGTGTGGTCCTCCACACAGGGAAACCCACCCAGTCATGGGCCAGAGAGGAGGCAGGCCCCGTGGTCATCCTACAGGGTCTCCCCTGCATGTGGGTGGAGGGTCCTCCTTTGCACAACTGCCAGCTAGGTTGTAGCCATGTCAGGCCATCAGCCACCTCTGTTCCTATGACACGAGCCCTCCGCCTGTTCTGGCTGAGAACAGTGACCACTGAGCAAGTCTCTGTGAGTGTCATTGTAACGGGTTCTCTGAGTGTCATCATGGCAGGTTCTCTGTGAGTGTCATCATAATGGGTTCTCTGTGAGTGACATTGTAACAGCTTCTCTGTGAGACATCATAACAAGTTCTAGTTTGTTTCACATTGCTGACTTATCCAGACACAGATGTACTTTCTTTCGCCCCCAAATGAGAAAAGGACAGGTCACGCTTCCACAGTTTGGGGATTCCTGTGGTAAAGGGCTTCCTGTCAGCTTTTCCCTCACATTTGTTTCTTTATTGCATGTCAGTTTCTATGTGGTGAATGCAGAGATCTTGCACATAACCACGGCCTCTGCAAAGTATGGGACCATTGTCAACTATTTTTAATTTTAAAAATTAGCCTTTATTCTTCTCCTTTTTTCAGATATCTGGAATATTCCTAACCAATCAGGTCAAGTGGGTTGGGTGTCAAGGAAGCCGACCAGAGTTGAGGGGCTACCCCTGTGCCCTCTGGAAGTTGCTGCACACCCTGACGGTTGAGGCAGGAGCTCGCCCAGATGCGCTGGTTGGCACAGGTGAGCCACCCAGGGTGCAGTCACTTGTCTGTACATGTTCCATGTGTGTGCCTGTACGCAGTGTCGTCAGAGGCCAGGAAAGACTTGGTTTGCAGTCATGAGGCAGTGTGTCATTGCAGTTGCCTGCAGGAGCCCCTTGCCCAGGAAGGCAGGGTGGACATCATCTCAGAAGGCATGGCCTGTCTGCAAAAAGTGCTCCAGACAGGAAGCATCTCTGCAGGAAGATCCCTCTTTGTTTGCTTTGAAGAAGGCACAAGAGTAACATACTTGGAAAGGCGGACCAGTTACTATTGTTGCAAATCACTCCAAAGGAAGCCTTTGGGTGCACCTGTGTGTCCCAGGGTGGGGACCAGGCACAGCTTCACCAGGCTTCTGCTTCAGCTCACTTAGGGGCTGTGGGCATGTGCCAGCCAGACTGG
>NW_006921761.1:5072097-5073827 GCF_000298275.1 Orycteropus afer afer
CTCTGGGTAGCTGGCTGTGACCAAGCAGTGACCACAACCTAGCCCCTTGTCAACTGTGCTATACACCTGGGGATTCTGATCATGGCTGTGAGCCCTCTTGAGATTGGTTTGGCACTTTCAGGTCCCACCCTCGCTCTTGGGGAGTAATCCACAGTGTGTGAGATACAAGAGGTTATAAAATGACAGTTAATGTTTTTATTCTCCTTACCCAGACACTACAGAGGTGTTGGATTTTTATCCACTTTGGACTTGTGTGGGGCCTCCCCATTTAAGCTGGGCCCTGGCAGCCAGGGGAGGGTTCCTTATCTTTTAGTTGTTGGTTTTCCTCACGCAGGCTCACAATGCTTACAGGAAGCTTCCTGGGGTCTTTTGACCCACACAGTCCCAGATTCTCTCTTGTGTGAAACAGTTTCTTTTACTGCGTGCAGACCACCCAAAGCGTCCTGGCTTTGTTATCGCTCGCGGTTCTGTGGGCCACGGCCGGGCTGGACTCAGCTGGGCGGCTCTCCTGCTGGTGTTGCCTGGCTCAGCTGTGTGCCTGCAGTCAGCTGTGGGAGCCACTCAGTCTGGGGGCCTCAGATGGTCTCAGACTCCACAGCCAGCCCTGGCTCCCCATGCAGCGGCCCCACATCCAGGAGGGTCCACAGCCTCACTTCTGCCATGTCCTGTGGGTCAAAGCTGGGCTGGAATCCAGCCACCTCGTAACGAGAGAGACAGATCCCACCTGTTACCGGAAGAAGCAATAGAGTCACGTCGGAAAGGGGCGTCTGATCAGCTCTGAGAATCTTGACTGCTTCCTGGTGATGTTGGATTATTTCCCCACAGGGGCACGCAGGGGTACGGGTGAGCTTTAAGCCTCAAGTTCTAGAATAATACAGAAAAAACAGTAGTATGTTTCCCAAGAGAATTCCCAGCAGCCGCCCAAACAGAAATTAAAATCAGAACACTTATCCTGCCTGGTGTCATTATGGCCAGACCTCTCTGGACCACCAGCCTGTTGCTGAAGCCTCGTGGTACCCTAGGAAGGTTCTCATGAGACTAAGGAAGACGCTGACAGCCTTCCCTTTGGGACCCCTCATCACACCTACATGAGAATGAGCCCTCCAGAACGTGGTGCTTCCAGCCAGGAAAGGAAGTAATGTCACCAGGAAGTTCACTGTAAAGCCGTTCAAGCACAAAGTCTCATTGCTTGAAGACAGGGTGGTGCCGGGAGTAGGCACTTAGCTGAGTAGAAAGGAGGAGGAGCTCCACAGTAGACCCCGGCGGTGTGAGCAGCTGGTCTGACAAAGGCACAAGGCATGCAGCCGGGGAAAGGCAGTCTCTCCACCACACGGTGCTGGGGCGACTGGCTGCCCACGTGCTGAAACAGATTCAGACGCAGACTGTGCACCGGTCCCAAAAATTAACTCAGAATGGACCACAGACCCGATGGAACACACAAAACTGCCAGAAGTAATCCAGGGGTCTCTGCGTTTGGTGTGGAGTTTTTACGTACAACACCAAAGGTACATCCGTGAAAGAAACACTGAGAGAATGATGAGGACTTCATTAACGTTAAAGAATTCTGCTAAAAGAGCTCAAAGACAAGCCCCAGGTCGGGGAGAGTATTTGCAAAATATGATCTGATGAGGGACTTGTGCCCACAATACACAAAGAACTATTAAAACTCAGCCATAAGACAACCAACAGCCCAGTTAAAAAGTGGGTGAAGATCTGAACAGATGTCTTGC
>NW_006921761.1:5075192-5086920 GCF_000298275.1 Orycteropus afer afer
TCTCTTTGATCACCTTTCTTTGGAATGGGTACAAATATGGATCTCTTCCAGTCAGTTTGCCAGGTAGCTGTCTTCCAAATCTCTTGGCATAGGTGAGTAAGTGCCTGCAGTGCCACATCCATTTATTGAAACGTCTCAGTGGGAATTCTGTCAATTCCTGGAGCCTTGTTTTTCACCACTTCCTTCAGTGCAGCTTCAACTTCCTCCTTTAGTACCGTCGGTTCTTGATCATATGCCACCTCCTGAAATGGATGAACATCAGCCAGTTCTTTTTGGTGCAGTGACTCTGTATTCCTTCCATCTTTTGATGCTTCCTGCATTGTTCGATATTTTGTCTGTAGAATTTTTCAGTATTACAACTCGAGGCTTAAATTTTGTCTTCAGTTCTTTCAGCTTGAGAAATGCAGAGAGTGTTCTTCCCTTTTGGTTTTCTAACTCCAGGTCTTTGCACATTTCGTTATAATAATTGACTTTGTCTTCTCGAACTGCTCTTTGAAATCTTCCGTTCGGCTCTTTTATCTTGTCATTTCTTCCATTTGCTTTAGCTACTCTCTGCTCAAGGGCAAGTTTAAGAGTCTCTTCTGACATCCGTTTTGGTCTTTTCTTCTTTTCTTGTCTTTTTAATGACCTCTTCCTTTCTTCATGTGTTACGTTCTCGATGTCATCCCACAGTTCTTCTGGTTTTCGGTCATTGGTGTTCAATGCATCAAATCTAATTTTAGGTGGTCTCTAAATTCAGGAGGGATGTAATCGAGGTCATATTTTGGCTCTTGTGGACTCATTTTAATTGTTTTCAGCCTCAACTTGAACTTGCATTTGAGCAGGTGATGGTCTGTTCCATAGTCAGCTCCTGGCCCTGTTTTGGCTGAAGATACTGAGCTTCTTCATCGCCTCTTCCCACAGATGTAGTCGGTCTGATGCCTGTGGACTCCATCTGGTGAAGTCCATGTGTATTGCCGTTGTTTATGTCGTTAAAAAAAAAAAAAAAAGGTACTTGCATTGGTCTTGCAAAATTCTGTCACGTGATCTCTAGCGTCATTTCTATCACCAAGGCCATATTTTCCAACTACTGATGCTTCTTCTTTGTTTCCAACTTTCACATTCCAGTCACTAGTGATAATTGATACATCCTGAGTGCATGTTTGGTCAGTTTCACACGGCAGAAGGTGGTAAAAATCTTCAGTTTCTTCCCTTTGGCTTTAGTGGTTGGTGTGTAAATTTGAATAACAGTAGCATTAACTCATCTTCCTTGTGGGCGTATGGGTATTATCCTATCACTGACAGCATTGGACTTCAGGACAGATCTTGAAACGTTTTTTGTGATGATGAATGCCACGGCATTCCTCTTTAATTTGTCATTCCTGGCATAGTAGACCATACAATCATCTGATTCAGAATGGCCAGAACCAGTCCATGTCAGCTCACTAAGGCCTATGACATTGATCTTTATGTGTTCCATCTCATTTTTGGCAACTCCCAGTTTTTCCAGATTCATCCTTCATATATTCCATGTTCCAATGACAATGGATGTTTGCAGCTGGTTTTTCCCATTTTGAGTCAGAAGAAGGAAGGAGCCATCCACGTCTCAAAGAATTGGCCAGTGAAAACCTATGAACAGCAGTGGAACTGTCTGATATATCACCAGAAAACCTGATGAACAGCCCTGAGACGCTGTCCGATGTAGTGCCGGAAGACGACCCCTCAAGTCAGAAGGCCTAAAATACTCCTAGGGAAGAGCTGCCACCTCAGAGTAGAGCCGACCTTAACGGTGTGGAGGGAGTAGAGGTTTGGGACCTCTGTTTGCGGATGTGGCGTGACTCAGAATGAGAAGAAACAGTGGCTCATTGTACTGTCCACACTGGTTCATCAGTGGCTGTAACCACACCCCAGGTCTGTGGATGGCGATAGCAGAGGGAGAAGCGGGGGGGGGGGGGCACGTGGGAACCCTGCAGTTTCTGCCGTTTTTCCGTAAACCTAAGTGACTCTGGAAAATAAAGCCTATGATTTAAGAAGGTGACAGGCAGTTGCTGGCCCAGTGAGAAAGCATGGGCAGCGGAGGGCCTGAGCACACCGTCCCAGAGGACACCGTCTTCTTCCGGCAGCGCGAGCTGCTGCTGGATCTGAGGAGCGCGTCTCCTGCGGGAGAACTGGGTCAGACAAGGCGGGGGATTATGTCTTGGGAGGGCCCTCTCCTTACTGCACGCTTAAACCCCATCTACTGGAAAGCCTGCCACGCGCCTAATCCTCCCAGGTAGAGGCCGGGATTCTTGCCCACTTTAAAGATTAGGGTGGGGGCCGGGAAAAGGAGATTACCCCGTGATTCGCGGCAGCTGTTACCAGAGGCCTGGAGAGGGGTGCAGACACCCCTGGCCGGTGGCATGGAGAGGGCCCTTACCATGTCACTTAGCGTGTGGGCACATGTGGCCCCCACAGGCCTTCACTGTCCCCCCTTGGAGTCACTCTGGCCTGAGGAGCCAGTCTCAGCCACCTGGGGTGCTCCCCTCCAAGCAAAAGAAGGGGTGAGTGTCCTCAGACCAGGCTTTGGCCCCAGGGGGCTGCCCACACTGACCTGTGAGCTGGGGAGCCTGCGGGGCCTGGCCACACTCTTGTGTGAAGACAGACCTCGTGAGGGCGCACTGCTGATTAAGGCCGATTCATCCTGCCCTGAAGCATGGGGTTGTTTTTTCTAATTATTTTGCTGCGTTTCTTTTAATGCGACGTCTGATCCGTTTTAATCTCATGGCCCCATCTTTGTGCTCTCCCTCTATCCCCGATTAGTTGTCTGCACTAAGGCGCTGGGCCCAGGCTGGCCACCTTCCCCGGGGCGTCTCTGGGTCTTCTGTTCATGAAGCAGCCACAGCTGCCTCTTGCCTTGGGACCGGCCCCTCGGGCGCCGCGCTGTGTTCCTCCACAGGGGCTGCTTCACCTGCGCCGTGTGCCTCCCAGGTGCAGTCCGCCCTCTCACAGGTGCCCCGCCAGCCTGCAGCCCTGCCGTCGTCCAGAGGGGCACGGGGGCTGCCTGGTCGTGGCCACTGCTTCCCCACTCACGGAAGGCCGTCGGCGACTCTGGCTGGCGGCCACAGTCACACTGCGCTCTTACGCAAGCTCAGGGCCAGCAGAGCAGAGTTCAGGCATGTGGCCGCTGTGGCCACGGCTCCTGCCTTGGGGCTGCTGGTGGGGCCAGTGCAGAGGATCTCTCGACGGCCCCTCCCCAGGAACACTGCCGGGCCACACCAGACGGAGCTGACCGGAAGGTGCGCCACGTACCCACTCACGAGGGGCTGGCGCTGGCTCCTGCCGGCTCCCAGCTCAGGTTTAAGACTGCAGTCTCAGTACACTTGACCGCTGGACCAGCAGGCCTCTGGGGCCTGGCTGTTCCCACAGCACCGACAGTGTTCGTTCTCTGCAGGTTTTGAAGGCAACCCCCAGGCGGTCCTGCAGACCATGAGGAGGTACATCCACACCTTCTTTGGGTGCAGGGAGTGTGCCGAGCATTTTGAGGCGATGGCACGGGAGTCCCTGGACGCGGTGAAGACCTCCGACCAGGCAGTGCTATGGCTCTGGAGGAAACACAACGTGGTGAACAGCCGCCTGGCAGGTGAGGCCCCACCCCCGTGTCGGCTCAGTGAGTGGGTCAGCCAGAGGACAGGGCCCTGTCCCACCTGCGGGCGAGCAGGGAACCAAGGCCTGTTAGCCACCGGGGCTACGTCAGTGTGACCAGGGGACAGTGACCTTCTCAGGGGGCTGTTGGAAACCAAGCACATGCCAGTGCAGGGGCCACAGCAGGAGGCCGAGGCTGTGCAGCCAGACCTCCAGGCCACCCAGCAGGGAAGGTGTGGGGCAGAGCCGGTGCCCAGCAGGGAAGGTGTCGGGGCTTCACGGGTCAGCCAACAGGGAAGGTGTCGGGGTGGAGCTGGGCGGAGCCGTCACCCAGCAGGGAAGGTGTCGGGGCGGAGCCGTCACCCAGCAGGGAAGGTGTTGGGGCTCCACCACAGGTCAGCCAACAGGGAAGGTGTCGGGGTGGAGCTGGGCGGAGCCGTACCCAGCAGGGAAGGTGTCGGGCCGGAGCCGTACCGGGCCCTTTCCCACCTGTCAGCGAAGCTTTTAGAGCACTAGTCCTAGGAAATGTCATGTGTCCTCACTGTCCCCTTGCCGGAGCAGAGTCCACCCTGGGAGGCTGGAATTTAATAGGTTCTCAGTGAGGAATTTCACCGTCATTAAAGTCACTCTCAAACCGTAAATCAAATTCATCAGAGTGATTTTTTACAAAAAAAATAAATAAATAGGGCCACGTGTCTTTCCTTAGAATTTAACAAACTATTCGTAAATCAACGGCAGATTAAAATTAGGCTTAAAAATAATTCCAGTGAAAAATAAATCTTAATAGACATGAAAAGAAAATTCCCCTAAACTCGTGGTTTTTATTCAATCCACTGCTTCACAAAACGCCCTCCAGCTCCAGCACCAAGGGAGATTGGTCTGTCTGTGCGTGTGGCCGCCACATGCCGTGGGTGCCGTCCGCGTCCGCCTCCAGCCGTCTCTGTCCCTGGGGCTGGGGTCGTAAGGTGCTTCCAGGATGGCCCCCGTGAGAGCACCCTCCACCTCCAAAATGTGTCTCAGACCCCCGTCCTGGCGCCCAGGGCGGCCACTCCCAGAGCCACATCCAGCCCGTCCATGCCACCGCGCAGGGGGCACTCCTCCCTCCCATTGCCCAGGCCCTCCCCTCGCTCCCCAGGCGCCGAGCTCTCCGACTCCGTCCCTGTCTGACTGGATTTCCTGTCCCGCTGTCGGCGTTTTGTGCTGCGGCGTTACGAGGACTCCGTGTCCGGCCCTCGGCCTGTGTCTTAGCTCTCTAGCGCTGCTGTAACAGGAAGTACCGTGAGTGGACTGCTTTAACGCAATTCATTCTCTAAGGTTTAGGAAGCTAGGAGTCTGAATTCAGAGTGCTGGCTCTAGGCAAGAGTAGGTAGAAGTCCAAGTTCAGGGTGCTGGTTCTAGGGCAAGACTTTCTCTCTGGGTTCTGGGTGGAGGCCCCTTGAACTCGGGCTGCAGCTCTGCCTTCCAGGCCCATTGGAGCCAGCTGCTGGCTGCTGGGGCTAATGAACCCAAGATGGGCACATAAAATGGAACAGCCCGAGACTGGCAGGCAGCACAGCAGGTCACTGGTTCGAGTCCAGGAACCGGAGATGAGGAGGGGCCAAGTGCAGAATGCTGTGTGTGTACTGGGAGCCGGTCACAGGCTGAAGGCAGCTCCCCTCCACTGACGAACTGCTCACAGCCGATTGCCCATGGAGCTGACTGCACCACGTGCAGCCTCAGCCTGGGGGGAACCACATCGCCGCCCAGCCTCTGCCTCACAACCCCGTGAGCTGACACACACCTTACTGCCGCAGTCTGTCTGACTGGGGTCCTCAAGTCTCCTGCCAGATGGCAGGCTCCTGAAGACAGACGCTGCCCTTGTCGGTCTCTTATCCCGGCCCACACAGAAGGGATGCATCAGTGTCCTCACCAAGAGCTTACCTCTCAGCTGTCTGAGGCTGCGAGCTGCACGCTATACAGAGCTGAGGGGCGTGTTTGTCATGTGCACGGTTAGCAGAGACCCTGAGCCAAATGGTCAAGTGGGCGGCTGTCCCAGCCCCGTGGGTGAAGGAGGACAGTGGTTCAGTGAGGACCATGGCAGCACGGCTGCCACCTGGCATGGCGTAGGGACTGTGTGAGGCACGCGGCCTGGGCTCTCGTGGACTGTCTGCACCTCCACAGTGGTGGTCGCCAGTGTTCACTGATGGCAGGAATAGATGGACAGATAGGCAGGGTGAGAAGGATGGCCTCTGGGTCTGCCGGGCATGTGCGACGGTACGATTTCTGAGGTGGTTTAGCAGCAGGTTCTCAAGCCCTTAGACACATGAG
Source organism: Orycteropus afer afer (assembly GCF_000298275.1). Taxonomy (NCBI): domain Eukaryota; kingdom Metazoa; phylum Chordata; class Mammalia; order Tubulidentata; family Orycteropodidae; genus Orycteropus; species Orycteropus afer. The sequence goes on from NW_006921761.1 coordinate 5,081,100, forward strand.
CCTTCCCACCTCTTGTGTGACCTCCGGCCCCGGTCAGGTAAGTGCGGAGCTGTGTGCGAGGATGTCCACTGCACAGGTGTTCACAGACTCCAACCTGTGGACCGGCCCAGCAGACAGGGTGACAGGTCAGGACGCTTTGGTGGTCAGAGGGCACAGGGTTGCTTTGCATCTGTGACCTGGACACCCGCAGCTGGATGAGACCCTGTGGCCTCTGGGCTGTGACAGGCCTCTTTCTGAGAGAGCGTGTGGTTTGCGTGGGGAGGGAGCAGCTCTCCCCTGGGGGCCGTGAGCAGAAGGCCTCAGTTTCCCCCACAAAGAGCATCCTGATGGGGTGGTCAGGGCCTGGGGCAAACACAGCATGGCCTTGAGGTGCCCCTTCATGGAAGAGAGGACAAGCTGAAGGGAGTACTGTTGGGGACGGCCTGGCAGGGGTGGGGAAGTGGAGTAGGAGAGCCCAGCGGGAGTCAAGAATGGGGAGGACCGCTCCCAGGTGGCGGGGCTGGGTGGGCACGGGGTGGGCTGGTGCCCACAGCGTGCTGCTCAGGCTGACAGGCAGGTCTCCCATCGACTTCCCCCTTTTCTGCAGGCCATCTGAGTGAGGACCCCAGCTTCCCCAAGGCCCCGTGGCCCAGCCCAGACCTCTGCGCTGCCTGCCACGAGGAAGTCAAGGGCGTGGACACGTGGCAGGAGGGGCAGGTGCTTGCCTTCCTGAAGTGGCACTACAGCCGCGCCAACGTCCTGGACACATACTCCTCAGACCCCGGGGGTCCCCAGGAGGAACAAGAGAAGGGACGCCCTGCCCCTCGGGAGTCCTGGGGCAGCCAGCACCCCGGTAGTTTCCGTCCACCAGACGCACCGGGCCCCCGCCCCCACCTGTCGGAGAACTTGCCCCGCAGAGTGGACGTCAGGGCCCAGAGCCCGCACGGAGTCGAGGCCCGCGTGGAGCCTGCCGCCACGGTGCCCACCCTCGGGGCCGGTTTCTCTAGCCTGGACATGAGCCTCTGTGTCCTGCTCTACGTGGCCTCGTCCCTGTTCCTCATGGTCATGTATTTCTTCTTCCGCGTGAGGGCCAGGCGGTGGAGGGTCAAGCACCACCCCCCCGCGGTGTAGGGAGTCTGCCCACCTGCCCGCACAGCTTTCAGTCACCGGCAGGGATTTCTGAGCACCTGCGTCGGGGGCCGTGGGGTGCTTAGAGGAGCGTGTGCACCCCGGGTTTCCCCAGTGTGCCTCTCCGGGCTTGTCCAGAAAGCTCCTCTCGGCTTCATGGGTCTCGATCAAAGGTCAGGTGAGCGGCAGGCCAGACGAACAGACTGCCTGCTCAACGTCTCCGTTGACACACAGCTCGTGACATTCCAGGGCCCTTGGCTGTCCGCTCACGCGCAGCTCCCCACCCCGTGCCAGAGGGGAGCTGGTGCCCCCTGCTTCCCAGACCGTCTTATATGTGGCGACATGAACATGGCGCTCTCTGACCTGTCTGTCCGGTTTGTGGGGTGCTTTCCTGTGGCTTGATTTTCCAAGGAGGCCACGGGGTGAGGGCGGGGAAGGAGCCTGGGCACTCCCATGGCCTTACTGCACGTCGGGCGGTCGGACCCGGTGCCCTGGTCGGGGCAGGAGGGGCCGGTTTCTCCTTCCTGGGTTTCCCGTGTGCATCCATGTCTGCCCACCTGTGGAGCAGCTGTGTGTGGGAGAGAGGAGCCCTCTGTCGTATGATGCCTGATGAGGCCCCTAGAGGTCCCACTTGGTACAGAGGTTGGAATGGAACCATGGGCTTGGGAACTAGGGGCCGCCTCCACCGTTGCAGCCAACCCAGGGCTTCTCCTTTCTCCCCGTGTAACGTTTAAGCATGTCATCTGTAAAGCCGGGAAGCCTTCAGTGGTGAGCCTGCATCTGGGGACCGCGGCAGAACTGACCCGGCCTGGGAGCGGTTCAGGAGATGCCTGGCGGTCAGCCCATCTCCTTGTCAGTCTGTCTCCCCGACTTCCTTTCATTTGGGTAAACGGTTGCGTGTGCTAGTACCGTCTGGGCTTGGTGTGTGTGCGTGCAGACATCTCACTGTGGTATTTATTACAAGTTTTCCAGTTTGTCTTACCCTCACATGTTCACTAAAGCTGACCAGGTGGTCAGCGCACACGGCCACGCAGTGCAGGTGTGAGTGCCGCCGCCTGGGGAGACCCCGCCGCTGCCTCCTGAACCCGCTCTCCAGCTTTCACTTCCTCTTCTGGGGCTCACAGCGGAGGCCAGTGGGGCCGGATGCCGGAGGGCCCTGGGGCCGGCAGCCTCGGTTCTCGGCCTCAAGGTGCGTTTCCTCTTTCAGGCTGGATGCTGGTTTAAGCCCGGGAACCTGCTGTGTTTCGAGCAGTCCAGGCTTGGCCTGTAGCAGGCAAGGACCAGGTCCCTGAGACACTGGCCACTGTTCTTTCCACTCGAACACATGGGTGTACCCCGCCCAGAGGAGACGGGCCTCGCGCTGCAGGGGTGGCTGTTGGCTGTGTCCGCCCCTTGTTTCCTGGGGGCGGCCTTTGCAGACAGCCCATTGGAAGTGCGCCAGTGGCTTTGCCAGCTCCCGGGGCTGCTGCTGCGGCTGGAGGTTACCCTTTTGGGGGGATGAGCTTGTGACTTCCTGGGGGGGCCGGTTGGCGGTAGATCCTTCGTGGGCAGCATGGCCTGGGTCCTCGTGTTGCCATCACAGGAAGGGGACTGAGTGGGGGCAGGGGAGTTCATGGGCGCATAGGAGCACAGACCTGGGTGCCGCCTGCGGGCACGCTGAAGGTAGATTTTCCAAATTTCTGAGAATTTTAAAAGCTGTCTATCGAAACTGGTGAACATCATAGTAACATGCGTGTGTGTTTATTTTCACGGGAGGATTTTGTTAAAAACGCCAGTTGGCACAGACTGGGGGCTTTCTTTCCTATGAGGCCAGTGACCATTTTGTATTTAAATGAACATTAAAATGTGCACATTTTTGAAATAAAGAAGTCTGACATTGGAAAATACTGTAATTCTTTTGAAAAAAAACAGCTCTGGCCACCACCGGGTGGGGCGCTAGGGACACTGCTCTCCCTTCTGGGGTTTGTGGACCTCGGAAACTGCGCTTTTCTTTGGTTAAAGCAGAAACTTTCTGGAGGACAGCCCGGGGTTAGGTGGCAAGTGAGAGATGGGGGTCGATGAGGGATGACTTCTGCCGGGCAGCTGTTCACAGGCGAGAGGGTGTGGGAGGGGAGGTGGCCGGCAGCCAGGAAGCTCCAGAGGGGCCTGTGTTAGGGGGCACCCGGGACCCCAGGGGAAGCCGCAGTCCCCCACTCTTCTCTCAGCACTCAGCTTGAGTCCTGCCCGGCAGGGCTGTGGCCACCTGTGCAGTGCTGTGTCCCCAACACTCCCACTTTTCCAGTGGAGAGGGGGCCCCACTTTTTGTGGCCTGGGAGGAAGACCGATCAGCTGCAGGCTCTGTGGATCTGCCTTCGCAGCCTCGGTGGGAAGGAAAAGGGGTCCTCTGCCCAGGACCACCGGCGAGTGGGCCAGGGTGGAGGCCAGCATGGCAGTGTCCCCGGGGCTCCACCAGGCCCCAGGGCCCTGAGGAGCCAGGGCTGCTGGGCTGGGCAGTGCCGCACCCTGCGGGACAGAGCCGGGCAGAGCAGGGAGGTCTGACCTGGCCCTTCCTGCTGGCAGGGCCTGGCCTGAGCACGGCGGCGGGAGGCGGGGTGGGGAAGGTGAGTGTGGAAAGTTCCGGCCGCAGCAGCAGGTGGATCTGAGCCGAGTCGGGGAGGGGGACCTCGGTGTGGCCTGGAAGGCTGCCAGGCCCGGCCGGCCCGCCTGCAGCCTAGACGTGGCGCCTTCCTCTGGTGGCCTTGGGCTTGGGGTGGAGCGCGCCTGGCGCCCCGGAGCTGCGGAGGGAAACCACCTGGTGCAGGGCGGTGCTTCCGCGGCCGGCTCCCTGCCTGGGCGGAGGCGGCGGCCGCGACTGGGGAGGGGGTGGGGTCGGGAAGGGGCGGGGGCGCGAAGGACACAGTCCTGGGAGCGGGGGTGTGGTGAGGTGGGGGCATGAGGCCGGGGAGCCGGGCGGAGGTCAAGGGTAGGGAGTAGGGGGAGGGAAACGGAAGGGGACGCGACGGGGAGGCGGCCGGGGGTGCAGGGGCAAGGAGGTGGGGGCCGCAAGGAAGGCTGCGTGGGGGGCCGGGAAGGAAGGGGGCAAGGGTCGGGAGGGGGCGGGACCGGGGCACCGGCGGGCGGGCGCCTCCTTCAGCACCGCGGACAGCGCACGGCCCCGTGGCCTTGGAGCCAGTCGGAGAGGGCGCCTCCGAGGCACCGGAGCTCGCGGGAGCGCCAAGCCCTCCGCGGACGCGGAGTCAGAGGCGGGAGCGAGTGGCTGAGCACCTGGACCCCGGCCCCACAGCCACCATGCTGCTGGAAGCAGAGCTGGGGCGTGGGCGAGAGCGGCCCGGGGCCCCCGTGGCCGCGACCGTCTGCACCTTCAGCGGAACTCGGGGTAAGAGACCCTGCTGCTCGGCTCATCCCTGTGGGCCCGAACCCCAGCCCAGGGTCTGAGGGGGAGAAGGGCAGGGGCGACGGCCTGAAAGCAGGCAGAAGAGCAGTGACATAGCGGTGGGACGCCTGGGACAGCCCTGAGTCGGGGCAGGGCCTCTGTGCTGGGGGCCTAGTGTGGGGCTGTGGATTGAAGCCCCTGGGCCCCCATGTCGAGAGAGACAGAATGGGATGGGAGGGACAGGCCGCAAGGATGCCGCTGGGGGGGCACAGACGGGAGCTGCCAAGTCCCGCCACCACCCAGCGCCCCTCAGCTCCTGTGTGTAGCCAAGCCAGTCCTCACCAGCCTGCCCAGCCGCTGGATCGAGGGACACTGCCGGCCTCCTGCCTGAACCATACTCCCCAAGGGCCGGTCCATTGCTGGGGAAATAATGGAGCATTGTTGACGCTCCGGCCAGATGCCCAGAGCCCCTGCTTCCCACCAGGGCTCCAGCCCTTCCCGGCAGGGACGGGCCACACACATGCTCCAAAGCCATCGACACGCAAGGACTAACACCCTGTGGCCAGCACCCACTGAAGCCTTGACCTGCCACTCCTGGGGTGCGGTGTGACTTCCGCGGCCTGCTTAGAACAGAGACATGGGGACTGCATGCTTCTGCCCCCTCTGTCCATCCAGGGAGTCCTTGGCCACGGGTTTTGCAGGAGGCCCAAGACAGGACCAAGACAGGTGGAGGACCTGGAGGATGGGATGGGCCTGTGGGTCTGCAGCACTTCCTGGGGCTCCTGACCCATGCAAGGGTTCCCTGCCCACCTCCCGCTCCTGGTGAGGAACAGCCAGGCTGCTTGTGCGAGGGCGGTTGGGTCGGGGGCCTGCCCGAGTGGGTTTGGGGCGATGTTAGGAAACCAAGCACAGGATCATCCACGTGCTGAAAAGAGCGGGGGACTAGGTGCCCAGTTGTGGGGGAGCCCCAGTGCTAGGGCAGGAGACAGGAAATCAAGAGTCGGTCGGGAACTTCCTGGCTTGGCCCCTCCTGACCCTGAGCCTTGGCTGTGGGTCTAGGCCAAGACACTGGGCCAGTTCCCCTCCGGCTACTCGCCCTCCTTCCCTGCACCCAAGTGGAGAGCTAGCGGTCCCCGCGGTGGCCCAGAGGCTGGTTCCATTCCAGCCAGGAGGCCGGGATCAGCTCAGCCGGCTTCGTGGTGAGGCCTGGACGCCACACTCACCCTCTTCTTTTGGGGCGCTGTCACCAAACCTCACAGCTTCGGCTCCCCCAGGCCGAGCCTCCGCCGCAGCCAAACCCGGCTCCCTCCCGAACCTCCTCTCGGGACGCGGAGCGCCCCA
>NW_006921761.1:5087405-5094834 GCF_000298275.1 Orycteropus afer afer
GGGAGTCTGCGGGCGGCGACCTGCTGCTGGCACTGCTGGCGCGGAGGGAGGATCTGCGCCGAGGTGGGTGCTGGCCCGGCGGCTGGGCGGCGAGACCCGAGGGCCTCGTTTCGTCCCGGGTTTGGCGGAGGCGCGCGGAGGCCAGGGACCTGGGTCATCGTGGGTGCGAGGACCCTGGCATTTCCGCGGCCGGGGCCCCAGCTGTGTTTGAGTCGTCCTCTGTGCGGTCCTGGCGCTCAGGCGGGGAGCCCTCGGGGGCTCAGGAGCAGTTCGGGTGCCCCTTTATAGCCCAGAGCCCCAGAACCGAGGTTTGCAGGAGAGGACAGACGGTGTGGCCACTGGCCTTGGTGCACCAGAATCCCCAAGAGGGCTGCCCCACCCGGACCTCCCCACTTTCAAGAGACATATAACAGGGTCTGAGCGAGCCAGGCCTGGTCTGTCCAGTGCCCCTAATTCCGGTCCATTTCAGGCTGCACCCCCACACACACTTGCTCTGTTGGTTGGAACCCCCAGCTTCCTGGTGGCACCAGCTGCGCTCTGGGCTCTCTGGTGGTCTGAGAAGCTCCCCTTCCTCGCTGGGTGCAGACAGGAGGGAGCCAGGCCGAGGCGCAGGGTTGGGGTGGAGGAGGGAGCAGGGGAGGAGAGGGACTTCCTGCCGGCTGTGGGGCCACCTTTACCCTATTTATTTATTTATTTCCAAGGGCTCCTGGGAGGGATTGGCCGCAGGGGCTGGGAGAGGGATGGGGGGCGGAGGGACAGGGAGGGTGGGAAGGAGGGCTCCCAGCGCAGCCGGGGAAAGATTGCCGAGTGGTGCCGCAAACCCCGCCGGCACTGGGTTCCGAGACCCCGCGGGGTTGGAGTCGCCATGCAACGTAAGGCTGGGGTCATCAGGCCTTCGTGGGCCATGCAGGGTGGGAGTGCGGGGCTACAGGTGTGGCAGGTGGGCTTTGCTGCCCGCGGGCTGGGAGGCTGCCCCTCAAGGCGCTGTCCGTACCTCGGTGCTGAACTCCCGCTGTGCTGATGCCTGTCGCTGCTGCGTGTCGGACCGCGGCGCCAGCAGGGTCCCCATTCTCCACATCTGGGTTGTGGTTTTGCCCAATGCGGGTCTGGTTCAGCGTCCCTCGCAGTTTCTTGACTCGCATGAGGAGAGTCAAGGCGGTTTGTGTCCAACCTGGGGCCCAGAGAGTGAGTCTGCTGGGGCCGGCGGTCCCAGGAGGCCTGCAGGGCAGTGAGCCCTGCTGTGGGGTGCAGTATTTATGTCCGTCCAGAGGCCTTTCTGTACTCACTGCATCCTAGCCCCAGGAGCACCCAGAAACACCCCTCAAAGAGCAAGCTCCCACAGGCCACTCGCACGCGCCCACGCATTTCCTCCCTGTCGGCCCTGGGGGAGCAGAGCTCTGAGGATGGGGTGTTTGAGGATGTGCATGAGGGCAAGATGCCTCCCGCATGCACGACCCCCCACCTGGCTGGAAGGATGTGTGGGGTCCCACCCCACTGTGTTTACATGTACCCCATGGCGCCCAAAGCTGGGGGGGGTGCTTTCTGTGCAGTGACACTTGCAGGAGTGGCTTTCCAGTGGCCACAACACTTAATTGTGCAAAGTGAGGGGACTGGACTGGGGCGGGGGTCACAGGTGCCCCATGCCTCCAGGTGACCGTGAGAACCTGCTTTCCACTGGGGCTTTGGAAAGCAGAGCCCCTTGGGGCAGGTTTTCATGGATGCTCAACTCCTGGGGACATTTTGTAGTTGACAGGCGGCCATCCGCAGCTCCCAGGCCTTCCGAGCCTGTTCTGGTCCTCCCTTTAGCTGCGAGTTGGGCGTTGAACGCAGTGCCCCCGCTCCCTGCTCTCAGGGAGCCACTCCAGCCTGCTGGATAGGGGTTTGCGGCGGCACTGGGTCCCAGGAGGGGATAGGAATGGCCGTCGCAGCCGGGCCGGTCCTCGTGCTGATCCTGTGCCCACAGAGATCCCGCTGTGTGCCGGCTGTGACCAGCACATCCTGGACCGCTTCATCCTCAAGGCTCTGGACCGGCACTGGCATAGCAAGTGCCTTCAGTGTAGCGACTGCCACACACCACTGGCCGAGCGCTGCTTCAGCCGCGGCGACAGCGTCTACTGCAAGGACGACTTCTTCAAGTGAGCGGTCTCAAGGGGCAGGGACCGGGCTTCCCCGGGGACGGCAGCACAGTCTGGCCTTTGGAAAAGAGGCCAGGGGTGCAGCCACTTCAGGGACCCCCCCAGACTCCCCCCAAACACAGTAACCAGGTGCTGAGGCCCCCGGATCGATTCACCTCCAGGCAAATGCCGGGCCTCTCCCGCAGCCCCAGGCCAGACCACCCAGGGGCAGAGCTCAAGCTGGTGCCTCTCGTGGGTGGCTGGCCTGGACTGGGTCGTCAGCAAATATTATTTGAAAAGAGAAAAATAATTAAATATGTTTCGTAAATCATTGAAGCGGTCGTTAAAGGAGAAAATCGCCCTTCCAAAAACTCTTGACTTCCTGTCTGGTTTTTGTCCTCGCCGAGAGGAGCTGGCCCCGGTGCCCTTGCCGGCTAAGATCCTTGGGTCTAGGAGACCCCCGGGCACTAGGAGGAATCCGCACCACGGGTGTGCTCCGAGAGCTTGAGGTCCCTTCTCCGCGGTCCGAGCGCAGCTCTCGGGGCTGCGAAGCCGGACGAGCAGAGCGGGGCGGGTCTCCCCCAGTCGCCCTGCGCCGCCGCCGCCGCCGCCGCGCCCGCTGCTCTGAACCCGCTCCGGGCGAAGGAGCGCGCTGAGCCGCCGCCGCCCTGTGCCTCCGCAGGCGCTTCGGGACCAAGTGCGCGGCGTGCCAGCTGGGCATCCCGCCCACTCAGGTGGTGCGCCGCGCCCAGGACTTCGTGTACCACCTGCACTGCTTCGCCTGCGTCGTGTGCAAGCGGCAGCTGGCCACGGGCGACGAGTTCTACCTCATGGAGGACAGCCGGCTGGTGTGCAAGGCGGACTACGAGACCGCCAAACAGCGGGGTTAGTGGGCGCACGGTCGCGGGGCTGGTCTCCTGCCTTCCACCCGGTCCCTCCGCTGCTAACGGGGCTAAGGCTCGGGCCGGGCGGCTCGTGCGCCGCAGCGCGACGCTTTTAGCGCCTTTCCTCCGGCTGCGGCGGCCAGGCTACCACCCACAGGGACAGGAATTTGCAGTCGCGCGGGCTCCGGCGACGCGGGGCCGCGGCCTCGGCGGCCACCCGGTTGAACGCGCAGGGAGGCTGCTGGGCACGAGCTGAAACCGCCCCTGAGTTTCCCTTGACCCCGTATCTGACCCTTCTCGCTCCTTTAGCGCAAAGGGGACGGGGGCACGGAGCGCTGGCTCCGGGTGAGGTGGGGAGCGGCGCGGGGAGCCAGGCCGACGCCACGGCCCCTCTCCTCCGCCAGCCTCCCGCCGGCCGGCCCGGACCACTCGTGGCTCCATCCGCGCGCAGCGCCCGGGCGCGTCGGCCTCGGCCCGGGGGCTCCCGCAGCCGGGCCTCGGGGCTGGGGGTTTCGGGGTGCCGGCGCCTCACCCGATCGCCCTGCGCTGCAGAGGCGGAGGCCACGGCCAAGCGGCCGCGCACGACCATCACCGCCAAGCAGCTGGAGACGCTCAAGAGCGCCTACAACAACTCGCCGAAGCCGGCGCGCCACGTGCGCGAGCAGCTCTCCTCCGAGACCGGCCTGGACATGCGCGTCGTGCAGGTCAGCGCCCAGCCCTGCCGTGCGTCCGGTCCCCGCGCCCGGGGCGCCCTGCGCCGGCCGCGCGCGCTCCGCTGGCCCGGGTCTCAGGGAGGAAGGAAGCCCCGGGGTCGGGAGCCCGGGCCCGAGGCTTTCACTGAGCCCGCCCCGCCCCCAGGTGTGGTTCCAGAACCGCCGGGCCAAGGAGAAGAGGCTGAAGAAGGACGCGGGCCGCCAGCGCTGGGGCCAGTATTTCCGCAGCATGAAGCGCTCGCGCGGCAGCTCCAAGTCCGACAAGGACAGCGTCCCGGAGGAGAGGCAGGACAGCGACGCCGAGGTCTCCTTCACCGGTGCGCGCGGGCCCACCGCGGCCCCTTGCAGGCTCCCCGCCCAGGACCGCGCTGCGCCGCGGGCAGCTTGGGAATGGGCCTCTCCGGCTATTGGCCGCGTTAGCGCCACTTTCAGAGCGAGGACACTTGTAGCTGGTCCCCACAGGCCCTGTCCTTGAAGCTTAGCGAGGGGTTTGGCCACCAGGACCACTGTGGTCCCTGCAGCCCATCCTCTCCTACCCTGGGACTTGCCCAGGGCTGGGGGGTCCAGCTCTGCTCCCTGGCTCTCAGCTGTTGCAGTCATTTTAGGACAACTGGTAGCTCGCGTTCAGAGTTAAGTGACTAAAAGTCCTGACTGCTTGGGTTGCGGGAAGACCTGTGTGGGGGAGCGGTCCCCTGTTCTCTGAGGGACCTGCTTATTTTACCCTCTCACACCTGGGAGACCCCGCCCACCTCTGTGGCCATCTGTTTTGTTTGTGGCCTTAGACACTCATGCAGCCTCACTGAGCCTCCGTTTATTCATCTGCAAAATGGGGGTGCTGGGCGATGTGCCCTCCCTGGGGCGGGGCTGGCTTTCACCCGATCACTGACTCCAGGCCGGGGCAGCTACACTGAGAAACTGAGGCTCTGGGGCCCAGCTGGGCTGCTCTGCCAGTAGCCACTGTGGACGGAGGAATGGAGCTGGGTTGAGGTGCGGGGCAGGAGGCGAGGAGGGAGCAGGGCAGAGGGAGTGAGGGGCTCGCGGTGACTGCTGTGTGACGGGGCAGGTCGCCTGCAGGCCAAGCACCGAGCAGTCTCTCCTTCTGTTGCAGACGAGCCGTCTATGGCAGAAATGGGCCCAGCCGGTGGCCTCTACGGCAGCCTAGGGGAGCCCGCGCCTGCCCTGGGCCGTCCCGCGGGAGCGCCCGGCAGCTTCGCGCTGGAGCACGGAGGCCTGGCAGGCCCGGAGCCCTACCGCGAGCTGCGGCCCGGCAGCCCGTTCGGAGTCCCCAGGTCCCCAGGCGCCTTGCAGAACCTGCCGGGCCCTCAGCCCCTGCTCTCCAGCCTGGTGTACCCGGAGGCCGGCTTGGGCCTCGTGCCTGCGGGGGCCCCAGGAGGGCCCCCGGCCATGAGGGTGCTGGCGGGGAACGGACCCAGCTCCGACCTGTCCACGGGGAGCAGCGGGGGCTACCCCGACTTCCCAGCCAGCCCTGCCTCCTGGCTGGATGAGGTGGACCACGCTCAGTTCTGACCGAGGCCGGCTCCGCCGAGCGCCTCTGGCCCTGCTCCCGCAGCCTGGATGGGCCCCCTGGGAGCTGGCGCGGGGGCAGGTGGCCAGGAGAGGACGTCAAGGACCTGTCGAGGTGCTGCCCGGCGGCCTGGCCTGTGGCCCCCGCAAACTGCTCCTGGACTGGGGTGACCCGCCTGGTGGCCGCCCCACCGGCCCGCGCCGCTCGCCTCCTTTGCAGCAGACCGCTCGCTCCATCGACCTGAGTGCTCTGCTCGGCGTGGGGTGTCGCCTGTCGCTGTGGCTGCAGCCAGCCGCCCGCCCCCACCCCGCCGACTGGGACTCAGGCTGGAAAAGGCTTTAATTTCAGAAATTAACCAACCAGCCACCCCCACACTTGTGCTTTCTGTCTCCAACGCCACACATCTCTGAGTTGTGTAAAGTCCCCGCTTCTAGCGGAGAGGGGCCTGGTGTGTCCAGGCAGGGGTGGCAGTGGGGGGCAGAGCAGTCCACCGGGTCCGTGTGGCTCTGGTGGGGCGTCTGCCCGGCAGTGGCCAGAGAGGACTGAGGTCACTGGGTAGATCCCCGGCCAGGACCCCTGTGCACCCTCCTGTCCAGGGGTCTCCCCGCCAGCCCCCTTCCCCTCAGGGCGGCGGCCAGCCCTGGGGCTTTGTGCCCCTGAGAGCACTGCCCCTCGGAGGCCTGAGGTGGAAATCCTGGGGCCCCTTCTCCTCCACGGCCCATTCTTTTAAAGCATCCCCCAGCTCTCCATTAAGTTGTCACCCTCCGGCAAGTCACAGGCGCCTTCAGCATCCCAGGCTAGTCCTGGCCCCGCTGGTGTCTGCGGCCTGCTGCCAAACATCCCGCCCTCCCTCGGAGTGGCTCTGCCGCACCGGCGAGTCTCCCAAAGGGGAAGGCGGCGGCGGCAAGCCTCTTCCAGCGGACGCTGCTGCTGGTTCCAGGAGACGCCGCAGCGCGCCGACACAAAGCCAGCCTGTGTGTAAGTCGAAGTCATGCGAAAACCCAACCCTCGAACTACCTGTCGGTCTGTGGATGTCCGCTGTCTTTTATTTATTCTCCAATGAACAGCTTTTTCCAAAACTTCAATAAACTTATCAGTTGCAGTCGAAGGTCAGTGTCTTTAGTGAGTGGGGACCCAGGCAGCAGAGGCAGGCTGAGGACACAGGTGAGGGACGCATGTAGGAGATGCAGGTGGGGGACAGAGGCAGGGTTGCATATTGGGGTACAGCTAGGGGCCGTGCACAGGGGAAGCGGACAGGTCACACAGGTGGGGGCACGGGCTGGTGAGGCCAGCCATCTCAGAGCTCCTGGCTGTCACGTCGGGGCACCTGGGTGGGTTTTGGCCCCTTTTGCCCCTAGGTCTCAGCCCAACTTCTGGAAGGAATGGGGACAGGCTCCCCACCCAGGATGAGGCGAGACTCCACTCGGTCCCCAGGTGTGGGGGGCTGGGGCACCCAGGAATCGTGGCGGGGGGCACAGGAGCCCACCCAGCTGGCTCTGGGACTGTGACGGAGGAAAGCCCGGGCACTCAGCGTGGTGGAGCTGGCGGCAGCCTGGGAGAGGCGTGGTTGGAGCCGGCTGCTGACTGACTCACAGCACAGGCATGGCCTCTCTGACTTGATTCCAATCCTAGATGTCTGCTCACTTGCCGCGTGGCCCTGGGCAAGCCGCAGACCCCTCTGAGTCCCATGTCCCCCTACTGAGTGGAGACTGTGGTGACACCTCCCTGGGAGGGGTGAGGCCTTTGAAGCCCCAGCAGGCCCACGTGCAGTGCCTGCCCAGCACAGGCCAGTCCAGGTGGGGCTGGAAGGGGCTGGAGGCCCACTGTAGTTCCCGGCCAGAGGGTGCGGAGGAAGGGTCCCCAGGCCCAGATTCCCTCCCCTGCACACTAATTCCAGGCCAGGGACTCGGAATCTGCCCGGGGGACATTGCAGGCGAGGAAAAGCGCAGGGGCCTAGGGAGGAGACCTCGCTGGAGGTGAACCTGGAAGCGGGTCGCCCTTCAGACGTGAGGGTGCGGATGGCACTTTAGGGACAGACGCCATACGGACCAGGGCGAGGAGCTGGAGAGTGCTGCCTAGGACGCGCCCGGCGGGGCTCGGGGTGGGCAGCTCCCAGGACCGAGGGGCCTGCGGTGACAGGTGGGGCGGGGTCGGGGAGGGGGCGGAGAAGGCTGCTCCGAGGAGGGTCGGCGG